>NC_050450.1:5850437-6150437 GCF_903995425.1 Onychomys torridus
TGCCTCAAATGAAAAGTGAAAAGTGGGCTGGAGGTGTAGCTCAATGCTAAGAGTACTAGCCTGGCACTGGTTCAGTCTTCAGCACCACTCCTCAATACATACTCATAGTTTATTGACTAGCAACAGTCATTCATTTTGGTCATATCTGTTGCTTTCTAGTGAACTATGGACCACAGAACTTACATTTTTTAAATTTAGTGTTGTGTTTCTGTGTATGTGTGAACATACCACAGCACACATGTATAGGTGAGAGAATGACTGTTCTTTCCCTCCACTGTGGGTTCTGGGGATTGAACTCAGGTCAGCAGGTTTGTGTGGCAAGCACCTTTACCCACTGAGTCATTTCCCTGGTCCACATAAGAACTTAAAAGAATCTTTAACAAATATCATGGAGAAAACCACAAGCTTGGGAAGAATGCTATTAATGCACTTAATGTCTCTTTCACCAATGTGGGATGCCATGTTGGTAGAGGATGGATCAGCTAAATCTCTTTCTGAATCTTCAGGGAAGGCTAGTCATATCAACGAAGCTAGGTTTGATTGAGCAACCTAGCCTCAATGAATAAGGTGGAAGAGTGGTAAGATTCCTCAAGCCTCCACTCATGTGCACACACACACACACACACACACACACACACACACACACACACACACGTGCCCATCTTCAAGCAAGCATTCATACACACAGGAAAATACTTTATCTTATATATGTACATATGCAAATGAGGTCATATTCCAATTTTTTTAATTTCCCTATGCCTGTTGGTTTGTTTGGGGAGAGATAATATGTCTAAGTTCAGAAGGCCACCCCACTTTGACTGTTGGCTCACCTCCATAGAGACAGTTATGGATTCTAGTTTTTTAGACATTCTTGGGATATTTTTGGTTGTTTATTTTGTTTGTTTGTATGTGTGTGTGTAAAGAGCACACATGCCGAATTTCTCCCCACTATTTTCCCTGTAAAGGAAAGAATCACATATACCCTTGTCTAGTATACATTTTACTAGAATATTCTGTGTTTGTGCATATAGGGATTTTTTACTATCTTTTTAAAAATCAGTTTCTGTTTTCATTAAAAACATACAGACTGATGATTTAGCATCAAATCATTCCTCAAATTTGGTGAAGGACATTAGCCTTGCCCCTTCTCCACATTTGTATCTGTCTTTAAATAATGACTATATTGCCAGCATGGCACCCATTTTTCATCACCTGTTGACTCTTGGCTGTGAGATATCAGGATCTAAGTCATCCATCCTTAGAACTGTACCTGTCATATCATCCCAACGGCCTTGCCTTATCTCATTGACTCTAGTACATCTTGCCTTCATTTCAGTGCACTCAGCCTTCAGATCTGACCTTATTAGGATTAGATAGACACTATGTAGCAGTTATGTTACTGAGGTTCTGTAATGATCTTCAATGCTCAGGTCTGCACTGACCCCTGATTTCTTTTTCCTTTGTGATTTATTCTTTTCCCTAGAATTAGTGTTTAACCTTTACCTTCACCCCCAGTCTGATTTTTCTAGGTACTGAATCACAAGTTCTGCCCCAAAATCTTCTTCTAAAATGTGTTAGCCTCTGTAAGCAGAAGTTTCTGCTCCAACAACTCCCAAAAACCTGGCAGCCACTTCCCAAATAATTGACTTGGGGGCTTAATATTACTTATAAATGATCTGCTGGTAGCTCAGGCTTATTACTAATTAGCTCTTACACTTAAATTAACCCATAATTCTTACCTATGTTTAGTCACATGGCTTGGTACCTTTTCTCATTATGATAGTCTCATCTTGCTTCCTCTGCATCTGGCTGGTGACTTCTGACTCCTTTCTTCCTCTTCCCAGCATCTTTAGTTTGGTTTCCCACCTATACTTCCTGTCTGGCTACTGGCCAATCAGCATTTAGTTAAACCAGTTCAAGTGACAAATCTTTACAGTGTACAACAGGATTATTCCACAGCATTTCCCCCTTTATGTCTAGTTAAAAAAGGCATTTTTTTTTTTTTTTTTGCTGGGTGGTGGTGGCACTCGCCTTTAATCCCAGCACTTGGAAGGCAGAGGCAGGCAGATCTCTGTGAGTTCAAGGCCAGGCTCTAATGTTCTATTCATGCATTTAATGTCTCTTTCACCAAGGTGGGATGTCATGTTGGTAGAGGATGGTGTGGCTCCAGTGTGACCTCCCCTCCCCCCATTAACCTGCTGTCCTCTGGCATCAGTCAGCTGGCTGACACTTTCTTTACTTACTAATGGCAGAAGTGAAATCCTATAGCCCCAGCTACCACCTCAGTGCTTCCAGGGTCAGGCTGGGGTATTCACAGGCAGAACTGGGATCACCTGGGTAACACATAAGCACTGAGCATGTGGTATATGGCCACTAAGTTTCTGAGGGACCAGAAACTTCTGAGTTAGTACAGTGACTGTCATATTAACAGTTCATTTGCTGATGCCTGGTGTGTGGTAGCCATTCAGTATCTGTCAAGTGACTATTAGAGTGGGTGTTTCTTTTCTTTTTTCTTTGTTTTTGGTTTCTCTTGGCTGTCCACTTTGTAGACTCGGCTGTCCTTGAACTCACAGAGATCTGCCTGCCTCTGCCTCCCAAGTACTGGGATCAAAGATGTGCGCCGCCGCCACTGCTGCTGCTGCTGGCACTGATGCCGCCTCCACTGAAGAGGAAGTGTAGAAGGGCTGTTGGCAACTGGTGAGAGCCCAGATGTTGTAGTTCATGATACTCCTTCCTCAAAGGAAGCCACGCTCCTTAATAGGGAGGAGCAAATGGAATGAACATTAAAAATATAATTTAGGGGACAGTAAGGAGATGGCTAACAGATGACTCATCAGTTAAAGTGTTTGCTATGCAGCTAAAAGGACCAAGGTGAATGTTGGGGCCTTCTGTAAGTCCAGCCCCAGAAGATAGAGTCTAAGGTTTTGCACCTTATTTATTTTTTATTATAACTAAGGAAAACTATAATTATAGCTATTTAGTCTTCAACTCCATCAAAGACCCCAGAAGGGTGAAATGTTACCTAATGACAGGGACCTCAAGCTGCCTGGGCAGTCATTGGGGCATCATCTTTGGCCTACATGTCTAGCATATGTGAAACTTTTCTTTGAAGCAGGATTTTTGAAGGACTGTCCTGTCTTGTCTTGGCAAAGTTTGGCAGTCACTTTTTTATATCCTGCTTGTCCAATTTGGACAGCATACTTTCAGCAGTTGAGGTAAGGGCAGTTTCTTGCCCAGTGGCTAACTTTTGCTACAAAGAAGTAAACTCCATACAGAGTTTCTTCAGTGCCCATCATCTTCTCTGAAGTAGATTTGTGCTGCCAGAAGCAGATATATCTCACTGTCACAAAAAGCCTTAGGTTATTTATATATTTTAAATGCCATATTCCATAGGTCTTTGAAGTGTTTGAAGATAACCTATCTGAAATATATCTTTGTATACATAGAAAACCTAACATAAGTTTGACAATTATAGATTACTATTAATCTGTATTTCTTAATGATATATTACATTTTAAGTGAGTTGATAAACACAATATCTTAAACAAAGTAGAAATATACATATAACAAAATTAACTTTAAGTTTATATCAATAAACTAAAATCCATACCAATATAAAATATGTAAGATTAATAATTGTTTTTTGTATTAAAGTAGATTCAATAAGTTACCCTTATCCTATCATTTCTATATCCCCCTTTTTCTTTTCAGAACAAAATCCTTGAATCTAATCTCCTTTGTTTAGCTTTTTTCCTGACCATTATCTATAACAACTTGAAACCAACTCCCTTTAAACAATAATAAATATCCATAACCCATTTGGGGGGGGGGGAAATGTAGGCATAGTTCTCTAGACTACTTCCTGTTGATTGGGAGTACTGGTACTCTTTGGGAGGACCCTGAGAAAGTTCAGGATTATGGTCAAGTCCTGACTGGAGAATTCTGTGAGGCTGGATTATCTCAGCCAGCAGCCCCAAAGCTGTTCTGGGTGAATAACTCAGAGGAAACTGCAGCAGAGGCACTCTGAAGTGTTGGATCATGTGGGCCATATATTCCCATCAGAGATTCAGGGAGTCTTCCTTGATCAAACCTGATTTTTCTTAATCCAAAATTAACCCAAAGCCTCTCATTTCCTGTGGAAACAAAAGCATACTCTCTTCTCCAAAATAATGTATCTTTTGACTTAAATTTTGAAGTCAAGGCATTTTCAAAATATATAGGTTGGATTAATACAGCAACATTTATAATCAAATGTCTTTTAGCAGCTGTTGCTTATTCCTCAGCTGCCAAACAATTCAAAGACAACACAATAATATACAGTATCCAGACTTTCTGTGTCTTTTCCATTTTTACTTTTTTTTTTACATTTGCCTTTTAAAAAATATTACTTTACTCCCTTTTCAAGGACTTTATTATTTTAAAACTATATATTTCTTTTTTATGACTGTCTATACCTTCTCTTTACTCTCCCAAGTCCATGTATATTTTTAAACACACTGTAAACCATTTAGAGGTTTTTTTTTTTTCTTTGTCTGAATCTGTCTTTGCTGCATATCTCTATCCTTTCACACCACATGAGTCTTTAATCTGCTAAGCAGGCATGGCTAGGACCAAAGCCTTGGCTTTGGCAACTGGCTCCACCCCATTTCTTGGTTCTGAGTACCTTGTTCATGGTGGAGGTACCGGCAGGAGCCACATTTAATGCACCAACTCTGGAGAGATTTTTGGTTCACGCTGAGTAGTGTGCCACCCACTGCTCATAAACCCCATTTAAGTGTTTGGTAGCAGGACTTCTTAAAAGAACAACATGGTTTTTCCTGCTAATGCTGAGTCAGGAAGCTGGCTCTTAAAGGAGCCGCACCTCTGCTTGCCACCAGCAAATAGAGTCTACCCAAGATAAAACTGCTACCAAGAAGCCATGCTTGACTCTGTTCTTTCGTGTGTTTAGAATCCTTTAAAAAAAAAAAAAAAGCTTTCTCAGATTTTATGTGGAACTTCTTGCCAAACATTTGAGCACCACATGTAAGTGAAAATTTCTGTCCCACCAGCAACTCCCAAATACCCAGCAGCCACTTCCCAAATAATTGACTTGAAGGCTTAATGTTATAAATGCTTATAAATGCTTGGCTGGTAGCTCAGGCTTATTACTAACTAGCTCTTACACTTAAATTAACCCATAATTCTTATCAATGAAAATCGCTGGTAACAGGTACCAGTCATGGCTGGTACCTTTTCTCAGTATGACGTTTTCATCTTGCTTCTTCTGGGTCTGGCTGGTGACTCCTGACTCCTCCCTTCCTCTTCCCAGCATCCTTAGTTTGGTTGCTCCACCTATACTTCCTGCCTGGCTACTGGCCAATCAGCATTTTATTAAACTAATTCATGTGACAAATCTTTACAGTATACAAGAGGAGTATTCCACAGCAAGCCTCTTCTTCAAATATCTAGAAATGTGTTGATCACATACTGATAGTCTGTTCTTGATTATCTTTATTAGAATCTTCCTACCTGTCTTCAACCTCTTCATGACTGGTACCTGTCACCAGGGATCTTCATTGTCATCTTGCAATACTCCTCTGTCCTTCCTTGGTGGAGTCCTTTTGTGATCATTCCTATATATTCTTCTCTCTTGATTTACTCTCCTATTTGAATGCCACCATTTCCTATACCTTCTCAAGATAAGGTACATATGTTCCTGATGTGTAGAGATGGTGCATATCTAAAAGGCCCAACATGGTTTAAATAAAGACTAGTTTAGATAGGTATAACATTTTAAACAAGGGATCATTTTCCTCTTGAATTCTTAAGGTATTGCTCTGTTGCCCTCTGGTTTCCATTTCATTGTGAGAGTACTGATCCTTTCTGTGTGACCAGTCTTAATTTCATTTACTCTAATCCTTTAATCTCTTCTTCCTCTCTCTGCTCACTGTGGTAGAACTTGTTGCCAATCTGTTTTCCGCTGTTCTGAGACTTCACTTCTTGTGGTTTCCCTCCTTTCTTTTTCTTTCTTCTTTCTTTCTTTCTTTCTTTCTTTCTTTCTTTCTTTCTTTTTCTTTCTTTCTTTCTTTTTTCTTTCTTTCTTTTTTCATTTATTTCTTTCTTTGTTTTGTTCATTTGTTTGTTTTGTTTTTCAAGACAGTAGAGGTTCAAGAGGGACACTGAAATGGATTGATGGAAGTAAGAAGTTTACTTCAAGCTATATTAACACATGGACAAACAGACAGACAGCAGCATGGCAAGAGCTCTGAGGAAAGTTAGACGTCAGCACTAGAGCCCCACAGCATGGCAGGGTTCTGAGGGTGTACCTTCCGAAGGTCTCTGGAAAAGGTGAGGGGGAAGATTTTACAACTTGAGCAGGAAATTGGGTAAGGAAGGTGATGTATGGCTCCCACATCCTCTGGTATATCTTAACATTGCAAACTCAACTCCAAAGTAAGAAAATTCAGGCATCTGAATTCTGGTAGCTAGAGAGTCATACAGTTCCCTCAGTAGGGCAGCTTTGTTGTGGCCTAGGCAGCTGTCTGGTCTGGATTCTAACATTTGTTGTTGTTTCTGTGGGCTTCTCTTTTTTTTCCTTCCAGTGCTGGGCTTCAAACCTGGGTCTTGTGCATGCTAGTCCAGCATTCTATCACTGAGCTACATCCCAGATCCATGGGAATGGTTGTTTCCTGCTTTTTATATGCAAGGAGTCTTCTCAATCTTTTATCAGAAACCAGGAGGCAGACAGGACTCACTTAGGAACTTTAAAATTCAGTCGTGAAATATTATGGTACATGTACCATAATTTTACCCTAAATAAAAGCAAAATTAAAATTTAAAGTGACATTTAACTGTAGCAGAATCTTAAATGGTTTTATTAATAAAATCAAACCCAGAGCCAGGTATTGGGTTAAAGCTGGAAGATCAGAGAGACAGAACAAGCCACAGCTACCTCACCTCACCAATTCCTCAGCTGATCCTTTTCCTCAGACTGGAAACCTCTGAGTCCTCATCCAGAATGAATCTTAACTGAACTGCTTCTTGAAAGCCTGGATGCTTAACCAACCTAGTTCCTGGTTTTCACGCCTTATATACCTTTCTGCTTTCTGCCCTCACTTCCTAGGATTAAAGGCGTGAGTCACCATGCCTGGCTGTTTCCAACATGGCCTTGAACTCACAGAGATCCAGACAGATTTCTGCTTCTGGAATGCTAGAGTTAAAGGCATGAGTGCCACCATTTTCTAGCCTCTGTATCTAGTGGCTGTTCTGTTCTCTGACCCCAGATAAATTTATTAGGGTGCACAATATTTTGGGGTACACAATACCACCACATATAACCTGTTGATCTTGAGGAAACAGCAAATTTTCCCTTGTGTGTGTGTGTATGCATGCATGGGTGAGTATGTGTGTCTGTGTGTCTGTGTCTGTGTCTGTACATGTCCCCTGACCATACATGCATGGCTTGTTGGTCATCCAACACTATTGTCAACCCCCCCTTTTAAAGATAAGAATTTTGGTCTACCAAGTGAGTTCTAGGAAAGGCGCAAAGCTACACAGAGAGACCCTGTCTCGAAAAAAAAAAAAACAAAAAACAAACAAAAAAAAAAGATAAGAATTGAGATTCAGAAAAGTGAAGAACTTTCCAAAGATCAGATAGTGTCAGGCTGTTTTGAACTTGATGCCTGTGACCCCTAGTACCCCTAGAGTTTGCCTGATCCAACAGTGGAACTGAGCTGTCCTTGGCCCTCAGCCCAGGAAAGACCTTTTGTCCCTGTGGGTCTTGCTTCTTATCTGGGTGTTGAAGGCTGAACACTTGGGAACCAGAGTTGGACTTAGCAAATTACAGGCGGAGTATGAGACTCTGTGGGTCATCACCAGGGTTCCTGGGGTGAGCAGTAGGGGAGGTGTGAAAGGCAGATAAGATTTTACTGTAACCTGATGGTGGAGGCCTCAGGAGGTGGGGAACTGGCTTTGTGTCATCACCTCATCATAACCAAGAGGACCCTGTCAGTGATGAAAAAGAAAACAGCTGGGACTTTCAGCTTAGCCCTCTTCAAGCCTAAGCTAAGTCTGGGCAGTGGGCAGGAAGCAGGTCTTTCTGTACTATGGTTGGTATGCCTTAGGGGAACTGGCCCATGCCTACCTGATCCCCACAGGCTGGTCTGTAGATGAGGGAAGGAAAGAACAGACACTATCAAATCTGGGCCTGGAGAGCCGATAGGAACCTCTGCATTTGATAATTTTTAGGAGGTTTCACATGACAAAAGATTTGCCTTAGAATTGAGTGAAACCTGGTGACTTTTCTCTTTCTTCAAGGTCATGTAGATATGTCAAAGAGAAAACTGGGCCCAGAGGCAAAGGGACTAGCATAGGCCACAGGTCTTTGTTGCTATTTGTTTTTGCTTTGGTTTTAAAGATTTTTTAAAATGTATAGGTATTTTACCTGAGTGTTTATCTGTGCACCATATTGCATGCCTGGTATTCACTAAATCCAGAAAAGGGCACCAGATTCCTGGAATTGGAATTACAGAGAGTTGTAAGCCTCCATGTGGGTGCTGGGAACTGAACCCAGGTTCTCTGCAAGAGCAACCAATGCGTTAACCATGGAGCCATCTCTCCAGACCTATTTTTATTTTCAAGACACAGTCTAGCTATAAGACTTTCATGTCAATCATCATCTGCCTCAGGCTCCTTCCTCAGCCTCTTGCTGGGATTATAGACATATACAAGCACACCCATTTGGAGCTTTAGGTCTTAATCTGTTCAGGCTGCTATTACAAAATGCCATTATGAACAACGGAAATTTACTTCCTGCAGTTCTGGAAACTGAAAGCCCAGATGAAGGCACATTACAGGATTCTGGCAACGGCCCGTTTCCTGTTCATTCTGGTGAAGGCCTATTTCTTGTTCAAAGATGGTGTCCCTCCCTGCTGCTGTGTCCAAGGGGAAATAAACTCCCTTGGTTTTTTTGGTTTTTTGTTTTTGTTTTTAAATAAAGACACCAATCCCATTGGTGACCTATCACCTCCAAGGGCCCCACTGCACCTCAAGGTGGAGATTTTCAGGGCGATGCAAAGGCTCCAGCTATGGCATCTTCTAATTAGAAACCTCCTGATTCAGAGCCGTTACTGGCCGTAGACACGGCTCTGGGTTGCTAGCTTCAGTTATTCTCCACTCGTTCACCCACTCATACATGCATCCACAACAGGGTCACACTATAGTCCAGAATGACCTGGAATGTGAGATCCCCCGGCCCAGCCTCTCAAGGGCTAGAATTACAGACATACATGGCCACATCTGGCCCTAGATCTCTGTTTTTAATGATGAAAACAGGGGACTGGGAGGTAGCTCAGTCGGTAAAGTGAGGTCCTAAAGTGAGGACCTGTGCAAAGTGAGAACACAATGTGAAAAAGCTGAGTGTGAGAGCTTATAATACAGAGCTAGAGAGGTTCAAACAGGAGGATTCGTGCCTAGCCTGATCAGTGAGCTCCTTGGGAGGGTTTGTGAGAGACCCTGAGAGAGCCAGCACCTGAGGCTCAACTCTGGCCTCCACATGCATGTGTGTACATATAACATATAAGCATGTGTGTACATGTACATGTGTGTGCATGTACAATTGTGCTAATGACAGTCAATACAGCACTCACAGCTCTGAGCTGTGTCATGGGTAGCTTCAGGGCTTTCTCAATCTGGTCTCATAGAGTAGCTTTTTGTGCTCCTGAAAACTCTGGGTTTGGATCTGTTTTCCCCATGAAGAAACAGCTCAGCAGCACAGAGGCCACTAGATGGGGAGCATCTAGTGTCAGGCTGTTTGACTCAAAGTTGGCAGCCTATAAACATGTCTCCAAGACAGGATGCAGTCATGCCTCTGCTTCCAGGAAGGTTTGTGCCTATGCTCAGTTCTGCCTAGTCTGGACTGGCTAGTGCAGTGGGGGTACAGGGCCTCTAGTTGATTGAGTCTCTGGGCATAGTTGCTCCTCACCCATTTAGCTGCTTCTATAATCAGATAATTACAAATTGTTGACTTTATCCATCCACTCCTCCACCTGTCTGTCTATCCCTCCATCCATCTATCTATTCATCCCTCCATCCTTCCTTCCTTCCCTCACCTCCATTCACCTTTGGTCTCTTGTAACAGGATCTCACTGTAATCCAGGTTGACACTGAATGTGGTATGTAGCTCAGGTTAGCCTCCTGAGTGAGTTAGAGGTGATAAGAAGGCACTGCTCTGCCAGGCAGTGGTGGCGCACGCCTTTAATCCCAGCACTCGTGAGGCAGAGCCAGGCAGATATCTCTGACTTAGAGGCCAACCTGGACTACCAAGTGAGTTCCAGGAAAAGGCACAAAGCTACCCAGAGAAACCCTGTCTCGAAAACCCAAAAAAAAAAGGCATTGCTCACTAGAAGCTGGTAAGTACAGTACCAGGGAGCTAGCAAGATCAGGTTCTAGTAAGGAACTGTCTCAGCGCCTTTTAGCCACAGCTTCATGTGGCTGAAGGGACTATCTCACTCTGTGGGGTCTCTTGGGTGTGAGCATATGTCCCATTTGTGAGGGTAGACTTAGTGACTAGGTTTCTTCATATAAGTGGAGATGTGAATGCCCATGTTCTTTGGTGCCCATGGGTTCTTATAGAGACAGGAAGTAGTCAAGACTCTTAAAATTATGAATAAATAGTAAATTCTGAGTTTGAGAAGCAGGCTTGCCTAGGGGAGTAGCTTTGAGGTGCCCATACTAGTATGTTGCAACATGTTCCTCATCCAGGGAGCATAAGAAGTATGTGGTCTCCTAGCTGATTGTCTCAGCAGGGTTGACTGAGGGCCTAACATTTGCCACAGCCCTGCAACACACACAGTCTGGTTCAGAGGCATCAGTTAAGTAGTCTCACAGGGCTGAGAAGGGAGGTTCAGGAGCTGAAGGATGCTACCCTGGGGCATGTCTCCTAAACTAGGAGACAGTAGATGTCTCCTGGGAGGTGACCATTAACTTGAGATGGGAGAGGCTCCTAGGGCTGGAGGAAGGAGAAGGGGATAGGTAAGAAAGAGCTGAGCCCCCAGAGGCCATCAGAGTCTCCAGTCCCAGGTACCCCTCAATGGTCCAATTTAAGGGTAAGAAAATGCTTCCCTGGGCCCAGTGCAAACCTATCTAAGTCTGCCAGAGAGAACACAAAAGAGGGGAGGGGCCAGGCCCTCAGGAACAGGGGCGGCAGGGATAGTGGTGGTGGTGGTGAGTCAGGGCTGCAGAGTCAGGGTAGAATCCATCTCTTTGTGGCACAGTGTCTTTGTTGTTGTTGTTGTCTACTCCAGGTGGTATGAATATCACTCTGAGCCATACCTGAACCTTAGATGTCAGCTGCCCTGGTGTCAGAGAAGACTTGGGGGAACAAGTTTACACTAGCTTCACAGAGTGTGTAAAATCTTCTGGAAGCCAACTTCTTGGGAGATTTGAACTAAGGAGTCACATTCTTTGGGCTTGGGGTCCCCTCCCTCTCTCATATCTACAGCTGGCTGGTACAAGAAGAAGGAAGAGAGGCATGGAGCCTGGGATGCTTTCCAGCTCCACTTGGCTTTCTCCTTTTATGGGTAGCCTGCACTCCTCAGCTTCAGCCTCAGCAGCCAGTCAACAAGAACTCCAGCTGGGGATCAACTGAAATAGCCAGTCTGTGAGACTCTGGGCTACTAGGCACCTCCAGGGAGTCCTGGCCTGCTATGCCTCAGTGGGGGGTGATCCCAGGCCCATTATCCCACTCCCCACAAGCACATCCCAAGACTCAGGCATCCAAAGACAAGCCCCCAGGCCAGGTAGGGAAGGGTAGATCTAAGCAGATTAGTGATGGGGTTGAGGTCCCAGGACCCAGAGCCTTTAGCTAGAAGCTGAGTCACAGCAGGGCTGTCATTGCCCATGGGAACTGCTTTGGTCAGGCCAGGGATGCTCTGCCCACCCCTACCTGACCCCCATCCCTCCTGCACTCCTATATATCCTTGACATAGTTCAGTTGTAAACACAGCTTGGAGGGCTTCTTGTCATTCTGGGAAGCCACAGAAGTATCCTGAGGTCTGTGCACTGGTGCATGTCCTGCTTATAAGTGTGACTACAGCCCTCAGTCATTTCTTTGCCCATTTGTCTCCTCTCTAAGTCAGTGTCCTGACTATATCAACTCTTATAAAACAAAGCATTTGACTGGGACCTTGCTTATAGTTTCAAAGGGTTAGTCCATAATCATCATGGTGAGAAGCAGACAGGCATGGTGCTGGTGCAGTGGAGTTTTACATCTCGATCTGCAGGCAGAGAGAAACACTCACCCTGGCATGGGCTTTTGAAACCTCAAATTGCCCCTCCCCCATACACCTCCTCCAACAAAACTACACCTCCTCCAATCAGGCCACACCCACTCAAAAAAGGTCACACCTCCTAATCCTTCCCAAACAGTTCTACTAACTGGTGATTAAGCATTCAAATATATGAGTCTATGGGACCATTTCCATTAAACCACCACAACTCCCACACTGTGCCATCAGTGCCATCAGCTATGTAGAAGCAAGGAACAGTGGTTCTTGTTGGCTTGTGTTTCCAGGGCCTGGTATACAGCAGACTTAGACATGGTATAAGTCAAGTGTGGTGGCAGCGCCAGAAATCCCAGCTCCCAGGATGTAAAAGCAGGAAGATTGTGAGTTTGAGGTCAGCCTGAGCTACATAACCATCTCAAAAATAGAAAAAAAAGGAGGGAGTAAAAGATTAATTGTGTTTTTTAAAAGCTTTATTCTGATAAAATGTACCTAGCATAAGTAAATATATTTCAAATATGCAAGTCTCACCGGGCTGGCTGTGGTGGTGCGCACCTTTAATCCTAGCACTTTGGAGGCAGAGGCAGGTGGATCTCTGTGAATTTGAGGGCAGCCTGGTCTACAGAGTGAGTTCCAAGATAGCCAGGCATACACACAGAGAAACTCTGTCTCGAAAAACCAAAATAGATAAATAAATATGCAAGTCACAGGTCATTAGTGAGTTGTTACAGGATATAGAGCTGTCAATGTAACTCAATTAAAATGTCTTATCCTCCTCCTCCTCCCAAATCATTGGGAGTACTCATTGAGGTCACTCCACATTCTCACCCAGCCCCAGGCAATTAGTCAAGTTTGCCTGTTATGAACAAGTAAGGTAAAGGGAAACTTTTGATTTGTCACATTCTGGGACCAGCTTTTTTCACTTGGTGTAGTCTTGTCAAGATTCACAACTGCTGTAGCAGGTGTCAGCACCTTTCCTTTCCATGGATGAATTGAATTGAATTCTCATTGAATGGACATACTACATTTTTTAAATCCATTCATCAGGTGATGTATATTTTCTTTCCTTCCTCTTTGAGGTGAATGTAAATATAATGCTTCATAGTCCTTTGTTTGTTTGCTTGTTTTTTACCAACTTGAGAAAGAAAATAAAAACAACACTGTATGCCATTACATCCTTCCAAAAAATGTACTGAAAATCTAACAGGTTAAATAATGATCATGGGGAGGTTAGTTGCTACAATAGATAGAATCTTTGGCCAAAGGGAGCGAAAGAGAACATGAAGCCTTTGCAGAATTAGGAAAAGACACCTCTTTCTCAAGATGCTTTTCTTTAATCTGCAAGCCTGTTATTTTCATGGACATACAAATCTCCAACAATCTCCCCTATAGTTAGACAGTGTGAAATTTGTACCACTGTCCAGGGCATCCCTGCAGGTGAGGTATACAGTAGACAGACCCCTGTCTCAGCCATAGAGAAGTGTGGAGTCAGAGATAATATCATGGAGGTGCTGACTTTCAGGTAATATTTCAAAAGCGGAAATAAGTACTCAAATAAAAACTTGTCTGTGAAAATCTACAGTAGTACAATTAACAGTAGCCTAAAGATAGCAACAACCCAAATTTCCATCTGTGAATGAATAAAATGTAGTCTATTATATAATGGAGTATTACTTGGCTATGAACAGGATAAAGTGGTAATATATAGTACAAATCAGATAACCCTCCCTAACATGAAAGAAGCCAGGCATGTGAGGAGGTCATGCTGTGTGTCTCTATCTGTGTGAAATACTCAGAGCCAGTGAACATGTGCACACAGATACAGACTAAGCATATAGGTTGCCAAGGGTGAGTGGGGATGGCTGATTGATGGTAATGGCCTAATGGGTATAGGGTTTTATTTGGGAGTAACAGAATGTTCTGGAACTAGATAGAGGTGGTACTCATGTGATGTTATGAATATCCTAAGTACCCAAATGCTGTGGATATCGCTCTGTGTAAATAAAGTTCTGATTGGCCAGTGGCCAGGCAGGAAGTATAGGCGGGACAAAGAGAAGAGAATTCTGGGAAGTAGAAGGCTGGGGGAGACACCTCCAGCCGCCACCATGAGAAGCAACATGTAAAGACACTGATAAGCCACAAGCCATGTGACAAAGTATAAACTAACAAAAATGGGTTAATTTAAGATAAAAAAGGTAGATAACAAACAGCCTGCCACGGCCATACAGTTTGTAAACAATATAAGTCTCTGTGTGCTTTCTTGGTTGAGTCTGAGCGACTGTGGGACTGGTGAATAAGAGAGATTTGTCCTGACTATGGGCCAGACAAAAAACCTCCAACTACACCCAAAGTTACTTGTTTTGAGCTGGCTCATGTCCTGTGAATTTCACAGTCATGATTAACAGAAGGACCTGAGTGGACAAGGAGATGTGTGGTAGGGCAGAAGATCTTGTTCTACCTTCTAAAAATTTATGAATTACATTTATAGATTTTGTGTATGTGCACAGGCATGTGTGGAGGTCAAAGGACAACCTGTGGGAGTCAGTTCTCTCCTTCTACCATGTGGACCCCAAGGTTACTTAGATCTTCAGGTTTGGACACAGGCATCTTTACCCACTGAGCCATCTTACCATCCCCTCCCTGGCTCTCTCAAAGACTGGGCTCAGAGAGGAAACAGAATGCCCCAGCCATGGAAAGTTCAGGCAAGCTCCCAGGGGTCAGTTCAACAGCTGACCCAAAGAAGCACTTCTTTTGCCCAGAGCTGTGCTTCCCACGCTGTGTTTCCTATGGGAGCATCCTGGGCCAGAGAGCTGCCAATGGCCTACAGCACAGAGACTGCTCCTCCTTCTGGGAGGCCTAGGAGCCTCTGACCCTATAAATCTCTCCTGCTCAGGGCCTAGCTCTTGCCAGGTTGCTGAGAAAGCCTGGCTCCCTCCTCAGGTCAGATGGAAGAAGCCCATGGTCTGCCAATACTTAAGACCTTCCTTAAAATAATGCCGGTCAGTGCTGGCTGGGGACACAGCTCAGAGAGCAAAGTAGCTGCCTAATGTGCATGAGGCCCGCATCCCCAGTGCTGCATAAACAGTGAGTGCTGGAGGTCTGGAATCACAGAACTGAGGAGATAGAGACATTCAAAGTCATCCTAGGCTACATAGTGAATTTGAGGCTAACCTGGGCTACATGAGACCCTGTCAGGTCATCAGGCTATGGAGACATTTTTGCTGCCTGGGTTCTAGTCATAGGGCACTGGTTCCTCCAGCCTCACCTCAATCAGAGTATGGTGGGCTTCCTTCCTCTCCTCCTTCCTCTCTTCCTTCCTCTCTTCCATCTTTGCTTGCTTTATTATTTTTTCTTGTTTCCTTCTTCCTTATCTCTCCCCTCCCTCCCCCTCTTTCTTTCTTTCTTTCTTTCTTTCTTTCTTTCTTTCTTTCTTTCTTTCTTTCTTTCTTTCTTTCTTAAAATAGGCCCTGGCTGGCCTGGCCTGGTACTCACTATATAGCCAAGGATGGCTTTGAATTCCTGATTTCCTACTCCCATTATCCATCTATCCATCCTCCTATCTGTCCTCTGATCTGTCCATCTGTCTGTCTATCTATCTGTGATCCATTCAAAACAGATAACAGGACACTCAACCATCTGGCTGGCATTGGAGGTCTGGTATCCCGCATACCAGGAGCTCTGCAGTAAAATGAGGCTGAGGGCTGTGGTGCAAGAAACAGATGTGAAAGATACTACCTCAGGCTTTGCCCATTAGGTGTGGCATTCTGGTGTCTCTGCTCTTGGCTGCTGGTTAGAGTGTTGTTGTTCCCATGTCCCTCCTTGGCTGGCTGGCTGGCTGGGATACTTTCTGAGGAGAAGCTGTCAGTGATGCTTGCTTGATCTTTGATCTCATAATGTCCTGTGCATCAGAGGGTGGGGTGTCTCTGGTACTAGGCATCAGGCACTGACCTGTCAACTTCCAGAGAACAGAGCCTACATAGGAGCTTTTCGACATGTGGGAACACTGGCATGGGTAGGAGAAGGCATAAGGACAGAAACCAAGGGCTTAGAAGGAAGCAAGGGAGGCCTCTGTGCTACATGCCCATCCCTAACAAGTGAGGACTCTAAGTCAGCTCAGCTCTGGGTACAATCTTAACCCTCCCCTGGGCACAAAAGGAACCACTCCAAGACTTCTGTCTTATTAGAGTTGCTATTGCTGTGATGAAACATCATGACCAAAACAATGTGGGAGGAATGTATTTATTTGCTTAAGCTTCCACATCACTGAAGGAAGTCAGGATAGGAACCTGGAGGCAGGAACTGATGCAGAGACCATGGAGAGGTGCTGCTTACTGGCTCACTGTTCATATCTTGCTCAGCCTACTTTCTTATAGAACCCAGGACCACCAGCTAAGGGATGGCACCACCCAGAATGGACTGGGCCCTCTTACATCAACCATTAATTAAGAAAATGCCTTATAACCAGATCTTATAGAGGCATTTCTTCAGTTGAGGTTTCCTCCTTTCAGATGGCTCTAGCTTATGTTGAGTTGACATAATAATAGCTACCACAGCTTTCTAGGATGGCAGGGGTAACATAGGGACAGATGTAAAGGAACCTGCATTGCCCCCCACCCCTGCAAGGAGAGAAATGAGTGCTGGTGCTCACAACCCAGGGCCGTCCACTACAACACTTCATAGCTGATGGAGCTGACACAGCAAGCTAAAACACTTTAGAGCAGAGACCTATGGTCACAAGGGTACCTGGCCAGCCTGAACCCCCCAGTCTATAACCTAATCAGGATAGGGGAGGCTCTGGGTCCCCCAGAGCTAGTGTGGCTGGGGGTCTGTGGCCTCCTAGGTGCATCAGGCTCAAGCCTCTTTCAAGGAAGGACCACCTCAGGGACTGTGACTCTCCTCATGGGTTCACTTTGGCCCCTTGTGTTCTGGGCATCCAGTACAATTGGCTCTTGGCCATCTCCAGTCTGGCCAACATGTGAGAGTTTGAGCCATGTCCAAACCCTTAGATTCAGGGCTTTATCTAATTCACACTGTTTTCTCTGTTTGCAGATCGTGAAGACCAGTCCATTCTGTGCACGTAAGTGAAGCTGTTCTTCCTTTGTTGTTTACTGAAGATAAAGATCACCAGGGTGGGATCTTTGATGTGTTCACAATTGAATTGCCCAGTCCTGCCCTGTCACAGGGCTCATGTAGTGGAAACCAGTATGCTCAAATGCTTAAGGATGCCTGATACTGATGCAGGCATAGATTATCACACCTCATGAGACCCACAATGGGCTGGACCTTTCCACATCAGTCACCACTTA
This sequence comes from Onychomys torridus, assembly GCF_903995425.1. Taxonomy (NCBI): domain Eukaryota; kingdom Metazoa; phylum Chordata; class Mammalia; order Rodentia; family Cricetidae; genus Onychomys; species Onychomys torridus. The sequence goes on from NC_050450.1 coordinate 5,868,004, forward strand.
AGGCAAATTTTAATGAGATATTTTTCTCCATTAAGAGTCCCTCTTCCCAGATATGCCTAGGTTTGTGTCAAATTGACAGAAACCAACCAGACACCCACAAAGCCTGAAATGATTGCTATGCAGCCCTGTACAGAAGTGGCTTGCCCATTCCACACCTAAACGGGGAAATGTGGTGGGGCTTATGGGTTAGCACAGGAAGCAATGATGGAGATTATGGTACAGACAGAGCACACAAGTGTAAGGGAGGAACAGCAGCTATGATTGTGTGCCAGTCACCATACTGAGTGCTGTGTTCTCTTGATTAACCATCACAGTGGTCATATGGAATGTTTGGCTTACACTTATTTTGTGAGTAAGGAAGCAGAGGCACAGAAGGTTAAGTAACTTACCAGAGGCCATGCAGGTGACTGGTTGAGTGGGTATTTGAACTCAGGCTGTCTGATCCCAGGAGCCCCTGTGCCATTCAGCTAATGAGGGCTATAGGGGATGAACATATTGAGTCCAGATAGTATTCAAAATGAGTGCTATCTAACTGGGCTTTACAGGATGCGTAGGAGTTGGACGCCAATACTAGAGGACACAGCCAGCTTGCATTAGGGGTGGGACTTAGGAGGAGTTGTAAGTATGCAGCCAATTTGACTCCTTATTGAGGCTAACAACAGCCTGTAAATAAGCTTTTAGTGGTGTTCAACTTGCAGAGGCAGGACTACCCCATAGTGTTAAAATTATACAAATTCCATGATGAGAAGTCATTAATAATTTTCAGACCCTTCCATCAAGCACAGAGATTTTCTCAGAATGTCCCCATGAGACTTTGCAGGTCACACAAACCAAGAGAGTGTCCCTATGAAACTGTACAGGTCACACACACCAAGGGAGTGTCCCCATGAAACTGTACAAGTTCCTCAGAACCATGACAGGGGCTTGGATGGGGACAGCATTGTCACACAGAGTTCCTGGGTCACCAAAGCAGATATAAGCATGTTTCTGGAGCCACTCAGGGCCTGCCAACTTCAGATGCCTGGAGCCTGGGACTTGGGTGTGTTCTTTGGCAAGGCTATCTAAAACTATTTTTATCAGAAACACTTGGAAATAGTTGAGCCTAGAGGACCAAGTGTAGGGAAGGATTCCCAGAGTCTGTCACTGCTGATATCCTCCCTGTAGTCAGGAGCAGGGACAGAAGGCCAGATGGGAAAGCATGGATGGTAGGAAGTGGAACAAGACAGGACGCTGACGTGCCAATCATGAGGCCTGTGCTCAGAACGCACAACTTTCCCTCCCTTCCCTGACCAAGATCCTTCCACTTCAGTTGAAGAGAAGTTTATCCACTATTTTGACATTAGCTCGACTGAAGTAATTTATACTATGGTGTACACAACTGAGTGGCTTAGTTCTTTGATCCCTGATTTCAGTTTCAGAGTCCAAGGCTGAGATGTCCCTCTGTCTTTCCCTCTCATTTATTAAAATAAAAAGTGGGAGCAGGGAGAATATGGATTGTGTTATTATTTAGATCTGAGTTCAAATTTCATCCCCTTCTGTTTTCTGTCCATGGGAGTACCTGGAACTAGATCAGTTTACTTCAATGTCTCTAAGCCTCAGTTTCCCCAAGAAGGTGGTGAGAATAATCATGAAGATCCTCATTAGATGGCTGAGAATTAAAGGTACTGAAGTGAGGGGACAAGTAAGCCCAGAGTTGTTGTTGTTTGTTTTGGCTCTTTTGGGGGGCCCGCCACCCAGCTTCCAAATAAATCACACGGAGGCTTAGTCTTAATTATAAATGCCCAGCCTTAGCTTGGCTTGTTTCTTGCCAATTTTTTCTTAAATATCCTGTTTGTCTTTTGCCTCTGGGCTTTTACCTTTCTCTTACTTCTTAATCTTACTTTTACTCTTACTCTGTGACTGATTGTGTAGCTGGATAGCTGGCCCCTATCCTTCTCGGACTACTTCTTCTCTTTCGCCCAGATTTCTCCTGCTATTTATCCTCTCTGCCTGACAGTCCTGCTTATTTTTCTCTCCTGTCTCACTATTGGCCATTCAGCTCTTTATTAGACCATGTTTTAATCAGCTGTTTTAGACAGGCAAATTATCACAGTTTCACAGTTAAACAAATGCAACATAAACAAAAGTAACACACCTTAAAATAATATTCTACATCACAAAGCAGGCACTTAGTAAACACCAGGACCCTGCCTGCCCCTTATCTGGTTCTAGGGTGTTGGTTCCTTTCTGTCCTTCCTGGGACAAAATAGCTGATAAAAGCAACTCATTGAAGCAAGGGTTTGCCATGGCCCCAGTGCAAGGACTCAATGTGCCCTTGCCTTGCTGTATGACCCAGAACAAGTTGCCTACTCATTCTAGGCTAAACTTCTTTTCCACAGTAACACATATACCATGCTTCCTGCCTCCATAAACAGAGGTGGTGGTGCTGAGGAAGGTAAAAGAGATTGGGCATGCAAAGTAATTAGTACCCCTCACTACATACAATGTAAACTCTGTTTCCCAAAGTTTAGGAAAATCAATAATTGTGTCCTTTGGAAAAGGAGGGGTTATCAGGGACCTTACGCCACTGTGACCATGCAGTTCTTGGCAGTGGGAAACTGCATCAGTCATTTCTCACCTGACACCAACAGGGAGTAGAGAGCTTGAGCTGGAAGATGGTGGGCTATGACCCTCAAAGGCCTGCATTCCCTGGCTATCCCTCCCCAAACAGCACCACCTGTTAGGGACTGTATTCAGACACTGCCTATGAAGAACAGGTCTCATTCAAACTGTGTCCAGTTCAGGGGATAACAGGAAGCTGGCATGAGGATAGTTTCTGGATAGTGAGCTCCGTGGGGCCAGGCCAGATACCCAGAGCAAGTCATCGTTCTTTCTTCTCTTTTCTCCAGCCTTAGTGAAGTCACTGAGGTAGCCTTGGCTGAGAAAGTTCATTTCTTTCCTTCTATTTAGGGAAAAGGGCAGAGCTATGTTCAACTGGGCCATTGGCTCAGCCCAGAGAACCCCAAGCTGACCTTTGTATGGGTGAATTTTTTCCAGACTTTAAAAAAAGTCTTTCTTATATTGTTAAGTATGAAGTGAGCTCAGAAAATGAGAGCTTTTGAGCAAAGCAAAGAAAAACAAACAAAAAATCTGGGCGGAAAATGATGTGGAAGGAATGTGAGTAGAGACCCCATCCTTTCTTCTTAGCAGACATGAGGAACCAGAGGTGGTACTGGATCTCACAGGTAGAGAAGCCCCACTGCAGTGATCTCGAGTGGCTCAAGATGGTGGCCCCTCATGCTCCAGAAGGAGTCTTCTCATTAGGCTATCAGTACGCCACCAGTGGGAAGCTATTAGCTATATGCATGTTAGTGAAAATTACTCCGATCAAAGAAGCCCTTTGGTACTTGTCTGAGATTATCAGCTAGCTGCCTGATATTAAAGGGATTCTGCTGAGGATGGAGGGCCTTGCTTCTGCTCAGTGACTCATGGGATAAGGCATTCTTTTCTCTATAGTCTCTAGCCTTGGCTCTGCTTTCTGGAAGGTTCTCTGTCTTCCTTGGAAGCCTCTTTCTTGTCCAGTTCTTCTGAGTAAAATTTGCTGACAATACCTCTTAGCAGAGGGTGCTGAACAGACCAGAGTTTGATTCTTTGTAGCAGAGCTCAGGTTCTTCTTCCCTCTTCTTCTGAGCTCTTTCTTATATTATTTCTAGAGGAATACACTGGCTTGTGGGCCTGAGTCTACTTGGGTTCATTTGCTCTGGTGAAAAACCCAAGCTCAAGCTGAAGAGATGGCTCATTGGATAAAGTATTTGCTGTGCAAGCTTGAGGACCTGAGTTCGGATTCTGAGGACCCATGTTAAAAAACATTAGGTAGAGTGATGAGCTTGTACCCTCAGCAATGGGGAGACACAGATAGACTCCCCAGGGGAGATGGATGCTGGGGTCACTCAGCATGGGTCCCTGGTCCACTATTGGCTGAGTGTCTATCTGTGAGTGAATGGGGTTCACTGCCAGCCAGCCTAGCCTAACTGATGAGTTACAGCCAGAGAGTGACCTGCATGATAACTGAGGTTGACCTCTGGCCTCTGTACATATGTACATAAACTTTCACCCAAACATAGGTGCACCAGCACACACAAACAGCCAGCTAATACCTCTTCCAGAGGAGCCTCAATTTCCCCACTCTGAGGGTCCTGCTTGGCTTGTACATCATCATACTCATGTCTTTCAGAGGTGAGTCTGGAGCTGGGAAGACAGAGAACACAAAGAAAGTAATCCAGTACCTGGCTGTGGTGGCGTCCTCCCACAAGGGCAAGAAAGACAGTAGCATCACAGTAAGTGTCAAGTGCCGTCACCAAGGCTACACCTAGTCTTAGCTGACTTGAATGAATAGAACTCAACCTGTGCCCCCAGGGTTGGTCCCCCTGGGTGGAGCATGCTGGCTCTGGGGACCCCCTCCCCTTGCCATGGCTACTTGGTCCCAGCATTCTGGGGATTGAGCCTCCTCTACTGAGGTCTTCCATGAATACTTCTTAGCAGTGACCCTACTAAATCCAATTACTGTGAATAGATTTCCTGCTGTGGGGACTGTCCTACAAACTCCAGTGCTCCTGGTCCCTGGCCTTTGTCCCTATATGCCACAGTATATTTGGAGCCACCAAATATGCCCCACATACTGTCCCTAGGGGGTAGGACTCAGTCTCAAATTGGAATGACTCTATGTCCCACCCCCAGGGGAGATGGATGCTGGGGTCACTCAGCATGGGTCCCTGGTCCACTATTGGCTGAGGCTCTTTCTGTGAGCCACACACCACAAGGATGAGGTCCTGCAGGGACATGTGGTTACACTGATAGAGACAGAGCCAGAAAACAAAAACCCCACAAAGGCCCCACACTGGCCCAGTAGGAAGGGGACTTAGAAGGAAAGCAGAGGAAGTTTCTAGAACCTTCCCTTACTTTTCTTCCTCTCTTCCATTTGCGTTCCTCATCTGTCCCATGTGGGACCCTGGGTCCAATCAGTATCTCTGTATGGATTCTGGGGACAGGGGGATGACAACATCTGCCACCCTGCATCTTGCTTCTTATTCTTAGGGGTGACAGACTGGCACAGTGGCCAGTGAGCCTGGAGCTCTCAGGGACCTTGGGTGGGTGCTGGCTATGTCCTGGGATACTTTTCCCTTTAAACAAGCCCAGGACCATAGGCTAGCCTATTAGGGTTATGTGTAGGGAACACTGGCCTGAGCTTGTGTGACAGAGAGAATCCCACTTCTCCCCCTTTTTCTATAAAATGAAAACAAGACATAACAGTTAGGATGACCCAGCTTTATGAGGGCTGAATACTCTCTCCCTGCATATGCAGACACATTTCTTCCCCCATCAGATCAGAAGCCAGTGGGGGGTGTGGAGGCAGGGGCTCAATTGGTAGAGTGCCTGCCTCACAGGCACAAAGCCTTGGGCTCATCCCCAGCATCCCATAAACCAGATGTGGTAGTGTATACTGTAATCCAAACACTTGGGAGATAAAGGCAGGAGAACCAGAAGTTCAAGTTCATCTTCAGCTGTCTAGTAAGTTTGACACCAGCCTGGGATCCATGAGACCCTGTCAAAAAAGGGAGGGAGGGAGGCAAGGAAGGAGGGAAGGAAGGAAGGGAGGGAGGGAAGGAAGGGAGGGAGGGAGGGAGGGAAGGAAGGGAGGGAGGGAAGGAGGAAGGAAGGAAGGAAAGAAGGAAGGAAGACATCCATTGAGGCCAGCAATTAGGAAATGAGATGCCTGGCAGTTGTGATGGTGTAAACCTGTGATCCCAGTCAGCACTCAGGAGCTGAGGCAGGAGGATCATGAATTCAAAGTAAGCCTGGCTATACAGTGTCTCAAAAGGAACAAAGGGAACAAGAGGGAGAAGGGAGAGAAGGAAGGAGAGACTAGAGCACAGTAGAAGGGAAGGAGCTGATCCCTGTGGGCTAGGGCTGGGAGCAATGGTAGCAAGGAGGAGGAGCTCCACCCAGGGCTCCCACTGTAGGGTGGGCTTGGGTGTGAAGGCAGAAGCACTGACATCTGTTTCATACTGTGCTGTCCCACTGCAGCAAGGCCCATCTTTTGCCTACGTGAGTAACAGAGTGTTCCTGGTGTGATGGGAGGCACCGAGTGGATTAAGACCTGCATGCATCTGTTGCACCCACGGGCCCCCTAGTGGATGTGAGAGCAGGGCAAACCCCTGAGTTTCTGGCCCCAGACTAGTAGAGGCACCAAAATATCATGGAGTGCGTGGGTGGGGGTGGGGGTGATGCCAGAGCGCAGAGTGGGGCATGTTAGCTGACCAGAGGCTCCTACCAGAATCCCCAGGGCTGCACTCCAACCTGGATGGATTTCCCCAGTTCAAAATAAACCCACAATGTGCCTGCCATCAGTTTCCCGACACACTGAACCATCCCATCTGTTGAGCATCTTAGGACCATCAGGCTCTAGAGTGGCTCTGGCTTGGTCAGTGGGAAACCCAGCCAGGGCAAAGCTACCTTCCCTGCCTTCCTGCCCCAGCTCTGTCCCCTGCACCTGTGTGTCTTTGTGCATGTGTGTGTCATACGTGCCTCTTCTCCTGCATGCCAGTTGCCTCACCCAAGACATTTGAAACCATCTTGGGTTTGTGATGCACTAGCTTTGGTGGCTAGGTAAGGCCCCAGCTGTGCCACACACAACCTGGCCTTGCATGGACCTCTGCATATGTGAACTGGACTCTGGGCTGTCACATGGGTCCCAGCCTAGAAGAGACCCTCCAGCGTGTTTCATGTCACCTAGTCTGTTTGAAGGTAGATGCTGGGCCACACAGTACTTTGTCTCAGGCAAGAAGTTGAATGTTATTTGACATAGGCTATGTAACCTCTGCCAAGTCACTAAATGATTCTGGAGCAAAGTCTCAATATCCATCAGATGAGGTCTCTATGTTCAATGCTCTCCTTGGCAGTCCTTTCAATATGCCTGCTAAAAAACCTCTTTGCAGAAGAGGGAGCTTTGTGGGGAAACTTTGGATCCCAAGTCTGCAGGTAGATGCAATTACTCCAAGTTTCTTCCTACTAGCCAAGGAAAGTAAATGACTCTTCCTGTTAATTTCTCTAGTGGGCCAGGTCCACTTGGTGCTGGGGTTTCCACAAAGATAAGGCCTTCTGCATCTTATTTTGCAGGCTGCATTCCAGGGGGATGGCCAGGCAGCAGCAGTAGCCACTGCCTTCTGTGGTTTGACATCTCTTTGCTTTCCTGGCATGGCTTACTTTGTTGACCCTTTCCTTACCTCCATTAATCTCATGACTGCATTCACACACAGGAGCCCCGAAGAGGGGCCTGCGGGGGGGGGGGGGGGGGGCGCTGCATGCAGTCTCAGCTGCATTTAATCTGCTAGACAGAGCTCATGCAGCTTCAAGGCTTCATTCTGCAGCTGCTGAAAAGGATTTCCGGTGGGTTTGGAGCCTCCCAAAGTATCTTCCATAGGAAACATCAGAAGTCTAGGCCTGCCAGGTGAAATGCTACAACTTTTAAAATTTGCACTTAAGCTGTCGGGAAAGTTGTAGCAGCTTAGTTTGAAGAAGGCAAACCTGAACTGTGATATCACCAAGGACAGCCGGCAGGTTGTACATTGCACACTCCTAGGAGTGCCATTAATGGTGTTGTAAGCATCCCAGCATTGTATGATATTACCTTTGTCTCTGGGCAGCAGTCTTTCTAGGGAGCAGATATCTTCTTCTCTGTCAAAAAGCTCTTCTGAACAGATCCTATATATCTGAATGGGACATTTGGGGCCTAGGAGGAGCTGAAAACAGGATAGAGCCTGTGGCCAAAGGGCAGAGCTTTATGTCAGGTCCTAGGTTGTGTTCCCCCATAACTAGATGTGAATGAATTTTAGGGGGAGCTGGAAAAGCAGCTTCTACAGGCGAACCCAATCCTGGAGGCTTTCGGCAATGCAAAAACTGTCAAGAATGACAACTCTTCTCGCTTTGTAAGTAGCAGAGCTATATAGGCTTTTCTGGGACTGATGTGGTACTCTGGTGTCACATATACCCCAAGAACACACACTGGAAGAGTATAAGAGCCCTTTGGGACTAATGGACTAGAGACAATAGAGGACAACCATATTTGTTCCCTCTCCTTATGTCCCAAGGGCTCCTGTCCTCATTCATTCACTCAACAATCATTGAGCATCCATTCTCAGTTAGGCATTAACATTTGTGGTTTATCTAACTAACATTTACTGAGCACATGCTACATATTAGACACATGCAATACACATTCATTCATTCAACAAAGCATAACTGAGCACCTGCTCTATAACACATACATCTGTCCTCTACCAAATACTGACTAAGCACTTACTGCATACAATCATTCTGGTGGACTTTTATATAGACCATGGCCCCTTTTCATTTGTTGAGGGTTTTTTGTTTTGTTTTGTTTTTTATTTTTTCCCAGATAGGGTTTCTCTGTAGTTTTGGTGCCTGTCCTGAACAAGCTCTGTAGACCAGGCTGGCCTCAAACTCACAGAGATCTACCTGCCTCTGCCTCCCACGTGCTGGGATTGTAGGAGTGCACCGCCGCCACCACCACCCGGCCATTTGTTGAGTTTTTATTAAGCATGTAATATATACCTGACTAGGCACTATCCAGACACAGGAAGGGGATCTGCTTTGAGGACTAGCAGTCAGTGATGTGAGAGGTGTCACTGTCCCCATGTACCCTTTCCCAAGTCCCAAGGCTGTCTCCTTCCTTACTCAAGGGTACTCTAGCTCCAGGGGATCTGATGTCCTCCTCAAGCTCCCCTGGGCATCCATAGACACTTCACACATAGGCATACAAACATATACACATAAATGAGAACAAAATTAATCACAGAAATTAAATGTCCTTGGAGACGTTTCCCTGCCCACCCTGAGCTCCCTCTGGGCCTCACTGTGCTGCCCAGGCCTATTTCCATCTCAGCTACTCATTCAGTGCCAAGTAACACTCTTACTGCATGTCTCAGATTCATACAAACCATCTTGATGCCCTCCCTCTAATATGAAGGAAGAACTAGGCCAGTCACAACCAGGTATAGTGGTGCATATCACTGGGTGTAATCCCAGTGATCAGGAGGCTGAGACAGGAGGCTTGTTAATTCAAAGCCAACCTGGGCTACCTAGCAAGACCCTGACTTGTTCATAATTCAAGTGTGGAGCCTGGAGGAGTTACTCAGAGTGAGCTCTGGCTTAGCATCTATGAGGCCAGGGTTTCCATTTACAGCATTAGTAGGAACTCAGATAGCTCAGTAAGTGCTTGCCCTACAAACACAAGGACCTGAAACCACAAGAAAAAGCAAGACATGGTAGCATATGCTTGTAGTCCCAACAATGGGGAAGCAGAGAATCCCTAGGGCCAGCTGACCAGCCAGCCTAGCCTACTTGGAGAGTTCCAGTCTTTATCTATAAGAGACTCTATCTGAGCAAACAAGATGGACAATGCCTGAGAAATAACACTTGACAATTTCCCCTGGTGTGTGCATCCAGTTCCCCCCTCACCACACACACACACACACACACACACACACACACACACACACACACACACGCAACACATACGTGCACGCACATGCACAAAACGCATTTTAGCCTAGCCTACTTGGTGTAGAAGGGCCTGTGACTGACAGCCACCTCTGAAGAGCAATGTCATGCCAGGCCACTTAACCTAAGTCAGCCTCAGTTTCTCTACTCCTTTGGGGCAGCCATGAAGGACTTAGTTGTTTCATGTACAAATGATGTTCCCTGCATGGGTTTGATAGGCCTGGGGATGCTGCTTGCTGTGACCCAACAGGACTGAGAAGCTCTGAGAGTGTTTGAGAGTCTCTCCTTCCTGACTGGCGCTCTGACACTCCCCTGCCTGCCTGTGGTGTGGAGTCTGTACTGAGCCTGGCCACTCCATCAGCTTGTTCTCCTCTCCTGCAGGGCAAATTCATTCGCATCAACTTTGATGTCACTGGTTACATCGTGGGTGCCAACATCGAAACATGTATCCTTTGCTGAGCTGGGGTCATGGGGGTGAGGGAACCCAGGAAAAACACAGAATCCCCTTCCTCTCTGCAGACTCTTGAGTTTCTTCTGGAACAACCCTTCTTGTGTTTAACAGGAGGTACTGTGGAGTAGGGTTACATGTAAACCCTCAAGATCTGTGTTGGATTCTTGACTGATCTCTCAACTCTATGGACCTTGTGGGTGAGACAGAGATGATGTCTGGAGAATAGAATTAGAATAGAATTAATTTGCATCATGTTTATAGCATGTGCTGGGATAGAGCTAGGGCCAGCTTGGCACCAGCTGTCACGTGGCCTTCATCACCTTTTTGCTGAGTCTTGCCCAAGGCCAAACCCCGTGTCCTTAAAGAGTTCATCTGAGATCGGCTGCCCTACACAGGCTCATGAATCAGAAATAGTGGCCAACTCTGCCAGCTCTTAGGTCTTAAAACTTTCCAGGGAGCCTCTCAGGTCCTGGGGACCCCTGCAGCAGCTGGCTTGGCAGGGTGGGTTAATAGGTTTTTGGAAGCTGAATCCCTGAGCTGTGAGCTGAATTCCTCATCTGGCCCTAGAGCCCTTAACTCCTTCCCAACCAGATCTTTTGGAAAAGTCTCGGGCAATTCGCCAGGCCAGGGATGAGAGGACATTCCACATCTTTTACTATCTGATTGCTGGAGCCAAAGAAAAGATGAAAAGTGAGTGTCTGCCCTATGATGGGTTCAAGGTCAGGAACTGGGAAAGATCTGATGCTAGAGTGGCAGATATACAGTCCCTCACCTCCTCTAGTGCATGAGTGTGGCCTTTATTCAGATATCCTCACCATCATGTGATGTGGTAGATCGCTGTCAGTCGCACATTATTAGAGCATTAACTGTTCAGCTCCAGTTACAACCTGTCACTTTAAAGGAGCAGATGACAATGACTTAGAAGCTCATCTAGAAAACTTGCCAGGTGTCTGGTAGGATGGCACATTGCTTTAATCCCAACACTCAAGAAGCAGAGGCCAGGAGATCTTTATGGGTTTGAAGCCAGTCTGGTCTACATAGTGAGTTCCAGGCCAACTATGGCTACATAATGAGACCCTAAAAAAAAAAAAAACAACAAACAAAAAACCCCACAAAAACCAAAAGCAAACAAACAAACAAACAAACAAACAAACAAACAAAAAAACCCTTTCAATTATGTTTAGTTGTTGGCTTAGGTTTTGGTTTTGAGATCAGTTCTTACTTTTGTAGTCTGGGTAGCCCAGAAATTGCTAACCTGACTAAATCTCAATTTTATCTTGAATTTGTTATTCTTCTGCCTCAACTTCTCTAGTGCTAGACATGGGCCCCAAAGCCTAGCCTTATATTTTGAGTTTAGAAGGAATTTGGAGGGGCAGTGAATTCAATCAAGACTTTCAAGACTTTGACACCGATCTTGTTGTTCTGTTTTGAGACAGGGTCTCATGTGGCCCGGGCTAGCCTCAAACTCATTACATAGCCAAGGCTGACCTTGATCCCTGCTCTACCTCCCAAGTGTTTTGATTACACACATGCACAACCTCCCTCCCTCCCTCCCTCCCTCCCTCCCTCCCTCCCTCCCTCCATTCTTTCTTTTGACTCTGGGAATGAAGCCCCGGACTTGACACACACCAGACAAGTCCTATAAATTGAGCTACATCCTAGCTAAACAGACTTTCTTTAAAAGGACAAATAGCCACTGTCTACTGCTCTGCGGGACACATAGATTCTGCTAAACTCTGCCATTGTGCAGAAACAGCCACAGCAATGCATAACCCAGCAGAATGGATATGTTTCAACAAAACTATATTTACAAGAACATGAAGCTTACTGAAATTTGCCAACTACTGTAAATTAATTTTTTCATGTATTTCAGGTAAGAAATGAGCAGCTTTGGCCATGCAGAAATCAAAATTTTTTCCAACATAATATTTTTATTGATTATTTGGGAATTTCACACAATGTACCCCAATCACACTTTCTTCCCAGTCCTCACAGGTCCACCTCCCCATTCTTGTGCCCTGCCCCCCAAAAAAGAAGAAGAAAAAGAAAGAAAGAAAAGAAAATACCCTAAGTTTAATTTATGTTGCATATATATATTTACTGGAGCATGGTCAAACCCCCCATGGCCAGCCCCTTAAAGAACTGAGACCTTCCCCACCCCCACCAGAAGCCATCCACTGTGAGGAGCTACACTTCAGGAGCCCTATCACAGTTTTTAAGGACTCTCTTCAGTGGCTTCCTGTCTAGACTGTTTCTTTTCCTTTTTAGGGGGGTGGGAGGAGAGGGCCAGGGTTGGGGGTGGTGTGTCACAGAAGCCTCAGAGTTGAGGAATCAAATTCTTAAAGGAACATCAAAATTACAGCCAGAAAAGGGATACATTGGTGAATATGGGTTGATAATGGAATCCACATTGTGTGATTAGGGTTAAGACTAAGTCAGGAAACTATTGGCAGCAACACAAACTTGGTTTCCATCTGCTTTTCCCCTCAGTTATTTTGGCTAAAATTAGCAAAAGGACTGGGGTGTGACACACACCTGTCATTTCAGTACTGGAAGGTGGAAGCAGGACAGCAAGGTCAAGGGCAGCATGGGCTACACAATGGAACCCTGAAGGAGAGGGAGAGAGGAAGGGGAAGAGAAAGAGAAGAAGGAAAGGAAGATCGAAGGAGGGGAAAGTAAATGTAAGAAGAAAGGACAGGAAGCTCTGAACGGGATGTGATCAGCCCAGCCATGATGGGGCATTTTGCATCGCCCTGCACAGTGGTGTGGCTCCTTGTTTCATTGTTCTTGAAGCATGGTCTTCTGGAACACCTAGTGTGAGATGGACTGGGTTCTGGGTGGATCTACACCAGCAAATAGGTGAGGTAGCAGTTCACAGTGGGAGCCCCTGGTGGGTAGCTTGCTGAAGCTGTTTACTTTTCGTCCCTCTGGATTCCCAGCTGCATTTTGCTTCATGCTCTGCAGCAAGCTTTTCCACAGCTGAGCCAGGAGCATCTGGGCCAGAGAATAAGGGAGAGTCTAGGGCTAATTGCATTTTTGTTTGTTTGTTTTGCTTTCTTTGAGTTGGGATCTCACTAAGTATTCCAGGCTAGTCTGAAACTCATAGCAATCCCTCTCCCTGTCTTTGCCTCTGAAGTACTGAGATTATAGGCATACACTACCACACCCAGCCTTATCTTTATTCCTGATCACAGAGCTGGGGAAAAGGAAAGTATGAGAGGTTGAAATGCCTGTGAATCTCTCTAAACCATGGATAATGGTGTTGGCAAACCCTAAGTCTTTGTGACTAGTCCCATGTTTCTCTGAAGCCAGAAGCTTGAGTTACCTTGGCCTTGAGTATGTCAACTTTGTGTTCATCAAGTGGCTTCAAGGTGACCTGACCCATAAAAGACCTTGGCTTAAAAAGAGAGCATCTCCCTGATGTTATTCCAAGTATCTCTAATTGTCTTGGCAAGGAACAGATGTGTTAGAAGGGTAACAATCAATGAGGAGAGAGAGAGAGAGAGAGAGAGAGAGAGAGAGAGAGAGAGAGAGAGAGAGAGGAAGAAAGAAGGAAGAAAGAAAGAAAGAAAGAAAGAAAGAAAGAAAGGCTAAAAATGGGCAGGATGAAAAACGAACAGCACAAAGGAAATAGAGCAGCTGAGTATATCTGTGGGGTCAGAGAGATGGCACTCTGGGTAAAGCACTTTTACATACATGAAGACCTGAGTTCTAGATCTGCTGAACCCATGTAAAGGCTGGGAATGTGTAGCAGCCTACCTATAATCCTAGCACTCACAGGGTGGTTACGGAATTCCCAGTCTAGCTAGTCTAGCTGAATTTGTGATCTCTGGCCTCAGTCAGAGAGCCTACCTGCCTCAAACAATAAGGTATGGAGGGGCGGGGCGGGGTGATTGAGAAAGACTTGATGTCAACATCAGGCCTCTACATGCACACTCATACTCATAACACATGCACACATTCACACTTCTGTACACAAAAGAACACATGTACATTGTATACATCCAGAGAGAGAGGAGAGAGAGAGAATATGACTTTTTACAGAACAGCTTTCTTTTCTTGAGACACCATTGCTAAATTTTCTTCCCAGGGACACACAGCAACATCTGTCTCTTCTCCTAACCTCCCAGCTACAAACAGTGGCACTAAAGTTCACTCTGTGGAAACAATGATTTTACTAGGCTTCCTTACCTCTGTAAGGAAGGAAGGGGTCACACATAGGGGTGTGGGTGCTCTGCCCACAGGCCACTCCTGGAAAGCCTTCACCAGCAGGGTAAGAGCTCCTCTGTCTTAGTCTTCCCTGGCCTATGTACTAGGTAGCTTTGGTTCAGAGGATGCTCACTCCCAACAATCTCATTCTGTAGACCAGATTGACCTTGAATTTAAGATTCCCTGCCTTGGCCTTCAGAATGCTGGGCCTATAGCCTTGTACAGATAGGCATGTACCAGCAAGCCTGATGCAAACAAGTTTTATTAGATGTCATAATATAATCAAGAGATTGGAAAATAGGTTCACTCAAGGGCCAGACAATAAATATCCTAAGCTTTGAGGAACATAGTGTTGCTTTTACAGCTGCTTACTATTACAGTGGGAGAGCTCACAAAGAAATGCAGGCAGTCCTGTTTCAATAAAACTTTATTTACAAAGGCAACCAGTGGGCCAGATTTGTTAACCTTTGATAAAAGGTTTGTCTACTGATTCAATTAGAAATAGTTAGAAGAAAAAGGAGGAGAGTGCTGGGCAGTGGAGGTACACACCTTTAATCCCAGCACTATGGAGGCAGAGGAGGCGAATCTCTGAGTTTGAGGCTAGCCTGGTCTACAGAGTGAGTTCCACAACAGCCAGGGCTACACAGAGAAACTCTGTCTTGAAAAAAAAAAAGAAAGAAAAGAGTAAAGAAAGAAAAAGAAAAAGGAGAAGGGGTAAGAGCTAAACCTTTATGTGCCATGGCAGGAATTCAGGATATAAGACCTAAATTTGATGTCCTGAAATAGGTAGTTATACACAGGGCAGTACATAATATACTATGTAATAATTAATATGTTAATCTGTTATTGTCTTAGTTTACTTTCTATTCCTTTATGTAGTAATTTATTTTTAAAATGTATGTGCATGTGTGATTTTGGATATTAACATAACACCCAGGTGAGATGGGCACAGTATACAACCTGTACCACCATGTGAGACCAGCATTGGCTGCTGAGAACTGTACATGATGACATATAGGAAGGGTTTTAATTGCCCAGACCTTGAGAAAGCGAGAGAAATAGTGATGGCCCATATTGTTGGGGACCCTGTGTCGTACTAAAGGTAGAAGCATGTCTCCTTACTCACTTCACTCTCCTCCTTGCTTTTAGGTGATCTGCTTTTGGAGAGCTTCAACAGCTATACATTTTTATCCAATGGCTTTGTGCCCATCCCAGCTGCACAAGATGATGAGATGTTCCAGGAGACACTGGAGGCCATGTCCATCATGGGCTTCAATGAAGAGGAACAGCTAGGTGAGTTTCCATATCTTGGCCTAGAAGACTGGATTTGTGTCTGTGGCGCTGAGGGATTTGGGCCCTCATCTGATCAAGGTGGATGGCTACTTTCTGAGTTCCCTACCTCCTGAAAGGAGGGAGAGAGGGAAAGAAGGAAAATAAAGAGAAGAAAAGTGAATCTTGCCACACATGGTTTATTAAGCAAGTGGCTGAAGTAAAACTTTTTTGGCTGCAATTGACCCAAACTGACTTAAGAAAAAAAAAAAGTGATTCACTGTGTTGGTTTTCTGCTTCATTGCTGACACCCAACTAGACAACTTCAGACAGGGGGATTTATCTTGGTTCATGGTCTCAGAGGGTCTCCACCTATCACAGAGGGAGACATGGTGGAACTATTCAGATCATGGCAGTGAGAATGTGTGGCAGAGCTCCTTAAACCACAGCAGGCAGGGTGAGAAGGAACTCACCAGGCCCTGCCTCTTGGCTTTCAAAATAGCACATTAGTTGGGGGCCAAGAGCTGTGACAAGAAGCTCATGGAGGATGGTCTAGAACCAATCATAGTAACTTATACTGGAAAACTTGGACATACTGGTTGCAGGTTTAGTAGGTTCTAGGGACTCATCAATTTCTCTAAAAGCTGGTTTCTGGTCTTCTGTTGTTCAACACTGTTGTTCCTGTGTAGTTTTCTTGACAACAATGCCAGTGTGTTCCAGCTCTTATAGCCTTGGGTTTGTGGCCAAAGTGTAGAGGAGATATCTATTATAACCCCAAATGGTAGCATCCCACTAACTTGGGTTGGTGGGCCAAGGTGAGTATGTGCATTTCTTGGCTGCCTATGATGTTAGGGTCATGAGGTAGGGAGGTTAGGGTGCTAAGAACCCACTCCTAGGGCTGAACATAGACACAGCAGAGCCAAAGGAGGTGATGGAGACTTAGCCTCTGCTGGCTTCAATGCTCTTCCTCCAGAAACACTTTTCCTCTAGGTTTGGATGGGCTTTAGCATTCAGAGTACACCAGGGCAAGACTGTGGTAAACTGGCCTCCCTTTCTCCACCCTCTGGGGTCCTAGAATATCCAGTTGCTACAGTAAGACCTGCAGGATGAGCTGGTGCCTATAGGATAACCTACAGTCCAGAAAAAGAGGGTTCAAGAATAGAGTTGGCAGATGGGTGATGTCTATAGCTCTTGGCTACTGCCCAACATCAGCAGCCAAGGCCATGAACTCCCTACATCTAATGCATCTTCTTGGGGACAAGGGTCAGTTCAGCTCCTAATCCAGTTTTAAGAAAACACCAAGAAAGATTAAGAAAACACACTGAGTGGGTCCCAGCCATGTGCTTCTTGTTTTCCCCTTAAAACACCAAAATATTCAGTGTATTTTATTCAAATAGTGAAAAAAAGCAGGAATAAACTGAAATGGTGATTGATGAAGTTATTATTGTCTGCCCTGTAAATGAGGACAGATGGGACCATTTAAATTGTGTTTTGGAAAAACACTGACCTCTGTATAAATGTTCACAGGAGATTAAGAGAAGCTAGTAAGGAACAAAGCAAGACTTTTTAAATTTTTTTGAGATAAGGTCTCAAATAGCTCAAGCTAGCCCAGAACTCCCTATGTTGCTGAAGATGACCTTGAACACCTGATCTTCCTACCTCTCCCTCCTGAGGGCTGGATGACAGGTATGTGCCATCATATCTGCTTTATATGGTGCTGGGGATCAAGCACAGAGCTTCCTGCAAACCAGGCAAGTTCTCTACCAATGGCTATGTCCCCTGCAGCCTTTGGGAAGGAGCCTAAGTCTTGCATGGGTCAGGCAAACATGATGTCAAGGTTTTCAGGCACATTATTTAATGTCATAGGCACCCTGTGAGGCAGCTGTAATTAGTTTCAGTTTGTAGATGGAGAAACTGAGGCAGAGAAGCAAAAGGGTCTTCCTGAGAATGCATAGTGAATTGCTGCTGGAGCTCACTCTTAGGACACTACTTTTGCTTACAGGAATAGAGGTTTGGGCCCTTAAATTTCTTGAATAATTTATGTCAGGGACCAGGTGGAAAACTAGGCTAAATGGATCCTTAATTCTAACTGCATACTTTAGCCAGGCATGGTGACATGTGCCTGTAAAATCTCAGCACTTAGAAGACTGAGGCAGGAGGATCATTATGAGTTTGAGACCGGCCTGGGCTACATAGTGAGCTCAAGCAGACAGGGGTATACTGAGACCCTGTTTCAGAGACAAAAACAAACAAGCACACCAGGCATTGAGGGTACACCTTTAATCGCAGCCCTAGAAAGGCAGAGCCAGGAGAATCTCTGTGAGTTCCAGGCCAGCCAGAGCTGCATAGTAAGATCCTGTTTCAAAAAGCACAACAAACAAACAAACAAACAAAAACAATCAAGCAAGCAAACAACTCAATAAGTAAAATGAGATGTAATAAAATTTAAACCTGTACTAAACTGTGCACACTGACTGCATTAGGGCTGTGCTATTTGACCCTGGGACAATCAACCTCATATGGCAGATGCTTTTGTCACACTTCAGATGGCAAAACAGAGGCTCAGAGAGACTGATAGCTCATTTGAGGTCACACAACTGCTGAGAAAAAGAACAGAATGGGGCCTTACAGTGGGTTCTAGCATCACTGTGCACATCCTTCTAAGGACTATAGAGAATCACAATCTGATTTCAGCCATTTTCAGCCAATGCCACTCCACCTCTCATCTATATTAATGCTGCCTGAATATTTTAATGTGTAGGATAGAACTTGGCAATCATGTTTGTTTTGAGCTTTTTCACAAGCAACAATCTATCAAAACACCAAGTTTATGCCCTGATGATATTGATTTTAATATATTAGAGTGACTACCTAGCAAGAAAGTATGTTTTAACATATTTTTAGCATAATTTTTAAATAGTACCTTGCAAAGTTGTCCATGCTGGCCTGGAGCTCTCAATGTTTCTGCTTCAACCTCCAGTGCTGGGATTACAGGAGTGTACCACTACACTCAGTGAAAAGCCCACACAAAAATATTTTAATCATTTATTTGCTGGAGTAGGCCATGACATGGTGCACATATAGAGGTCAGAGGACATGTCAGGCCTTGTTTGACCTTCTGAGTCACCTGTCTGGCCCCAAACTTGGTTTTTAAAATTGGTAGATTTAAAACATGGGTGGATTTTCACGTTTAAATTTTGGTTTCTATCATGCTTGGAAAAATCAGTTCTGGTAACTCTGGGCACCTTTCCCCTGGGAAAACAATGATGGGTAGAGTATCTACTGCCACCACAAGTGGAGTCCTCCCAGCTCATCAGTCTATCGCAATCACCGTCACAAGATTCTCAAGAAAGGGTGACTTGACCCCACCCCCCTTCACCCCAGGAGACACTTAGCAAGGTCTGAAGACAATGTTTGGCTGTCCTAGCTCTAGAGGTGGGCACTACTGCAATTTACTGGTGAGTGATGGGGTGCTGCTAAACATCCCATGGATGCTCAGGACTGCCTTCTGCCCTGAGTTCAGAAAGGCTGAGCTGGAGTTCGATGGCTCACCTTCACTCTGTGGGCACTTTGGCAACACCTGGGTTAGATTGGTACTTTTGAGAACCATGAGGTGTGGCAGGGGCAGTGTTAGTACAAAAGAGAATACCCTTAGCAAAATCCTGTCTGCAGCACCTTCACAGTGGGGAGGAGTGGGTGTGTAGGTGGGTTGGCATTTAGCAACTGGATCTTCTTCCTCCTGACTGGGTCTGGCCCTTGTGATGTGAAGACAACTGTTGCAAAGGAGCTAAAACCCATGATTTAGCCTGGGGATCAAAGAAAGATGGAATTTCTAGGCTTTGTTCTTGAGACATGGTAACTTCTTGGTGACTGATTACACACTCAATTAAAATGACTGTTGGCACCTAGTCATTCTTTTCCCACACTTCTCTATCCATCCTTCATCTGCCTAGTCATCCACATTCCATCCATTCATCTTTAATCCATCCATCCATGCATCTTTCATTCATCCATGCATTTACACTCAGGTATCTATCCTCTACCCATTTTTCCATGATGAGTCCATCCTCCATCCTCCACCCACCCATCACTGCCTCCATCTATCTACCATCCTTCCTCCATCCATAATAGTCAGTGAACTATATTTGGTCCATGGCTAGAGCTTGTAAGTCTCAGCAACATAGAAAAATCCCATGTGATATGAGGTTTTCAGCAACTTCCTGGCAATATCAGCTCCTACATCCAGGCATCTTCCCCTGCAAGCCAATTTGACTCTTGTCAGAACTTGTTCTACAGAGGGATGACACTGTTTGATTCTGGGTATCCAGTGATGACCCCAGCTTTCAGAATACTTTGGGTTGCTACTGTCTAATCCACTCTTCTCTCCCTACTTCAGCCATCTTGAAGGTGGTATCATCCGTCCTTCAGCTCGGAAACATTGTCTTCAAGAAGGAACGGAATACAGACCAGGCATCCATGCCTGATAATACAGGTACTTGTCACTTGTCCCAGCAATGATAGCTTGAGAGATATCCCCTTATCTATGGTTGCACATGGCAGTCAGCTGTTGTCTAAAAGTAAGGGACAACACAGGGAAAGGGTTTGTTTGAGGAAGGCCATTTTCATGTGACTTTTATTTATAATACATTTATAATTATGTCATTTATTGTTACTGTCATTAATACTTTATTATTAGAAGGGTTTTGTTGTTGTTGTTTGTTTTGTTTTGTTTTGTTTTGTTTTGTTTTGTTTTGTTTTTTGAGACAAGGCCTCACTGTGTAGCCCAGGCTGGCCTGGAACTCCCAGTTTTCCTGCCTCAGCCTCCAAGTGCTGGAATGACAGGTGTGCACCACCATGCTGGTTGCCTGACTGCTGATCACTGTTATTAGCTTGTTATGATGCCTCCTGTGTAAGTTAAATTTTATTAAAGGTATGTCTACATAGAAGGGACTAGTGTGCACAGGGATGGCACCATCTGCCATCTCAGCCATTCACTCAGGTCTTGGGCATGTGCTCCATGGCAATGGGGACTTTCTGCTGTCACTGCCTCTTCCTTCAAGTGTTTCATGACTACAGATCCCACAGCACAAAGTCAGAAGTTCAGCATTTCAGGCCAGATGGGCTGTCATAGTCATCTCTTCTGGGCCCTCCAATGGTTTGTTTATTGAATAAGCATTTCCTAAGCAGTTGCATTCTGCCAGGCCTTGGGACACAGAAGGAAAAAGCCAGCTCGGGCCCTTCTTATGATACTCAGTCTTGCTGAGGAGTCCGGTCTCAAGTTTTTCTGCATAGGAGGGCTGCCAGATAAAGCACAGGTGGTCCAAATAAGCTGTAACACTTTCCATCACAAGAATGTTTCCTGGGCCAGGAGAGATGGCTCAGAGATTAAGAGCACTTGCTGTTCTTCCAAAGGATCCAAGTGCAATTCTCAGCAGCCAGGTCAGCTATCTCACAACTGCCTATAACTTTCCGTCACCCTTTTCAGCACCTACACACATGTGTGTACTCACATACATATACATAAATAAAACAAAACCTTTAAAAAGAGGTTGTGCTACCAAGTGCCATTTATCTGAAATTCATAGTTAACTTAGATCCCTGGTTCCCCTTCTCTGGTTCCCCCACTTATTCTGCCAACCTTTCTTGAAAATACTCAACAATTTGTTCTTTTGAGAAGATCCCCTGGCTCCCACCACTCTTGGTGGTAGCTAAACATAAGCTTTCTAGTTTTGGAGCCCCCAAAGACTATGTATTGTATTGCTTTACAGACCCACAGAGGCTACACTATTGGACGTACATTACTCTCCCCAAATGTGGCACATGAACAGGATCCAGTCCTTCAGGGGAATCCACAAAAAGAGACATGAACAGAGAGTTTGTGAAGCAATGGAGGAATCCTAAACTTTGACTATCTGCTGGGCATGTGTGCACTTGCATGGGCATACCCCCCTCCATGGGATACACAAATCTTTGTGTGTAGGAAGCAGCTGAGAGTATGGTTCTGTGTGATTTTGAAAATAAGGTTTTATATATATATAGATATATATATATATATAGATATAGATATATATATATGATCTTTATTGACAGATAATTCACATAGTATACAATTTTCCTGTTTGTACAATTTGATAGACTTTAGCCCAGCATCCTCATAGGCCCATGACACCATCACCACTTCCTGTTTTAGAACACTTCTGTCTTCAATTTCTTTCTTTCCTTTTTTACTTGAATGCTGAATGCCATTTACTGAAGGATGGAGGAGGCCTTAAATACAGGTTTACAGCACAATGGGAGAACCCCGGAGGGCAGAAGTTCGCTTCCGATGTTTTACAATCTTGCATCTAAGCTATTCCCGCCCAATATGCAGGATACACAGACAAGGAACTTCCCTTAAGCATTCAGAAGGGTGGAATCTCGCAGGGAATTAGCATAGGGAAGATATCAAGGTCAAGGGCAGCAAGCAAGACAACCCAAAATGGGGACCAGGGCCCTACAGGTCCTCCCCTCTTTTACTAAAAAATGAACTTTTGACTTAGGTTGTGTGGGACATCAGCAGGTCACCTTACCCATCATGGAGACACCTGTCCAGGCCACACAGGCATTCTGTCTTAGCTTAGTAAGCGTTCCCCAGGCATTACCCATCTCTGAATACTCATTATCATACAGGTTCTATCATGTGAGAGCTGCAGAGTTAACTGTTGCCAAAGATCTCTAAGTGGTGCTGGGCTTGCAATCTGTGTGTTCAACACAGAAGAGATCAACAGAAGTCTTAACCCACTCATAGCCAGTAGGCTAAAGGCAACTGAGCCATTCCCTTCCTTAACGAGCCTTACTGCAAATTGGAGTCCTTTTAAGATGGTATCCCGAGAGCAAATGGAACTTGAGTTCGTAATTTTATAACTTTCAAAGCCAATCAAAATGTATATAACTATTGATTTAAATTTGTCATGCCCAATAGAATGAAAGATTAACTAATTGTGGTAGATTCTTTTGCTGCCGGGTCTCCACTGTGCTAGCTGTAGTAACCAATTATGAAATGGCAATCCCAGAAACAGTAGTAGCGGTGGTCATCACTGTTATAACAGCAACAACAGCAGGCAGCAGTGATGTCATATCCTCTTCTGGCGCATGTGGGTATCCACTGGCATGGACACAACTCCAGGAACATGAACTGCCAAGGCCTATTTTTCTTGATCCCAGCACAACTTAAGCTGGTAGCTCTGCAAAAGAACAACTAAGAACCATAAAGAAAAAGCAGGCAGCTCACAAGGAGCAGAACTAGTGGTCTCATAATGGCTACATTCAGGCTCACAAATTTTAAGGTATCTTCAAAGGGGGCTAAATGAATTTCAGGAGGCCAAAAAATGTTGCACAGAGCCACTCCTAAGAAGTAGGTGTTAGTTATTTAGTTATTTAGGTGCTCTTATCTGCGAGGAACACGTCCCGTCCCGAACACGACAAATCCACAGAAGAGCTGTTTATTAATATAGGATAGAGGATAGAGGTGACAGGCCTGTGTGAAGCACACACATGAGTGAGGAGAGGAGAGAAGAGGAGGAGAGAAGAGAAGAGAGGAGAGAGAGAGAGAAGAGGAGAGAGAGAAGAAGGGGAGAGAGACCTGTGTAAAATGGCGCCGGCTTTTTAAAGAGTGAGCCGCGCATGTGTACAGGACCACATGTGACTACTCCATGCGTGTGCATAGATTACATGGCCGTGCGCGCTTTACGCAACCATGTAAAGCCACAGAGTCCTAGTCACGTGGAGATGTTCTGACCTGGAAATGGCTATTTTGAACAGGAAATAACTAGGCGGTCCACCAGGAAAGCCCAACCGTGTGGACATGTTGTGATTTCCTATCAGTAGGTACTACTCCATCTTGAATAGGATTGTATAAATGAAAAGGCTTAGCTGGCATGCTACTGTTAATTAATGGAGGTCAGTGATCTGCAGTGTTATCCTTAATCTCCAAGGTGTCTGGGTGACATGTTCTCAAACATACTTGAAAAAGCAGTTTCCATACATTATCTTCTGGAGAATCCAACTGCATGGCTGCAGTTCCTAGGATTACGTTAATGCTTGCCAAAGCTGGCCATATTGGGCTCTCAATCCCTATTGGCATCAGAAGGGGAGAGTTTTTCATGAAGGCCCAATAGGTCGCTGCCATGTTGGGCTTAGCTGCAGCCACAGGGCGCCCTCGGTGCTTAGAAACCCAATGAGAAATCTCATTGTCCTGAGGAAAGTCATAAACAGAACCCCCTGGCCCACACCAACACCAGATCGGGTCCCCTCCAAGTGTCAGTAGAAAGATCCTTCCATTGTTCCAGAGGGTGAGTTGCAACAGAAGCCCTCAGGTACTTATCTGTAGTGGATACTCCAGCAGAATCCACCACTAAAAAATTTTAAATATATAAAACAAGGGAAAGAATAGAATGTGGAGAGGAATGATGAGCCCCTAGTTTCCCCTTTTTGCTTTAGCAAAACATGTTTGTTTTTTAATAGTTCAAATTTTTCTTTTATTTTTTATTTTTTAATTAATTAATTAATTTTTTTCTATTATCAGCTTGATACAGTATAAATTCTTACCTTAATAGTGTAATGTTTCATTGAGGGTTGCTTAGTAATTGAGTAAAACCAAATCTTATTATAAGCAACAGTCATCCTAGGGTCCCTCATGCCATATATATAGCCTCCATGGTTCTGTGGGTTGCAGTCTGATTGTTCTTTGCTTTCTATCTAGAATCCACTTATGAGTACATACCATGTTTGTCCTTCTGAGTCTGGGTTACCTCACTCAGTATGATTTTTGCTAGTTCCATCCATTTGCCTGCAAATTTCATGCTGTTATTGTTTTTCTCTGCTGAGTAGTACTCCATTGTGTATATGAACCACATTTTCTTAATCCATTCTTCAGTTGATGGGCATCTAGGTTGTTTCCAGGTTCTGGCTATTACAAACAATGCTGCTATGAACATAGCTGAGCATGTATCTTTGTGGTATAATTGAGCATTCCTTGGTTATATGCTCAAGAGTGGTATGGCTGGGTCTTGAGGTAGTTCGATTCCCAATTTTCTGAGAAACTGCCATACTGATTTCCACAGTGGTTGTACAAGTTTGCATTCCCACCAACAGTGGAGTAGTGTTCTCTTTACTCCACATCCTCTCCAGCATTGAGTGTCATTAGTGTTTTTGATCATAGCCATTCTGACAGGTATAAGGTGGTATCTCAGAGTCGTTTTGATTTGCATTTCTCTGATGATTAAGGATGTTGAGCATTTCTTTAAATGTCTTTCAGCCATTTGTGATTCTTGTTTTGTGAATTCTCTGTTTAGCTCTTTAGCCCATTTTTTAATTGGATTGTTCGGTATTTTGATGTCTAATTTCGTGAGTTCTTTATATACTGTGGAAATCAATCCTCTGTCAGATGTGGGGTTGGTGAAGATCTTTTACCATTTTGTAGGCTGTCTTTTTGTCTTATTGACCATGTCTTTTGCCCTGCAAAAGCTTCTCAGTTTCAGGAGGTCCCATTTATTAATTGTTGTGCTCAGTGTTTGTGCTGTTGGTGTTATATTTAGGAAGTGATCTCTGTTGCCAATGCGTTCAAGAGTACTTCCCACTTTCTCTGCTATCAAGTTTAGTGTAACAGGATTTATGTTGAGGTCTTTGATCCACTTGGACTTGAGTTTTGTGCACGGTGACAGATATGGATCTATTTGTTATCTTTTACATATTGACATCCAGTATGCCAGCACCATTTGTTGAAGATACTTTCTTTTTTTCATTGTATAGTTTTGGCTTCTTTGTCAAAAATCGGGTGTTCATATGTGTGTGGATTAATGTCAGGGTCTTCAATTCAATTCCATTGGTCCATATGTCGGTTTTATACCAGACACCAGGCTGTTTTTATTACAATAGCTCTACAGTAGAGCTTGAGGTCAGCGATGGTGATGCCTCCAGAGGTTGCTTTATCATACAGGATTCTTTTAGCTATCCTGGGTCTTTTTTTTTTTTTTTTCCATATGAAGTTGAGTATTTTTCTTTCCAAGTCTGTGAAGAATTGTGTTGGTATTTTGATGGGGATTGCATTGAATCTGTAGATTGCTTTTGGTAAGATTGCCATTTTTACTATATTAATCTTACCTATCCATGAGCATGGGATATCCTTCCATTTTCTGATATCTTCTTCAATTTCTTTCTTTAGAGATTTAAAGTTCTTATCAAAAAGTTCCTTCACTTGTTTAGTTAGTGTTATCTCAAGGTATTTTATATTATTTGTGGCTATTGTAAAGGGTGATATTTCTCTGACTTACTTCTCAGCCTTTTTATCATTTGTGTATAGGAGGGCTACTGATTTTTTTAGTTGATCTTGTATCCTGCTACTTTACTGAAGGAGTTTATCAGCTGTAGGAGTTCCCTGGTAGAATTTTTGGGGTCACTTATGTATACTCTCTTATCATCTGCAAATAGTGGAAGTTTCACTTCTTCCTTTCCAATTTGTATCCCTGTGATCTCCTTTTGTTGTCTTATTGCTCTAGCTAGAACTTCTAGTACTATATTGAATAAATATGGGGAGAGTGGACAGCCTTGTCTTGTTCCTGATTTTAGTGATTTCGGTTTGAGCTTTTCTCCGTTTAATTTGATAGTGGCTGTTGGCTTGCTGTAAATTCCTTTTATTATGTTTAGTAATGTTCCTTGTATTCCTGATCTCTCTAAGACCTTTATCATGAAGGGGTGTTGATTTTGTCAAAGGCTTTTTCAGCATCTAATGAGATGCTCATGTGTTTCCTTTCAGTTTGTTTATATGGTGTATTACATTGACAGATTTTCATATGTTGAACCATCCTTGCATCCCTGGGATGAAACCTACTTGGTCATGATGGATAATTTTTTTGATGTATTCTTGGATTCAGTTTGCCAATATTTTGTTGAGTATTTTTGCGTCAATGTTCATGAGGGAGATTGGTCTATAATTCTCTTTCTTGGTTGCATCTTTGTTTGGATTGGGTATCAGGATAATTGTAGCTTCATAGAAAGAGTTTGGTAGTATTCCTTCTGTTTCTATTGTGTGGAACAATTTGAAGAGTATTGGTATTAGTTCTTCTTTGAAAGTCTGATAGAATTCTCCACCAAAACCATCTGGTCCTGGGCTTTTTTTGGTTGGGAGACTTTTGATGACTGTTTCTGTTTTTTTAGGGGTTATTGGTCTATTTAAATGGTTTCTCTGGTCTTGATTTAACTTTGGTATGTGGTATCTATCCAGAAAATTGTCCATTACTTCCAGATTTTCCAATTTTGTGGAGTACAGGTTTTTGAAGGATGACCTGATGATTCTCTGGATTTCCTCATTGTCTGTTGTTATGTCTCCCTTTTCATTTCTGATTTTGTTAATTTGGGTGCTCTCTCTTTGTTTTTTGGTTAATTTGGCTAGGGGTTTATCTATCTTGTTGATTTTTTCAAAGAACAAACTCTTTGTTTCATTGATTTTTTTGTATTGTTCTCTTGGTTTCTATTTTGTTTATTTCAGCCCTCAATTTGATTATTTCCAAGCATCTATTTCTCCTGAGTGAGTTTGTTTCTTTTTGTTCTATTGCTTTCAGTTGTGCTGTTAATTCATTGGTATGAGATTTCTCCATCTTCTATATGTGTGCATTCAGGGCCATGAATTTTCCTCTTAGTACTGCTTTCATAGTGTCCCATAAGTTTGGGTATGTTGTACCTTCATTTTCCTTGAATTCTAGAAAATCTTTTATTTCTTTCTTTATTTCTTCCTTGACCCATTGATGTTTCAGGTGGGCATTATTCAGTTTCCATGAGACTGTGGGCTTTCTATAATTTCTGTTGTTGTTGAAGTCTAACTTTAAGGCATGGTGGTCTGATAAGATACAGGAGGTTATTCCAATGTTTTTGTATCTGTTGAGATTTGTTTTGTGACCAAGCATGTGGTCAATTTTTGAGAAAGGTCCATGGGGTGCTGAAAAGAAGGTATATTCTTTTGTGTTAGGATAGAATGTTGTGTAGATATCTATTAAGTCCATTTGAGTCATAACATCTGTTAGGTCCTTTATTTCTTTGTTAAGTTTCAGTCTGGTAGATCTATCTTTTGGTGAGAGTGGTGTGTTGAAATATCCCACTACTAATGTGTGGGGTGTGATGTGCATTTTAAGCTTTTGTAATGTTTCTTTTATGAATGTGGGTGCCTTTGTATTTGGAGCATAAATGTTCAGAATAGAGACTTCATATTGGTGTATTTTTCCTGTGATAAATATGTAATTTCCATCCTGATCTCTTTCAAATGATTTTAGTTTGAAGTCTATTTTATTAGATATTAGGACAGCTACACCAGCTTGTTTCTTAGTTCCATTTGCTTGGAAAGCCTTTTCCCAGCCCTTTACTCTGAGGTAGTTTCTGTCTTTGAAGTTAAGGAATGTTTTTTGTATGCAGCAAAAGGATGGATCCTGTTTTCATATCCATTCTGTTGGTCTGTGTCTTTTTATAGGTGAGTTGAGACCATTGGTATTGATGGATATTAATGACCAGTGATTGTTAGTTCCTGTTATTTTTGTGGTTGTGTTGTGTTGTCCTTCTTTCATGTTTGTTGGTGTGGGATTATCTATTGCCTGAGTTTTCATGGGTGTGTTTAGCTTCTTTAGGTTGGATTTTTCCTTCTAGTGCTTTCTGTAGGGCAGGGTTTGTGGACAGGTATTGTTTAAATCTAGTTTTATCATGGAATATTTTGTTTACTCCGTCTATGGTGATTGAGAGTTTTGCTGGGTATAATAGTCTGGGTTGGCATCTGTGGTCTCTTAGTGTCTGCATAACATTTGTCCAGGATCTTCTAGCTTTCAGAGTCTGGTGTTATTCTGATGGGTTTGCCTTTATATGTTACTTGGTCTTTTTCCTTTGCAGTTCTTAATATTTTTCTTTGTTCTGTACGTTTAGTGTTTTGATTATTATGTGGTGAGGGGACTTTATTTTTGGATCCAGCTTATTTGGTGTTCTATAAGCTTCTTGTGTCTTCATAGGTATTTCTTTCCTTAGGTTAGGAAAGTTTTCTTCTATGATTTTGTTGAATATGTTTTCTGTGCCTTTGAGTTGGTATTCTTCTCCTTCTTCTATCCCTATTATTACTAGGTTTGGTCTTTTCATGGTGTCCCAAATTTCTTGGATGTTTTATGTTACGACTTTCTTGTCTTTAGTGTTTTCTTTGACTGATACATCTATTTTCTCTATTGTGTCTTCATTGTCAGAGATTCTCTGTTCCATCTCTTGCATTCTGTTGGTTATGCTTGTTTCTGTAGTTCCTGTTCGTTTAGTCAGGATTTCTATTTCCAGCAATTTCATTTTTCAGATCTTGGATTGTTTCCTTCATCTGTTTAATTACTTTTTCTTGGCTTTCTTTGATTTCTTCCAATTTTTTGTTTGTTTTTTTTCTTCCATTTCTTTAAGGGAATTTTTTATTTCCTCACTAAGGGAGTTTTTCACTTCCTCTTTAATGGAGTTTTTCATTTCCTCTTTAATGGAGTTTTTTATTTCCTCTTTAAGGGAATTTTTTATTTCTTCTATCATCTTCCTAAAGTCATTTTTAGGGTTGATTTCTTCTGTTTCTTCTGCCTTGGTATGTTCAGGTCTTGTAGGTGTACAATCACTAGGTTCTGATGTTGTCATATAGGTCTTTATGTTGTTGCCTGTATTTTTGCACTGGCGTCTACTCATCTCTTCCTCTGTTCAGTGCAGACAGTGTCTCTGTCTGAAGGTGCCTCTCTTGTTCCAATTGTTAGTCTTGGTTCACTAGGAGTTCTTTGTTAAATTGGTGCTGTTGGGCTCTGTTTCTTCAGGATCAGCTTAGTCAAATCAGTGTTAGTGGGTTCTATCTTTGGGAGCAGTTGTTCCCAGTTGGTGTAGGGTGTGCTTATGGTTTCAGTGGTTGTTAGGTTCATAAGGGTTAATTTTTTTGTTGTTTGGATTTGGGTCTTTTTTTTTTTTTTTTTTTGGTGGGGGAGCAGGAAAAAGTAGCTGTCTGGTCCCTGGGACTCCAATGAGTAGGGCCTAGGAGATAGAGACCTGATCTGCTGGCCTGGAGATGGGAGCTTACCTGTTCTCAGTAGGTGAAGTGTATACTTAGGATTCTGGTGATCTGGCTCGGTGGCTGGGTGGTGCCTTCTTTTGTGTTCTCAGGTCACATTTTGCTCATTCATCAACTCCTCAGCTGAGCTTGTTTCTTCAGACTGCTGACTGTATGTTTCTGAATCCTCTCCCGGATGAATTTCAGCTGAGCAGGGTAGTCTCAGCAACACCTCCAAGTTGTTGGGTTTTGCAGGATCAGCAGCTGGGCCCTGGGTGTTCAGATCCATTCTGGTCTCGTCCCAACGAGATGGCTCCTTCCCCGGGTGCTGGGATTAAAGATGTCCCTGTTCCAAGCTCTTAATTAGGAGCTTGTTTTCACTAATTCCTCAGTGGGTAGCAGCTCAGTTTCTGGTCTTTATTACAACTGCATCTAGGCTGCCGCTGCCCGCTGCTCTGCCTGCCTGCCTGCCTCTGCCGCTGCCTGTTCCGCCTGCCTCAAAAATAAGTTTTTAAGTGCAGAAATATACACAGTATGAAATCAAGCCACATGCTTTATGACCAGAGTAGACATTTATAAATACATTATAGTTTCCCATTTTTCCTTTCTTTTGCAGTTGTTTTTATTTGTTTGCCTTTTATTTTTTTGAGTCAGGGTCTCACATAGCCCATGCAGGGCTCAAACTCACTATGTGGGTAGAGATATGTTTGCACTTCTGATGCTTCTGCCTCCATCTCCCAAGTGCTGGGATGGCAGGTGTGCACTGCCATATAGGCAGTGACTAACATTTCTTTTTCTTTAGAGAGAAATAAACAGTATAGATGACAGTGGTGTCCCCCTCAGGTCCCAGTGGCACCTAGTCTCTTTGATGACATAGCTAAAATGCTTTTTTTCTCACACAGCTGCACAGAAAGTTTGCCACCTTGTAGGGATTAATGTGACAGATTTCACCAGAGCCATCCTGACCCCACGAATCAAAGTTGGACGGGATGTGGTACAGAAAGCTCAGACTAAAGAACAGGTAATGATGCTGTGGATGCCTTCCATCCATTTACCCATTCAATCACCTGTCATTTCACATACATGCCATCTATTCATCCAGCCACCATCCAGCCACCTACCCATATGTACATCTAATCACCCATCCATCATCCACCCACTAACTCACCATCTATCTGTCTATCCAAGCACTCATTTGACTAACAACCATCCATTCATTACCAACCATCCATCATCCACCCACTAACTCACCATCTATCTGTCTATCCAAGCACTCATTTGACTAACAACCATCCATTCATTACCAACCATCCATCATCCACCCACCCATCCATACATTGACTCAACCACCCATCCACCCACTCACCTGCCCTCCCATCCATACATCCATTTACGCATTAACCCTTCCTCCAATCTACTCATCCACCAGCCAGCCATCTACCATTCTTCTACCTATCCATCCGTTCCTCTGTTCATCCATTCATCTATCCAATACTAAAATATTTTCAGTCTTACACCAACTTTTGAGGATACAGCTGACCGAAAGCAGAGTCCCTCACACATCACTGATCTTAAACAACCTGACTTGTGGAAATGTCTGTGTATATTTTCAAGCAGGGCTGATAGCCTCTAATTGATCCTAAGTGGGGACAGGCTCTGCAGGCTTCTCATGGATGGTATTTCATCATGCATCCCACCATTCCTTAAGTCTAACCACTCTTTCTGCCACTTTCCTGCTGGTAATACCTGTGTTTCCTTCACTGTCCTGCAGGCTGACTTTGCCATTGAGGCCTTAGCCAAGGCCACCTACGAACGCCTTTTCAGGTGGATTCTCAGCCGTGTAAACAAAGCTTTGGACAAGACCCATCGGCAAGGAGCTTCCTTCCTGGGGATTCTGGATATTGCTGGGTTTGAGATCTTTGAGGTATATCCATGGTCTTGGTCTTCTGGGATGGGCTTTGAGACACTTACTTTGTAGGAAGGCATACAGATAGGCATTATAGGGAGGAACCTGGTTAAGGTTATACTTGAGTGTGCATAAGAAATATAAATCCACTATTTATGTATTGGCTTGTATCAATTGTCTAGCCAACATAGTTAGATGCAGTAGGCAGGAGCT
Organism: Onychomys torridus; assembly: GCF_903995425.1. NCBI lineage: Eukaryota > Metazoa > Chordata > Mammalia > Rodentia > Cricetidae > Onychomys > Onychomys torridus. The sequence continues at coordinate 5,899,672 of NC_050450.1, forward strand.
GCCTGTTCTGCTTTCTACCACATTGGCTCCATTTCCAACAGTTATCCCTTCATGGTGCCAAGATATTGCCAGAGCTCCGGATTGCCACTTAGCAATCTTAGAAAAGAGCATCTTGTTTCTAAGAGTTTCAACCTAAATCTTGAAGAAGAAGAAGTTGCAATGATTCCTGCTCACTTAAGTTGAGCCAATGGGTCAACTCCAAGCTAATCACTGAGCTCAAGTTCTTACCATATTTCATGTAGTGTATGCAGAATGCCTGGGTCCCACTCCCATGAGTTGGAGAGAATGTCTCAGAGAAAGAGAAGCCCTAGGGACTGACATATGTATCAAAGAATTCTACTGTGGGATCACCCTGTTGTGAGCCTCAAGTTCCCTGTCTGTGAAATGGTAAAGAAAATATGCCTTATATGGTTAGTCCGTCTATATATAGATCACATGAGGTGAGTGCCCTGTGGTATGGGTATGGATCACTTTTGCCAGCCATACTGGGCTTTACACAGTCTTATTTGAGTCTTGCACCTCTCTGAGTGCTGAGGTGTCAGGAAGGGCTCTTCAGGAAGCCAGGTCCAGGCCATGGGGATTCCTGCAAGCTGGACTTCCTGTCCTATGATCTCACCCAGCTCAGATGCCCTTCCTCTCCATACATGCATGCAGGTGAACTCCTTTGAGCAACTGTGCATCAACTACACCAATGAGAAACTGCAGCAGCTGTTCAACCACACCATGTTCATCCTGGAGCAGGAGGAGTACCAAAGAGAGGGCATTGAGTGGAACTTCATTGACTTTGGCCTGGACCTGCAGCCCTGTATTGAGCTGATTGAGCGGCCGGTGAGGGACTGGCACTGTGCATCCTGGTCCATTTGCACACACCTAGTCAGAGCATACTTTCCATGTGGGTGGTGTTTCTGGAAAAGTCCTGGAAGGCTATAAATGGAATTTGGGGGAACTAGGCCATGTTTTCTATGTTTACAATCAAAGTTGTTTTGTTTTATACTGCCTTTCCCCTTTTTTGAGCCAACTCACTTGGAATTCAGTATGTAGACCAGGCTAGCCTCAAACCCTAAGAGTCCTCCTGCCTCAGCCTTCTCAGAGTTGAGATTAGTCATGCTGGTCTTTAGCAAAATAATTATTTTAGCAATTCTGGGGTTGCAGCCCAGGACCTTACCCATGCTAGGCATGTGCTCTATTTCTTTAAAGTTTAAAAATATTTTTATTAGCATATATAAGTACTTTTTGAGACAGGGTCTCATTGTAGCCCTAGCTGGCCTCAAACTCACTATGTATTTGATGATGACCTTGAACCTCTGATCTTCCTGCTGGGATTTCAGGCATGCACCACCACACCTGCTTGATGCATGATTATAACAATCCTTCTGTATCAACCTTCCTGTGTTAGGATTAGGACATACACCACCATCATGCAATTCCCTTAGTCTTTCTCTTCTCTTCTGCTCATCCATTCCCAAAGAGTCTGTGCTTTATCCACTGATGTATCCCAAACTTCTATAGTCATAGCAGGCAAACACTCACAGCATGCTAGGCCTCTTCTTTAAGGGTTGGGTCTATAACTGTGAACAAGAAGGACCCCCACCTCCTGGAAAGGCCAGAGGTGAAACTAAACTGATACTTCTGGCAAAGCACTATAGAGAACAATCAGGAAATGTTTCCATGTGTTGGAGTACTCAATGTGGAGGTAGTTCCCCCAGTGTAAATGGTACATACCGACACCTTCATTTAGACCTTCTCAGACACAGGAAAAACCTTGTTGAAAGGGATCCTGAGTAAATTTATAAGGGAGAAAAGCAACAGATTCTTCTAAAATTCTTGTGTAATCTTTTTTTTGTTTTGTTTTGTTTTTTGTTTTTTGTTTTTTGTTTTACAGGTTTTCACTATGCAGCTTTGCACCTTTCCCAGAACTCATTCTGTAGACCAGGCTGGCCTCGAACTCACAGAGATCTGCCTGCCTCTTCCTCCCGAGTGCTGGGATTAAAGGTGTGCGCCACCACTGCAGGTTTGAGTCTAGTGTTGACTGATTTGTGAGTTCTGGCAGCCTGGGATATACGTCTCAAACTGTGTCTGAGAGCATAGGAGGCTCTGTCTCAAATAAAACCAAACCAACAAAATAGGTGGGAATATAGCTCAGTGATAGAGGGTGCTTGCCTACCAGGCTCTAGGCCCTGAGTCCCATCCCCACTCAAAGTGGGAGAAGAGAATGAAATATTTGTAATATTTGTGTATTGCCTAGCATGAGCAGCAGCAAGAATTGTGTCCTGTTAGTTCTTGCTCTCAATCCCTCAAGCTGTCTATTACTGGAGTGTAATGGTTTGATAAATTTGAGGGTGAAGGAAAGAGGACATGGATCCACCTTTAATATAAGCAAAATGAAGTAGCAGTGCCACTCCTGTGTGTGACCTCTCTCTTTTTGGAGGGGGAAATAATTTTTTGAGATAGGGTCCCATATAGCTCAGTCTGGCCTTGAACTTGTTTGTAGCTGAGGCTAGCATTGAACTCCTGATCCTCCTTGCCTCCACTTTCCACATTGTTACCAAGATTCTAGTCCTGTGCTACCACATCGAGCTGTGTGTGTGACATCTGGATAGTTGGCCCTTCCCAGTGAGCTTGGTAGTGACCCTGCCCTCTTGTGTTCCAGAACAACCCTCCAGGTGTGCTGGCCCTGCTGGATGAAGAATGCTGGTTCCCCAAGGCCACAGACAAGTCTTTTGTGGAGAAGCTGTGCTCAGAGCAGGGCAACCACCCAAAATTTCAGAAGCCCAAGCAGCTAAAGGACAAAACAGAGTTCTCTATTATCCACTATGCAGGAAAGGTACTGGTGGGGGTTCTTGAGGGGTGCTCTGTCCCAAGGGTGCCTGGGTGGGTGTCCACAGCAAGAATGCTTTGGCAATGGCTGTGCCCTCCAAAGACTTGTAGCAAGTCAGCTCCCAGCTGGGGGCTTTGTATTATTGTCAAAGCCTCTGTTAGGAGTGAGAGTGAGCATCTCTGATGTATGTCCTAACCAGGATATTCTTCCCTGGGAAGACTCCAAATACTGCTTGCTCCATGGCAAACCCACAGGCCAGGCCCCTGGAGTAAGGGACCAGTGAATCTTCTCTAGCATCACAAGAATTCCTAGTATCACCATTGTGTTCCATCTGGGGGAGACTGTGAGAGCTGACATCTTCACCATTGTTGTCAACATTGCTATCATCACCAACATCATCATCTTGGATACTAGTGTGTCCTGAATAGCATATAAAAGCCACAGCTGGCTTCTGCTGATATTGTACACACATGGCACACAGACTCACACAGGCAAAACATCTATACTTATATATTTAAAAAAAGAAAAGAAAAGCCATAGCATGTTCTGGCTTATCAAATTATTTTATTCACCCTTCTAGTATCCCTACTGCATCATGGGAACAGGCAGTGCTCCATTCAAACAAAGGATTGATAGGCTGCAATCCAAGGTTGAAATGCAGACAGGCCCATTTGTTTCCATAAGACCTGTAGTTTCTTTGGTGTTATAAAGGCAGAGTTTGGCCATTGTGACAGACTGTATAGCCACCAAGCTGAAAATATTTATAGTGCGGCCTCTTTGCCTCCTACTTTATACTCAGTGGAGCTTATACTACTTTAAGCATATACCACTAGCACTTTTCCCAGGCTCCTACATATTTTTTTCCAGTTTTGTCACAGATCAGGCCAGCTATTGCCATAGCAACCCAAATCCCATCATAACCAACCAGAGCTGTATTGTCAGTCCATTCTGTGTTGTAGTCATAGTCATCAAAGTTGGGCATTAAGCAAGTCAGGAATTTCAAAAGCCTTCAGTAACCTTTCCTATATATCCATGTATCAAAACCTCCAAACTAGCAGGCTAGCTCAGTGGTAGAGCACTTGCCCACTATGAAGGTTAGTCTCAAATCTTGAATCATCTGGAAGAGAGTCTCAACTGAGGAATTACTTAGTTCAGGTTGTCTTGTGGGCATGTTAGGCTGGGGACAATTGTATTGATTACTAATTAAGGTGCAAAGACCTGCCCTGAATGTGGGTGGCACCACCTCATGGGTGACAGAGAAATCTAGGTGCAGAAATGGGCAGTATGGGCATATTTGCTTCTCCAAGTCCTTCTCTATGGATGTGAGTGACACTTTGAGTCCCTGCCCTGACTGTTCTCGGTGATGGACTACAGCTTGGACTTGTGAGCCAAATAACTCCTGTTCTTCCCTAGGCTGCTTTTGGTCAGGTTGTCTTTTCAAAGCAACAGAAAACAAACTAGGGCACCTACCCCACTTGATGTCCTAGATTCAATCCCCAGTACTACAATGAAGCACAGTAAAATAAACCCCATTCATCAGACAGTGGGGAAGAAAGCCCTGTGCTGACTTCAATAACGAGGATTCTTGTCAAGCTGTCCTGGAATAGGGGCAAGCATGGGGTGTCTATGACAGCTTTTTGTTACCACTACCTCCTTTGGCTGTTTCTGGGGCTTAGTGTAAGACTATGGCAAAAAGTGGCTCCTCTGAGGCTCTGTGGAGCACCAAGAGGATTTGCTGGCACTGGCTTGCCACTGGTGAATGCCCTACTATGTGCAGGATCCCTGAAGATTCTGACATTTTGGTCTCTTCCTTGGTGTCAGTGGAGACCCATAATGGCAACATCAAAAATGTCATTTCCCATCTGATGTCTAGAGGTGTGAGAGGAATATGGGAGGATTTGGGCTTTGTGGTAGGTTTCTAAGGCAGGGAACCTGATGTCATGGTGACTTTTGGCAGGTGGACTATAATGCAAGTGCCTGGCTGACCAAGAACATGGACCCACTAAATGACAATGTGACCTCACTCCTCAATGCCTCCTCTGACAAGTTTGTGGCCGACCTGTGGAAGGATGGTAAGCCTTTCAGGCCTGGAGGCAGCTTTGAGCTAGAAGGTTGAATACTTCAGACCTACTGTGCTGGTTTCTACATCTGCCCCAGATTGGGAGGGCCCATGTAGGGACAAGGAGAGGACCAGGCTGTCACATGCTAATGCTATCACATTGAAACAGCCTTGTCCACACAACACACCGTTCTCCCTTTATAGGAAGTAAGAGTTTATCTTAAACTGAGAATGAGTGACTCTGGCTGGAGAACACAGGCTCAGGATACCCCAAATGGATGTCTCAGTGTAGAAATGGTTTCATGAGGTTTTAATGTCCAAGAACAAAAGTAAGTCATAAATCAAGGTAATCTTTTAAGGACTCTGGTGGGGACCTGATGGCAGTCTTAGCTTTGGGGTCAGTGGAAATTGGCGGTCTGCTAAGACAGCCCCAAACTGTCTGTGATAGTCAGATTAATATTAGGTCAGGCATGGATGTAGACAATAAACGGTCATTTAGGGCTAAAGATAGCCCAAGATGATTTGGTTCTTGATCTGCAACATTTCAGCTCTCCATAATTACCAATCTGTCAGCCTTATAGAAACTTTAACATAGATCTGCCCTTTTTCCCCTGGAAAATTCAGTTCATAGCTTCTTAAATGAGGGACACTGAGCTCCTCCATCCCATTCCTGGATTCACCAAGAAGGTCCTGTGTCAGAGACCAGGAATTGGTGTAACTAGTCCCCGTGATGAAGTCAGAAGGACTTCATGTCTTGTCTCTGCTACATATGAGCTGTGACTTTGGACGTGTTGCCTAACTTAAATTTGGATGTCCTAATTTATAAACTGGGTCAAAACCATGTCTTGCTTGCCCTAGGAATTGCATGAGGTTGACTTTCACCAGTGTTATGCAGCCTTGCACCAGGGTCTCCCTTAATAGGGATCAGCTTCTCAGACAGACAATCTCCATCACCCTATCTCGAGAAGGTCACTCCTTCTCTCCTTCTTGTTCACCCCATCCTCTTCTCTCTATATTTCTTCCTTCTCCTCCTCCCTTTGTCCTTGATTTTTTTAAGCACATCTCACCATCTGATATAGTATATTCATTACCTGCCACCTTCTGTTAGAGATCAGTAGCCTAGGAGCTGAGGTGCACAGGGCCTTTTGGTGGGGGCTTAGGGCTCATACATGGTCAATTCTCAGCATATCCCTAAGGGTAGAGATAGTATTGAAGACTACTGTGGAGCTGAGGGCTTTCAAGGCCTTGTGGCCACATTCCATCCTTAGGAGTTAGATGCTGCTATTGCTGCCATTGTTGAGAAAGGTAAACTGAAGCACACAACACAGTGCTACCAGTGAGTTAGTACCAAAAATGAAACTGGCTCCTTTGGTCTCTGTGACTAAACAGAAGACATTGGTTCATTCTGCCACACAAAGATGCCCAAATTGACACTATTTAGAGGCCCTTACCCCAGCTAGAGATGAGGGCACTGCTGACCATCAGAGAGAAAGATGGGGATAGTATCCCCAGATGGAGTCTAGGGTCTCCCATAGAGTATGACCTGCACAAAACATCTCTCTTGAGCACCATCTTCACAGTTTGCTCCTCTGGCTTATGGCAGAGGTTCAGGATCCCTGAAGGGGCCAGAGACTGATGTCACCCTTCATGTAACCCACAGTGGACCGCATTGTGGGGCTGGACCAGATGGCCAAGATGACTGAGAGCTCACTTCCCAGTGCCTCTAAGACCAAAAAGGGCATGTTTCGCACCGTGGGCCAGCTCTACAAAGAACAGCTGGGGAAGCTGATGACTACGTTGCGCAACACCACACCTAACTTTGTGCGCTGCATCATCCCTAACCATGAGAAGAGGGTGAGATATCCCCCAGCCTGGAGCTCCTGCTTACAGGATAGTGTTGAAGGACTTCAGGAGGCACCTGGAAGGCAATGAGGAAAACTAATGAGGTGGCGGGGCAGAAAGAGAGGTCTGACCTTGGTTCCTGCCCTGACCACCCTCAAGTAAGGCCTGCATCTACACATGTGGAGAGTTGTCTAGATTGGGGCCGTCTACTCCCTATACCTAAAAGCAATGTCGGTCAAGGAAGGAAGGAAGGGAATCTTTCCAGAGACTATTTAGCTAGGTAGTGGCATGGGGTATGAGGCCACCAACCCTTACATTCTTTGAGTAAATGCTTGCAAAGCTGCTATTTGTGACTGATACTTAGGATACAGTGTTGTAGAAATCACTGAGGACACTTTGCTTATCATAGTGGAAGGTAATTGCTACAGCATCTAGTAGAGGCCAGGAGGCTGCCGGACATCTCATTATATGCCCCATAGTTCCCACAACAGAGAATCAGTGGGCCCAAATGTCATTGGTACTGAGGTTATGGGAAACCACAGGGACCTTGACACACAGGCTAGAACCACAATGGTAAATTAGGAAAACAACAAAAAGCTGGGTAGATACCTCTGCAAGAACTTTAAGAACAGGTAGAGGGGCTGGGGAGATGGCTTATTGGGGAAAGGCTCTTCCTCTCAAGGCTTATGACCTGAATTCCCCTGGGGTCCACATAATAGGAGGGAAAAAAATGCTGCAGAATGTCCTCTGACCTCCACATACACATTGTGGCATACTTGTACCCAACCTAACACCCTTATGCACATATACACCATAAATAATAAATGTTATTAAAAAGAAATGGGTAGGCATCAACTTGGTAAAGTACATAGTGGGGTATGAGTGTGTTTGGGGGCATTTTAGGTCAAGGGCTTAGGGTAGGAAAATGTATAGAGGTGAGAAATTAAGAGTCTGGGCAAGAAAATTGTAGCTAGGTCACTTTATATTGTTTTTGTTTTGTTTGCATGGGTGTGTTCATGCCTATGAGTGTACATACACAGTATACTATAGAGGTCAGAAGACAAGCTCTGATGTGAGTCCTTAGGCACCTTCCATTTCTATGTGGGACAGCTTTCTCACTGGCCTGAAGCTTCACCACATAGGACAGTTTAGCTGGTCTATGAGCTTTTTGAAATCCCCCTTCTTACAATTCTAGGATTACAGGCACATGGCATTATGCTCAGCCTTTCACATGGGTCTCATGCTTACAAGTCAGGTGCTTTATTGAGTCAGCCATTATCTAGCCCCCTTGTTTCATATTGCTACATGATGGCATGAGCTAGGGATGGGACAGGAATGGTTTACGGAGCTCCTTTTGTGATGGCATCCTGTCTGTAGAAAGCCATTGAAGGAGTTTAAGCAGTAGGTCATGATCAAAATTATGTTTTAGACCAAATGAGGAGCTAGGAGGGGCAGGCAGGCCTGAGGAGAGAAGATCAAGTGGGAAAGTGCTGCAGTTGTCTGGGTAGAAGAAACAATGGCATATAAAAGTAGGTTGGGGGAGATGGCTCCACCATTTAAAGTGCTTGCCACACAAGTAGGACTTGGAATCCCAGAAACCCACATAAATACTAGTGGGTATGGTGGTCTGCTTGTAGCTTTAATCTCAGAAGACAGACAGGGAATCCCCAGAACAATTCAGCTAAGAGACTGAACTTTGAGTTTCAGTGGATGAATGAGTCAGTGAATATGATGTAAGAGTGATTGAGAATGATTTCAGACACTAACTTCAGACCTCCAAAAGTACACACATACACATGAACACACACACTTCACACACATACAGATCACATACACAGGCACAGACACACATCTCATATCACATACACATACACACACATCACACATCACATACACACACCACATGCATATCACACATACACATACATCAAAAATGTGTATACATGCTCACATGTGTGTGCTCTCATAGACATGCAAGGACATTAATGCATACACATGCACACCACATCTGCATTTTTTTTAAAGAAACCTACTGTGAGAGACTTGGGAGGTAAGAGCTATGAGGCAGTGATGTCCAGGAGGTGAGGGGGAGGACAGTGAGGGGAAAACATCCCCAGTTTCTAGCCAGGGGTGCTAGCACCACTAAGCACAATGAGGATTATAGGACAAATAGGACCAAAGAAAGTATAGAAACCCAGAGATGACAACAGTGGATATTACATCTCAGTTAAACCCCGTGAAGACCCCAACACTGCCACGGATGTTTTCTGGCCCTGAGGTCTGGGGCTTGCTGCTCCAGTGGTCACTGGCCTCTTCTACTTCCACAGTCTGGCAAGTTGGATGCATTTCTGGTGCTGGAGCAGCTGCGGTGCAATGGTGTGTTGGAAGGCATCCGCATCTGCCGTCAGGGCTTCCCCAACAGGATTGTCTTCCAAGAGTTCCGGCAACGGTGAGCCTGCTGGTGTTGGTGGGGCGGTGGGGAGCAAGCCCTGGAGAAAGAATGAATGATGGAGATGTGTTGAGCAACTTCTGTCCTGTATTTTAAGCTATGAGATCCTGGCAGCAAACGCCATCCCCAAAGGCTTCATGGATGGAAAGCAAGCTTGCATTCTCATGGTGAGCATAATCCCTCCCCAGACATTCCAGTTGTGACCTCCCAGCTTTGGGTCATATTTCCAGTTGCTATCTGAGTGGGATCATTCTTAAATACATGCCATACTGAACAAATGGCACATTTGAAAATGGCAACTCTTCTTTTCCCTCCCTCCTCAGATCAAAGCCCTTGAACTGGACCCCAACCTGTACAGGATTGGGCAGAGCAAAATCTTCTTCCGTACGGGAGTCCTGGCCCACCTGGAGGAGGAACGGGACCTGAAGATTACTGATGTCATAATGGCCTTCCAGGCAATGTGTCGTGGCTACCTGGCCAGAAAGTAAACACAGTTTCCCTGTATCCTAAAATTTCCCCCAAATTCATAGTAGAAAACTAAAGTCCAGAGAAGAGGATTTCCAGCCCTGCTTTGGGATTCCCTGATTCCAAGAAGCTATCTATTTTAAGATGTGTCAATCAACAGCTTCTATCTGAGTAGGAAAGGAAGATTCCAACTGAAATGTGTGTGCTGGTTATAGAAGCAGGAAGGATGGGTGACAACCAATGGGCTTGAGAGTTTTAGACCCGGGTTCTTATTCTCAATTCCTCATCCTATGTGCTCATATTTCTCCTGAGTGCAATAATTTCTACCTCATGAAATTGTTAAGAGGAGCTAATGAAATGATGCCCAGGAAGGGCTTAGAAGTGTGGCTGGCTTTCATTTCACAACTCTTAGGCTACGATAACATGTCAGAGAAAAAATTATGTGGCTGTATCTCTAGCCCTATGTTCAAATAGGATTCATAAAGCAGCACCTTAGAAGTTGCAATGCTCCATCTGTTCTGCTTGGTGTCTATGTGAAACTCAGGTTCCTCAAGGAAAGACACCCCTGCTGGGCATAGTGGCACATGCCCAGAGGCAGGTGGATCTTTGTGAATTTGAGGCTAGCCTAGTCTACAGAGCAAGTTCCAGGACAGTCAGAGCAACAAAGAGAAACTGTCTGGAGAGAGAGAGAGAGAGAGAGAGAGAGAGAGAGAGAGAGAGAGAGAAGGGAAGGAGGGAAGGAGGGAAGGAGGGAAGGAGGGAAGGAGGGAAGGAGGGAAGGAAGGAAGGAAGGAAGGAAGGAAGGAAGGAAGGAAGGAAGGAAGAAAAATAAAGACACCCCAGAGAGATCTCCCTGGTGCTGATGCCTGGAGTGTGCGCTATCATCAGGTACAGTCTACACCACATCTGCAGAGCCTTGATTGGGTCAGAGAGACTCAGTATGGCTAAGTCTAGATATTGGGAAGCCCTTAGTACAATAGCAGTCCTAATTTGTTAAATTTTATAATTAAATTCTCTGTTGCCATCATTCCTGTTCCCAAAATAACAGGTACTCTTAATAATAATTGGTATTCTTAAATGTACCCACAACCAATGTGGCAGCTCACATGGCAGAGTGGGATTGTGGTCATCATTCTGTAGTTTTTCAAACCCAGAAGCTCTAAAGAAATATAGTGCTGATTTGGTATTAAGGTTTGAGAATTCTGAAATACTACCAAGGAATAAATAAGTCTGTCAGAACTTAACTGGCACAACTAGGGGAGTGAAGGAGGATCCCTGCAGAAACAAAGCATCAAACTTTTCCTTAGATATCATTTCTAGCTTTGTTTTTGAGGTCTTTGTGAACCTGGAGTTTCCCTTGCCTCCTGAGAAAGGCTCTGGAAGCCAGCTTAAGTGGCTTGGTCAGATAATATGCTGGTTCTGATGCTCAAAAAGATTGGCTAGAGTGACTGGGGGATGTTCTATACAGTGAATGATGCCATGAACCATGAGGGAAGCACCTTATGGCTCCCTACCTCACTCTCCCCAGGAAGGGAAAGATGCCATGAACCATGAGGGAAGCACCTCATGGCTCCCTGCCTCACTCTTCCCAGGGCCTTCACCAAGAGGCAGCAACAGTTGACAGCCATGAAGGTGATCCAGAGGAATTGTGCTGCCTACCTCAAGCTCCGAAACTGGCAATGGTGGAGACTCTTCACTAAAGTGAGTGATTGACTCTACACCTTCCCAGAAGTCACTTGACCTCCTCCACTTCCCCAATCAAGCCCTACTGGGATCTCTAGATGTGAGAATGGAGGTGGTCCAAAATGGCTCTTGAAGCAGAGGCTTAAAGTCGGACCTCACATGCAGGCCTGTGAAGCCCTTTGGCTTGTGGGTTACAGTCATGACCTTAAAGCAAATCAAGGTGTTTCTGTCACCCCAAGAATCCATCTTCACACCTTTAACCCCAGCACTCGGGAGGCAGAGCCAGGTGGATCTCTGTGAGTTTGAGGCCAGCCTGGTCTACAGAGCAAGATCCAGGACAGGCACCAAAACTACCCAGAGAAACCCTGTCTTGAAAAAAAAAAATCCACCTTATTGTACTTATGTAGCAAACCCACTTTTCTCTGTGGCCCCTAACAGCTTCACTTCTGCCCTCCCTTTCTATACCCCATTGTTTCAAGATATTAATGAAATTCTGTAGCATGGTGCCTTGCAGGATTGGTGTTCTCACTCAGCATGATGAAGCAGGAAGCCCCCACTTGCTGCTTGAATTTGTAGTTCATTTCATTCCTTGCATCTTGCAGGACCTTTGGGTACCACTGGCCTTTGCAGCATCATTGGCTGCACAAAGATATGTTTATTGACTGTAAACTTATATATTACTCTTATATACCCTTGAGTGTGTAAATTCTTTCCCCCAAGGAAGTATTTATTAAGTACCTGTTGTATGCCAGAAGTGTACTAGTTGGTATCATGGTCCATGGCTTCATGAATATAACAGCCAACTGGAGAGGCCGAAGATAACAACAGTCTCAGAAACAGATAATGGCAAATCCTGCTAAGTATGTGAAGGCAGCCATGAGGTTCATTGGCAGAGACTCTGGGTGCCAAGCAAGCTGGAGAAGAAGCTTAACAGGAAGCTGCTCTCTGCAAATGTTCCCATGAACCCACACGCTAAGGGACTGTCCTGAAAAAACCATCTCCCATAAAGAGAAGCAGGAATTCAGGGCATCCTCCACAGCTTATTTGACTGTGACAGTGTTTCCATAGCAGATTCATTGGTTTACCTGTTGATGGGGATGGTGGTAGGGGAATCAAGTAGTAAAAATGCCTGTCTAAAACTGACTGATGAACAGCATGAGGTAAGAAACAATGAGTGATGAGAACAGAATATAAATGAAGGACAGAATTAAATGATGAGACCAGAATATAAAACTAAGCATTCAGTTCAATACTTGCCTTTTTGTTCTCCTTTTTGAGACAGGGTCTCTCTATGTAGCTATGGCTGGTCTAGAACTCTGTGTGAACCAGGCTGACCTTGAACCCAGAGAGATCCTCCTGCCTCTGCTCCCCAAGTGCTGGGATTAGAGGTGTGCACTATCATGACCAACCTTCCAGACTATTATTTAAACAGGAGGAAGAAGACTGGAAGGAAATTGCTGTTGTAACACTGACTGTGGCTGGGGAACAGCCGTGGAGGGTTCTGATTTTTTTTCTTGCAAAGATGCATCAACACTTCCAACTCCTTTTGTTCTTTCTCCTTTCATTTTGTTCTAATAAATTGATCTAATAAGAGGCCCATGGACTCAGGGTGTAGCTCAATGATAAAGCACACAGCCCTAGGTTCAATCTCCAGTACTGCAAAAAGAAACAATGAAAAGTCCCTCACCTTTGCCATTCCAATAGTTTAGGCTCAGCAATTCTGTCTTGTGGAAGAGGTTCCTAGAAATTATTCTAGAATGTAAACCATCTCTCTTGCCTCTACCTACTAATGCCTGTAGAATCTTCCATCCCTGTTTCAACTGCTGATTATGTCCCTGACATTGCCCATTGTCACCTAGATGGGTGTTGGTAAAATCATCTGTAGCTGAGAACCAATCTAATATTTGATAAAAATGGCTCCCTTTGGCCAAAAACACTAATGTTGGCTATGTGTATGTATGTATGTATGTATGTATGTAGGTAAAGCCATTGCTCCAGGTGACACGGCAGGAGGAGGAGATGCAGGCCAAGGAGGAGGAGATGCAGAAGATCAAGGAAAGGCAGCAGAAGGCAGAGACTGAGCTGAAAGAGCTGGAGCAGAAGCACACTCAGGTATAAACAAGTGCACTGTGGGCTGTGGGGGCAGCACAGCCAAGGGTTCAGCCCACAGTGAGACACGGGAGATCTCATGGCCACCTTCTAATCCTGCATGCAGTTGGCTGAGGAGAAGACTCTGCTGCAGGAGCAGCTGCAAGCAGAGACAGAGCTGTATGCCGAGGCTGAGGAGATGCGGGTCCGGCTGGCAGCCAAGAAGCAGGAACTGGAGGAGATTCTACATGAGATGGAGGCCCGCCTGGAGGAAGAGGAGGACCGGGGCCAGCAACTGCAGGCTGAGAGGAAGAAGATGGCTCAGCAGATGCTGGTAAGACATTGCAGGGGCTTATGGCAGGAAGAGATTGACTGGATCCTCAGTGAAGGCCTCTGATGATATATGGCCCAATGCTGGAAGATGGAAGCACTCAGGTTTAGAGACCAATGGCCATCTGCCCAATGCCACAGAGCTAGGTCAGGAACTGAACACAAGTCTCCAGAGCCTTCTCTGTCTACTGTGTTCTGTATGGCTCTGTCTGCCTTGTGGTCTGTATGCTGACCCCCTTCCTGTTAGCAACTTGGTGTAAAGGATAATTGTGTCAGTTATTATACTGTAATAAAACAGTCTGAACACAGCAGCTTCAAACAGTCCATATTTATCTTAGTAGTCAACAACTGGGGAGGGGCTTATGGCCACTCATGACCAGGGCCAGTCATCTGAAGGCTCAGTCAGGCTAAAAGATGAACTTCTTTGAGGCTTATTCACATGGCTGCCAGCAGGAGGTGCCAGTTCCTCAGCCACTTCATGGGGCCACTTGCACTTCCTCCTGTCATGGCTGTGGACTGCCCGCAGAAGAGCAGAAGAGGAGGGAGGGAGCCACAGCGCCTTTCTGTTACCACCTTCCAATTGTGTTGAGAATTCTTAGCGCCCCCCCACACACACACACTCATGGGGACTAATTTCCTGCCTCTGGAAGGAAGGAATGGCTATCAAGGATGGTCTGGAATATGGTACTGACTCCCCAGTAAAAACATATCACTGACACTGAGCAAATCAGTTGCCTAGTAGCCTATATGTGTTTCTAAAGGAGACAGCAGTGTACAGGGTATCCTCAGCCCAGCCTCCACACTGGCTAGCCCCAGATCTCTAGAGACTTTGTTCCAGCAAGGTTGTGATCCTTGTCTCTCCCCAACCAAGGACCTGGAGGAGCAGCTGGAGGAGGAGGAGGCTGCCAGACAGAAACTACAGCTTGAGAAGGTCACAGCTGAAGCCAAGATCAAGAAACTGGAAGATGACATCTTGGTCATGGATGATCAGAACAACAAGCTTTCAAAAGTGCGTTAGATGTGCCAGTCTTGCCACATGTCCAGCACTAATGGCAGAAGCACCCTGTGAAAATAGGGACAAGCAGTCACTTCAGTTAATAATCCCAAGCCAATTGACTCCATTAGTTCAAGCTGGGCATCAGCTAGGCCCTCTGTGGACCGAGCTCTGTGTGGATCAGGACACTCGTGGAGTAGGAGTCCAGTATCCTGCACTGGGGCTTACACTCTAGCAAGATATAAGTAACCATTACCATTGTGACCAGAGTCTGACCAGGGTGAGCCCTGTTAGGAGTGGAACACTAGGGGATGAAGGAAGGATACTTTCTGGAGGAGGTGGCATGGACATAGATTGAGGAACAGTTAGGAATACAACATTGACCTACTCTGCAAAGGTTCTGAGGCAGAGACAAGCTGTCCTGTAGGAGGAATGGGGAAGTTCTTTAGCTGAGCATTGAGTGTGCAGGACACACTGGCAAGAGGCAAGATGTGGGCAGCCTGGGAAGTTCCTAAAGAACTTCTACCATATGGAACTCCTGGTGCCTGTGATTAGGAATTGGGTTTTCTTTAAAATGTTCATATAGAAGCTGCTGGAAATAAAACATAGACCATGGAGGAGAAATAAAAACCACTCCAATTATTGTTTTCCCATTGCCCCTAAAGGAACGAAAACTCCTTGAAGAGAGAGTCAGCGACTTGACAACTAATCTAGCAGAAGAGGAAGAAAAAGCTAAAAACCTCACAAAGCTGAAGAGCAAGCATGAGTCTATGATCTCAGAACTGGAGGGTAAGTGGGGATATAGGTGGAACCAGAAGCCACGTTAGGTGAAATGAACTGGGCTCAAAGATAAATATCATATTTCCTCTCATATGTGGAATCTAGGTTTTAATGTTTTGCTTGATATGTTTTTTATTATTTCATTTTCCATCTTCTTTAAAAATACATTTATTATTTATTGATTGAGTGTGTATGTGTATGTGTGTCATATGTAGTGTGTGTATTGTGTGGTTGTATGTGTGTGGATGGTGTGTGGTCATGCATGTCACAGCATGCACGTAGAAGTCACAGACAATTTTGTGGAGTTGGTTCTCTCCTTCTACTGTGCAGCTTTGGGGGATTGAACTTAGATTATTAAGCTTGGCTGCAAGTGCCTTTACCTGCTGAGTCATCCTGTTGCACCTATTTTACTTTATTGTTAGAAAGGGTCTCATGTAGCCTAGGCTAGCCTGAAACTTAGTATGTAGCCAAAGCTAGCTGTGAGCGCCTCATCCTCCTGCTGACACCTCCCAAATGCTGGTTTACAGGTGGCCACTTGCTGAGCTCATGCAGTACTAGGACCTAAACCAAAGTATTGTGCATGTGCGGCCCACACCTCAGCTGAGCCACATCCCCAGCACAGAGTCTCGATTTTAAATAAGTATCTATGCATAGGACACACGGCCCACACCTCAGCTGAGCCACATCCCCTGCACAGAGCCTAGATTTTAAATGAGTATCTATGCATAGGATGTGAAAGTTGAAGGGTCTGTAGAAAGGAAGGGGTATTAAGGTAGGGCAGGTGGCTGGACAAGAGAGGGAGAGAAAAAGGACAATATCTTTGCTCTCATATGGAATCAGATTTTAAAAAAGAAAAATCAAGAAGCAGAAAGAGGGACTATTTGAATAAAGAGAGAGGACTAGGCCAGGCAGTGGTGGCTCACGCCTTTAATCCCAGCACTCGGGAGGCAGAGCCAGGCAGATCTCTGTAAGTTTGAGGCCAGCCTGGGCTACCAAGTGAGTTCCAGAGGGAGAGAGAGAGAGAGAGAGAGAGAGAGAGAGAGAGAGAGAGAGAAGAAGAAGAAGAAGAAGAAGAAGAAGAAGAAGAAGAAGAAGAAGAAGAAGAAGAAGAAGAAGAAGAAGAAGAAGAAGAAGAAGAAGAAGAAGAAGAAGAAGAAGAAAAGAAGAAAGAAGAAGAAGAGGAGGAGGAGGAAGAAGAGGAGGAGGAGGAGAGAGAAAGAGAGAGAGAGAGAAGAAGAAGAAGAAGAAGAAGAAGAAGAAGAAGAAGAAGAGGAGGAGGAGAGAGAAAGAAAGAGAGAGAGAGAAGAAGAAGAAGAGGAAGAAGAGGAGGAGGAGGATAGAGAGAGAGAGAGAAGAAGAAGAAGAAGAGGAAGAGGAGGAGGAGAGAGAGAGAGAGAAAGAGAGAGAGAGAGAGAGAGAGAGAGAGAGAGAGAGAAAGAAAGAAAGAAAGAAAGAAAGAAAGAAGGAAAGAAAGAAGGAAAGAAAGAAAGAAAGAGGACCAGAAGGAAAGGGGAGGAGGAGGGACAAGAGAGAATAATTGAGTACAAGCAAACTCCCACCATGTGTATCTATGAAATGTCCTCACAAAACCCACTGTTCAGCCAGGCAGTGGGGGCGCATGCCTTTAATTCCAGCACTCAGGAGGCAGAGGCAGGTGGATCTCTGTGAGTTCGAGGCCAGCCTGGTCTACAGAGCTAGTCCAGGACAGACTCCAAAGCTATAGAGAAACCCTGTCTCGAAAAACAAAACAAAACAAAAAAAGTATTCTAAAAATTTAATACACAGGGACTGGAGAGATAGCCTAGCAGTTAAGACCTTTCTGTTAAATCATGAGGACCAGAGTTTGGATCCCAGCAAACTCCAGCCACATGAGATCCAACAGCCTCTTCTGCCTCCAAAGGCCTTATACTCATGTGCATACACACTCACACACAGATACTCACATATGAACACGGATACTCACACACATACACACACAGATACACATGGACATAGACACTCATACAGACACACCTACACACAGACAAAATAAATATTTTTAAAAAACCTAAAAACCAGAAAAATCAGAAAGGAACCTTTAGAAAGATTATCCTGGGAAAGAGACTCCATCTTGGATCCACACCACTGTGCGCAATACACTCTGATGGGAAAGGTGCTTTTTTCCCCACGCTTGATATTCCCTTCACTGAAAAAGAGTCTAGGGCTAATTGTGCAATGTCTGTTCCTGGTGTCATCTCCATGCTGAGGTACCCCTGACTCTGTTGCAGTGAGGCTGAAGAAAGAGGAGAAGAGCCGACAGGAGCTGGAAAAACTGAAGAGGAAACTGGAGGGTGATGCCAGTGATTTCCACGAGCAGATAGCTGACCTGCAGGCACAGATTGCGGAACTCAAGATGCAGCTGGCAAAGAAAGAGGAGGAGCTGCAAGCAGCGCTAGCCAGGTGCAGTGTGTGTGTGTGTGTGTGTGTGTGTGTGTGTGTGTGTCCCAGTCCCAGTCCTAGTGTGTGAGTGTGTGTGTGTCCAGAGGCCCTCTGCTTTTTGAGGTGGCCATAGGCCCTTGGGATGGATGTTGTGTCTCAGACCAGGTATCCTGCAAGCCTTCCCAACTATGCTCTCACCCCTAAACCTCACATTCAACTTTTCTTCCCTCTAAACTCAACCTCTTTACAGTGCCCCTACTTCGATGGTATTGTAGCATCTGGGGTGCCCAGAATTTGTCATCTGAACCCCAGTTCTGAGTTTCCAGTCACCTACTGAGTCCATCTCTGTCTGTATCACAAGCATTGCATGTCTAGATTGGGTGGTTTTCATCTTCCCCATCCTACTCTCTCTGTGCACGCCAGCTTCCCCAGCCTCTGACATCTCCCAGTCACACAGCCTAAGTCACCTGCCCCCCTATTCCCTCCTTTTTCCTGGCATTTGGCTGGCCTCAAGCTGTGGATATGGCAGCAGGAAATGACTGCTGCCCCATTTGTTGTGTGCTCAGCTCATTCCCAAAAGCACCCTCAGACACCTTGATGCTCTTACACTCCTCTAGAGAGTTAAGGAGGTACCTGCCCACACTGCTTGTAAGAGGCAGAGCTGGGGCTCAAACCCAGGGCTTTTGATTAGTCTTCTGGCTCATCTCTTTTCTAATTTGGAGTGCATGGCAGGGGTTGGGTGACTAATAAAAATGTCAGTCCAGTGCATTAGTCTGTGCTAGAATAGCAGCTGGGTTACCCAGAAAGACCCTGATCTCTCTGGCAGCTGCTGGGCTGTAGGCATAACATCAGAGCACCTGCCTATCTCTCATCCTAGGCCTTCCCATTCAGCATAGTCAAGTTGGATAGCAAAGCTAAATGTAATGGTCTATATATGTAGTCCCAGCACTCAGGAGGCTGAGGCAGGAGAACCACAATTTTATGGACAGCCTGCGTTCTATAAGCAAGATTCTGTCATGGAAATAAACAGATTTTAGCTCCACCATGCACCAGGACAGAGCTCAGGGTTAAGGCCTAGAAAAGGATCTGTGATGAGCATAATGGCAGATTTTATTGGTGGAATATGTAAAGTACAAGTGACCGCTTTCATAGGGATGTGTTTTATTTACTGAAGTATTGGGGCCTAAGCAATGTTCAGGATATTGGGGGATTCAGGTGGAGGCTGGCTCCTAGTAGAAAAGCAAAGAATCACTAGGTTGATTGACCACTTTTCCATGTGGCATCATTCATTTCCTCCATTGAAGGAAATAGGCCCATATGATTGACAATCCTGATTTCTCCAGTGCTTTCTTTAAGCTGAGCCTCCTACAGTTTGGGACACAGGAGCTAGTTTTTGGTGGCATTGTATAGCCTTGGCTGTGAGGTCTTAATCTTGGTGCTCCATCCCGGGCAGGCTTGATGAAGAGATTGCCCAGAAAAACAATGCCCTAAAGAAGATTCGAGAGCTGGAGGGCCATGTCTCAGACCTACAGGAGGACCTGGACTCAGAGCGGGCTGCCAGGAACAAGGCTGAGAAGCAGAAGCGAGACCTGGGGGAGGAGCTGGAGGCACTGAAGACAGAGCTGGAGGATACATTGGACAGCACAGCCACACAACAGGAGCTCAGGTGCGTGGGCTGGGCCCCAGAGTCCACCAACTCCAAGCAGATCTGAAATCACTGGCCTTCCTGGTTGTGTCTAGAACACTAGTATGTTTAGTTTTCTCTGCAGGAGAGCAATAGTGAATAATTCAAGAACAACTTTAAAAGGATAGAACAGATGTCAAATTCCTCCAGTTCCACTCCTAGTTAGGATTTTTAAGTAATTTCTTCTTCTGTATGTGTGCATGTATATATGTTTTATGTTAAATTTTAAAAATAACATTCATCAGATTGGTCTCCAACTTAAGATTCACTACAAGTAAATAGAGGAGACAAACAACCATATCCTAGACAATATTCTATCTCTAGTGAACATAGGTCATTTATTCATTTAATGAGCATATAAACCTTTTGAGCATATCCTATGGTAGGGTTTCTGTTAACTGCAACACAGCATTCCCACACTTTGGGGTTTATACATGGACCAATGGTTAGTTCCACCTTTTTGTTCCCCTCCCACCTGTCTGGAGATACAGAAAGACTTGGAGTAGTGGCTAAAAGCTCCAAGCCAGGCTGGCTTCATGCTGTAGCTCTGTCACAGAGTTGTTGGGACCCCATGGGTAAGGAGCTTCCCCCTTAGCCTGCAAATAACATTGCTGCCTTATGGAGTTGCTATGAAGATGAGATGCTGTGTATGGAAAAACAGGTCCAGCTGGGCTTGGTGGCTCATGCTTATAATCTTAGCACTCAGAAGTAGAAGCAGGAGGATTGTGAATTTGAGACCAGCATGGGCTATGTAGTGAGTGAAATACTGTTTTAAGAAAAAAACTTAGCTTAGGACCTGGCATATAGTAAGTGTTGGATAAAGCCAACAGTGTTAATATTTAAGGGATATCTGCAGACTACAGACACACTCTTATATTTTCTATGCTGGTTTGCCATCCTTGGAGATTCTGGGAGCAGGTAACATGCTCCCCATTTCACAGCTGATATAATACTCTGGGGTTAGGGAGGTTAGCTCACACAGCAAAGGAGGACTTCGGCTCTGGGTACCAGGAGACTTCTTGTCCTCTTGCACAGTATTGTCTGTCACAGGCAACCCCTGTCTCTGGCCTGAGTGTCATCCACTGTGTTCTTTTTTCCTAGAGCCAAGAGGGAACAGGAAGTGACAGTGCTGAAGAAGGCCCTGGATGAGGAGACACGGTCCCATGAGGCCCAGGTCCAGGAGATGAGGCAAAAGCACACACAGGCAGTGGAGGAACTCACGGAGCAGCTGGAGCAGTTCAAAAGGGTGTGTGCTCAAGAAACATCCCAGAAAACATATTATGATGGCAGAATTTACCCACTATTGTCTAGAACTTTGGGACTTGAAGTGCTCCAAAAACCCAGGACTTTCTGAGCAGTACAAGTGAAAATTCTACCCAGATCATGAGATGGGTCATAGTCGGAGTGCAGGTGTACCAAGATACTTGGTAACATGATCTTCAGGCTGTGGGGACACTGTCTATGAAAAGTAGGCAAATCATGTTCAGTCTGAGTCCATTCCCCAAGGTGCTGCTTTATGTACAGATACAAATATCCTACAACCCAAAAAGCTATGGGATTCACAGCTCTCAGATTTAGAGAAATTGTGTAGCCCAGATATGTTGTAGGGGGTCTGGAAGGTGGATGGTTTTCTCAGACTCCAGGATGGTTTTCTCTTCTGTCCTTGCCAGCTGAAGTCCTCCTCCTGTTTCCTGTTCTTATCCAAACACTTTTTTTCTTAGGTGACCCACATATATATAGGAACTAGTTAGGTAAAATAACAAACACAGAAATAGCAGGGGAAATTAGACAATGAATGTGAAAGAAAATAGGGTGTGGTGGTAATCAGAGCCAACTAGAGTGGGACTGCCCCACTAACAGAGCAGCCACGCCTAGATCAGCTGGTCTTTGCCTTGAGAAAAGGTCCTTAGTTTGTTTTTTGGGAGTCAGAATTATTGAAATATGAAAACAGACCACACACACACACAAACACACATTTTTTTCTTATTTTTAGATAGGGTCTCATTCTAAACCCAGTCTATCTTGGAACTCATAATAATCCACCTGCTTCAGATGGAGTGCCGGGATTACAAACATAAGCCACCATGTCTGCCTTCCTTTCTTTTTCTTTCTCTTTATTTCTTTTGAGACAGGATTATATTAGATAACTCTAGCCTCACATTCAGGATTTACCTCCTGAGTGCTGGGATTACACAAGACAGAACATAAAGTTGTTAAAGAAGAGCTGGGAATCCATATTTTTCTGGGAAATGTCCTAAAATTTGATAACCCATACAGAACAGGACATGAAAGCAGGTTGATGAGGCTTCTGGATGTGTTTCGAGATCTGATTCCTGAGTTTGGGAACTGGAATCCCAGGAGTCCTGCAGAAGTTCTATTCTCCCTCCATCCCTTCCCTTGGATGAGATAGACTAGAGGAAGGGGCAGGGAGAGGAACAGAATAGCCCACCTCCCTCTGCTTCCCTCGGCAGGCCAAAGCAAACCTGGACAAAAGCAAGCAGACATTGGAGAAGGAGAATGCGGACCTGACTGGGGAGCTGCGTGTCCTGGGCCAGGCAAAGCAGGAGCTGGAACACAAGAAGAAGAAGCTGGAGGTGCAGCTGCAGGAGCTGCTGTCCAAGTGCAGTGATGGGGAGCGTGCCCGGGCTGAACTGAATGACAAGGTTCACAAGCTACAGGTAAGAGCAGCTGTTCTACTGCAAGAGACCTCTGCTCAGCCCCCAAGTCCTTTGTTGCCAGCAAGTCGGCTTCCTTAAGATGCATCCTTGCATTCCCTGTGTGAATTCTTTTTGTCAAAACCTCATGTATACACTTAATAAACATTTACTGAGCACCTACTGGATGCCAGGCCTTGTGCTTAATCCTGAGATAAAAAACAAGGAAGAAGACAGATTGTCTCTGTACCATCTGAACTCCAGCCTGCTGAGGGTGGGAGAGATGGCCACAAACACAGAGAGAAAATCCAGAAAACACACACCACACTGCAAGGGCAAATACAGGGCAGCCTGGGGTCAGGAAAGGCTGCCCCCAGGAGCACTGGCACTCAGATGCATATGTTTTCAAGCAGAGTCAATAGTACTGCTGGCAGTAAGTGTAAAAGTAGGAGGGGTCAAGGGCAGCAGTACTGACAAGCTGGGAGAAGTGGTACAGAATAGGACCAGAGAAGGAAGCTGTGGCCAGATAACAAAGGGCCCTGATACCCCAATTAGATGTATGTTGGTGTTTATGCCAAGTAATAGAGGCAACTGAAGCTGACAAATGATAGAGCCTGTGTATCTTAGCTTCAGATAGGATTTAGCTTCAGAGACACATTTGGCCTGAGTTTCAGTTTCCAAAGAATGGCCCCAAGTTTGATAAATACTTACTGTACTCACAAGCTAGGTCTAGGGAGCAGGGAAACACCACAGGTCTGGTTCCCTGCAGTTGAGAACAGGGGTTTGCTACACTCCAGTATACAGTGATACTTAAAGCCTCATTATAAATAGGAAAAGTGAGGTGGGGGCTACAGCTGTACATCCCAGGCACATCTGTGCAGAGCCGCCAGGGCTGGTATAGAATGCAGAGATGCAGGAAGGGGCCCTGCTCCATGCCTTTAGCAGCCACCTCTTTGGTGATGGCCATAAAGGTCATGAAAGAGCAATGAGTAGGGGTGAGAGCAAGACCTACCTACAGTTTCCTCCCCAGTGGTAAGGAGTGAACAAGTCAGGAGTGACTTTTAACACTGGGACTCTCAGATCTGCAGCTCATCTCTGCCAACTTTAGTGTAGACTTGTAATCCAATAAGGTGGATCCTAACTGGGTCCAGTCAATACAGTGGGACTCTGATAGGTTCTTAGAACTGTAGAGTCTAGGCCAGGATTCCCAACTTGTAGCTGATGGTTCCAGAAGGAGCCAGAGTCATCTCTCAGTTCCTGGGCATTTTCTGTCACTGGCCACCACACGTCCTATCCCACAAAGGTGTGTGATGTACTCTGATGAAGAAAAGCTCCTCTTGCTGATGTGTCATATGAGTTTCAACTCAACAGTCTCTCACCCTTCTCAGAATGAAGTGGAGAGTGTCACAGGCATGCTCAATGAGGCAGAGGGCAAGGCCATCAAACTGACCAAGGATGTGGCATCCCTTGGATCCCAGCTTCAAGACACTCAAGTAAGTATCCTACTGCACCACCTGGGAGACCTGGAGTGCCTGCTTCCTTGGGGGAATTCCTGAGACCGACATGCATGCTTTCTCTTGTAGGAGCTACTTCAAGAAGAAACTCGGCAGAAACTCAATGTGTCCACCAAGCTGCGTCAGTTGGAAGATGAGAGGAACAGCCTGCAGGACCAGCTAGATGAGGAGATAGAAGCCAAGCAAAACCTGGAGCGCCATGTCTCCACCCTGAACGTTCAGGTTTGGACAGCATACTGGGGCCTACCGTGCATCCTCCCTCACCTCTCTTCTGGGGCCTAGAGTGGGTCCCCTCCTCACCTACAGGGTCCACTGTGACTCCTCTCCTCTGGGTCTGTGTGGTTTGTTTGCTCACTAGCTCCCTCTGCTGTTGGATTTCCTCAGTGAGGAGGAAGAGGGTTCACTTCTCAGGGCCCAACTCTTGGCCATTCCAGCTCTCAGACTCTAAGAAGAAGCTGCAGGACTTCGCAAGCACTGTGGAGGCCATGGAGGAGGGAAAGAAGAGGTTGCAGAAGGAGATGGAGGGCCTCAGCCAGCAGTACGAGGAAAAGGCTGCCGCCTATGACAAACTGGAGAAGACTAAGAACAGGCTTCAGCAGGAGCTGGATGACTTGGTTGTAGACCTGGACAACCAGCGGCAACTGGTGTCCAATCTGGAAAAGAAGCAGAAGAAATTTGATCAGGTAGGGCTGAGAGCTCACTGCCCTGTCCTTGAACATGGGGTGAGGTCAGTTCTGTGAGGCACTGTGGTTGTGCTGGGAGTCTGAATTTCATCTGGACTTTCCTGGAAGCAGTAGAAGGCTATTTTGTCTCATCTTAGGTGGCTATGACATATAAGGGCCACTAGGTCAAGGCATGAACACATCAGAATGCTTAACATTGAGATTTTGTTAGGCACAAACACTGTGAAAACTTCTCACAGACATAGCCTTAGGGCTGGAACAATCCCTAACAAAATGAGGGGCATTTATCCCATTCACTCAGTGAATACTCAGAAGCACTGCTGGATGTTATAAGTAATTACAAGCATCTGTTCTTCAAAACATATTATTTAATTTCCACTTTTTTTTTTTTTTTTTGAGGTGGTCTCCTGTTGGCCATATTGGCCTTGAACTCACTATGTAGCTTTAGTTGACTTTCAATTTCTGAACTTCTAATCCTCGTGCTTCCACCTTTGGAGTACTGGGATCACTGGTATGCCATACTCAGTTTTATGCAGTACTGGGGACTGAACCCAGGGCTTCCTGCATGGTAGGCAAACATTCTATCAACTGAGGCACAGCCCCTTTCCTCAAAGTATATGCTTGTTAATACCACTTTCCCCAAATGCTTCATTATGTGAAATTTAAAGCAATTGAGTAGTCACTGCCAGAATCAATCACTAGCATTGTGCTACATGCCTTTTGTCCTACTTTCTTTGGGGTGTAATGGGGGGTGGAGAGAGGATCTTACTATGTAGCCCTGGCTGGCCTAGAACTTGTAATGTAGACCAGGCTGGCCTCTGACTCACAGAGATCTGCCTGTCTCTGCCTCCCTAGAGCTGGGATTAAAGGTGTGTACCACCATGCTTAGCCCTATCCTAGTTATTTATAATAAAGATGAGTCACAACAACCCAACATATTTAATCTTTTGGGCTCGTTTCAAAGCAAATCACAGACATCTGTGCCCTTCTCCCTTAACATGTCACATTACATATTATATGATACTTGGGCTGGTGAGATGACTCAACTTATAAAGTTGCTGACAAGATTTATGACCTAAATTCAGTCCCTAAAATCAAAAATCAAATCTACTTGGTGGAAGGAGAGACCAGACTTCCACAAATTGTCCTCTGGTCATCCTGTGGCACACACATATACACACATACACAAATAAATATAAATAAATGTAAAAAAAAAGATTTAAAAATAGTTTTGCAACCAGGCATGGTGGCACAGGCCTGAAATTCTGACTCTCAGGAAGTTGAAGCAGGAGGATTATGGATTTAAGGTCAGCCTAGGCTAGGCTACATAGCAAGACTGTCTCAAAACACTATTATTATTATTATTATTATTATTATTATTATTATTTTATATCTTTAGGGTAAATTTACATGTGTTTCAAAGCATACATCCTTTAAGTGTGCAGTCACAATGTTCTGATAAATGCACCTGTTATGACTCAAACTCCTAAATACTAGCTCTAATATATGTTACCCATACTTACTAAACACGATTTTATATGTAATATAGGTTTATTCTAAAACTCAGTTTACAGATTGTGCTGTGAGTCCAAATGCTAGGGGTTCAGGGTCACAACTTCCCCTGACAGGCCTCATCGTGTTGAGCTTGTACAGGACACCCTGGTTCTTCCCTTTCCCAACAGCCATTCTGCTCTGGACAGTCATTTGCAGCAATGGTCTCATTATCTAATAGAGTGCTAGAAGTTGTGTTTCACTGTCTTTCTTTTGATATTCTGTGGAGTTTGGTATCCCCTATGTTGTTAGAAGGTCCCTGCTGCTCATCTATCTCTACTGAATTCTGCAAGTCTGGTTTTAGGTGCTACGATCTGTAACATGTTGCTCTCTATTCCACCAGATGAAGTTGTGTTAAGTTGAAACAGACTTTTCTCCAAGCATGTGCATAACCATACACCCTCAGGATGGTGCATGGGCTATCTCTGTAAGAAAGATACTCATGGCCATGCAACAAAAACATCATCCAATGTCACTTTGTCCTCAGTAGCAGGATGTGCTAGCCCAAATGGGCAGTTTGATCTAGCAGTGAGAAAGTAAGATTATCCTAACTGACTTCCACGTGTATCTAAATTGCTTGCACTTGCACTGAGCACATTCAGTGTGACAGGGCTTCTTCACATCTGTGGTTCAATGAGCTTCAAGTATGCTGGGGATGCCTCTGAGCCTTGTGTTCTTTCAGTTGCTGGCTGAGGAAAAGAACATTTCTTCCAAGTACGCTGATGAGAGGGACCGAGCTGAAGCAGAGGCCAGGGAAAAGGAAACAAAGGCTTTGTCCCTAGCCCGGGCCCTTGAAGAGGCCCTGGAAGCCAAAGAGGAGCTGGAGAGGACCAACAAGATGCTCAAAGCTGAGATGGAAGACCTGGTCAGCTCCAAGGATGATGTGGGCAAGAATGTAAGTGGTTCTGAATCTCATCAACTGGTGCCTCACTGAGGTGCGTCAGTCTGCTGTGGGCACAGGAGGCCAGGGAACAGAAGCAGGGGCTGAGACATCAGGAGTCATGTCAGATTCTAGCAGCCTAGGCCACTGCTCTAGTCTTATGAGCTTCCATTCCGTGAGGGTGAAGCCTCACTTAAGCAAAGGCCCTACCCACTCTGCTTCCCAGGTGCATGAGCTAGAGAAATCTAAGCGTGCCTTGGAGACCCAGATGGAAGAGATGAAAACCCAGCTGGAGGAGCTGGAGGATGAGCTTCAGGCCACTGAGGATGCCAAGTTGAGGCTGGAGGTCAACATGCAAGCCCTCAAGGGCCAGTTTGAACGAGATCTCCAGGCTCGAGATGAGCAGAATGAGGAGAAGCGGAGGCAGCTACAGCGGCAGGTGAGTCAGGTCTCATCTGTGACTGGGGACAACCCATCCTCTATCCTTACTTGCTGCCAAGATTTATAACCTAAATTCAGCCCCTAAAACCTACTTGGGGGAAGCAGTGGACACTCCTAACCCCACCGGATTATTCTGAGTTCCTGGGAGCTCAGGAAGTAGCTAAGTGAGCCCAGGCTCTGAGGGGCATCCCTGTAGCCTGTACCCTCCTTCCTGGCTCAGCTGCATGAGTATGAAACAGAACTGGAAGATGAACGGAAGCAGAGGGCTCTGGCAGTAGCAGCCAAGAAGAAGCTGGAAGGGGACCTGAAAGACCTGGAGCTTCAGGCTGACTCGGCCATCAAAGGGAGGGAAGAAGCCATCAAGCAGCTTCGAAAACTGCAGGTGTGTGATGCTGTTTTCAGGGAAGAAGGAATGTAGGGGAAGAAGAGGCAGCTCCCCAGGCCAGGTGCATCAATGTGGAGACCTCAGGAAGCAGCCTGCCTCTGTCAGAGGTGCAGGCCAGCAGCTATTTAGCCACAGATGGTGGTTTTCTGAGTGAGGCACCATTACTGGGCTCTTGTCCACTTCCCTCAGTTCACATGGAGGATTCTAACACTAGAGGCCTGGGGCCCAGCCAAGCATGAGGAATACACCAAAATAAACTGAAAATTCCAAGGGGTTGGCATGCGGAGGTAAGTCTCCCTGTACAGAATCAGGTGAGTGAAATGGGTCTTGCTTATCCTGTTGACTCATGCAGGCTCAGATGAAGGACTTCCAGAGAGAGCTGGATGATGCCCGTGCCTCCAGAGATGAGATCTTTGCCACCTCAAAAGAGAATGAGAAGAAAGCCAAGAGCCTGGAAGCAGACCTCATGCAGCTCCAGGAGGTAGCAGCCTTCCCTGCTGGTGACAGCCTCTCATGAAGCTGTGGAGGGACCCGACCCACACTGCTCCCCCAGGCTTAGACACACAGATTTCCTTCCCTCTGCCAGCTTCTTTCTGAATGAGTGTCCTTCCCTCCCACAAAGAGCAAAGAGAGCCTCCCTGAGCTCAGAAGGGGAACTACATTTCAAATGTG
The DNA here is from genome assembly GCF_903995425.1 of Onychomys torridus. NCBI lineage: Eukaryota > Metazoa > Chordata > Mammalia > Rodentia > Cricetidae > Onychomys > Onychomys torridus. The sequence goes on from NC_050450.1 coordinate 5,928,062, forward strand.
CCAGGTAGCTAGAGTCTCTCTCTCTCCTGCTTCAGGACCTAGCAGCAGCTGAGAGAGCTCGCAAGCAAGCTGACCTGGAGAAGGAGGAGCTGGCTGAGGAGCTGGCCAGCAGCCTATCGGGAAGGTAAGGCTACAGGGGAGGCAGGTGGACCTGGGGTGAGAGAACAACCAGCTTGAATGTGCCCCGGGACCCTCACTTCAATGACAGCAAACCAGAGCCCTGACAGAACAGACTGGGGCTTGGAAAAGGATCTACCCCACGGCTTTCCCATCCACTGATTTGGAAATGTGTCATTTCATTCATTCTGTGTGAGTAGGGGCAGGGACAAAGACAGACATTGTTCCTGCCCCACTCTGGCTTAGCTGGTGCTGGTCTGTATGTGAATCCCGGCTCACCATTTCTTAGCAGGCTATATCTAATTTTGCTCTGCTATGGCTCAGATACGTGAGAGGCTGCTTAAAGGAGAAAGGGCTTATCATAGTCTGAGAGGATTCAGTCCAAGGTCCTGCTAATACAGGACATCATGGTGGCAGGAGCATGCTGAAGAAGCTGTTCACCTCAGGGCAGACAGGAAATTGTGAATTTAAGAAGAGAGTGGAGTCCCAAAGGACACGCATCTACCCTACCCCCACCCCCCGCCCCGTGACCTGCTTCTTCCAACTAGCCTCCATTTCCTGCTTCTCATCATCCAGGAATTCCATTATGTTTTGAATCCATCAAGGAATTAACCCATTTATTAAGCCAGAGCCTCAGAATCTAGTCACTTATCAGAGGCCAGCAGTTGGTAACTAAGCCCCCAGTAAATGAGTTTGTGAGGAACATTTCATATTCAAACCATGACACAAGGTGATTTTGGGTGAGCTTGTTTCCCCAGTTTAGAGAACCAGGGCCACCTGAGACAGCACCTTTCCAGGCAGAGTGTCCTATGACTGTTAAGACCTGTGGGTCCCCAAGGCAGCTTCATTCCCCTCAGGAATACACTGCAAGATGAGAAGCGCCGCCTGGAGACAAGAATCGCCCAGCTAGAGGAGGAGCTGGAGGAGGAGCAGGGCAACATGGAGGCCATGGGTGACAGGGTCCGCAAGGCCACCCTGCAGGTAGGAGATACTGAGGTTAGGGTGAAGGGAAAGGGAAGGGACAACTCCTTGTGCCATTTAAGTTAGTACGGTGGACTCAGTAAGCAACCCACCCCTGTCTGGTGCCCATTTAGTTCTTGGTGGCCGTTTTTGCCCTACACAGGATGCCTATACTGGGCACTTAGCCACTAGACTCAAAATAGCAGACCACCTGGGGGCTACAGTGAGGCAAGACCACTTGGCTGTGTCCCACACACAGGAGCAAAGTGCCTTGGGTTTCCTGAGACGGGGTGAAGCCCAAGAGTGACTAAGTAGCATGCACCACAGGTATATTTGTGTCAGCTCCAGGGATGGAGGAGAAAGAAGAAACCTGGAAATAAGGTGCAGGATTCTTCCTCCTTATCTTAGTTGGAGTTTCTATTGCTGCGAGGAAACCCCATGACCAAAATGCAAGTTGGGAGGAAAGGGTTGATTCCGCTTACACTTCAGCATTGCTGTTCATCACTGAAGGAAGTCAGGACAGGAACTCAAACAGGGCAGGAACCTGTAGGCAGGAGCTGATGCAGAGGCCATGGAGGGGAGCTGCTTACTGGCTTGCTTCCCTGGCTTGCTCAGCCTGCTCTCTTACAGAATCCAGGACCATTAGCCCAGGGATGGCGCCACCCACCATGGTCTGGACCCTCCACCATTGATCACTAATTGAGAAAATGTCTTCCAGCTGGATCTCACTGAGGCATTTCCTCAACTGAGGCACCTTCCTCTGTGATGACTCTAGCTTGTGTCAAGTTGACACACAAAACCTCCTTGTCCACTAGTGGCATGCCTGTATCTGTCTGCTATCTTCAGAAGACTCTGGACAGACCTGCAGCATCTTATCTAGCTCCCTCCACCACATGGCCATCGTGAATGACTCTAGTGTTTTCCCTCAGTGCTCTTTGCTCAGTCCCAAGAGTCCTTAGTGCCTTCCTGAGCGCATCTCTCTGTGATAAGTGCCAGGGACCTTCCTGTAGCCCCTCAGTGTCTGGGCTAGGGAACATGGGAAGAACTGAACAGGAGATCCCTGGCTCAGTCTAGGTGACGCAGGAGGCTTCTGAGCTGAGTCTTGAAGTGACGAGAAATGGAGTGGATGGAGAGAGAGAATGCAGGTGCTCTAGGGGCCCATGGCAGTAGACTTGTTCTGATACCCACCCCAGCTCTATGATTTCTGCCTCATGGCCATTCCTCTTCCCCAGGCTGAGCAACTGAGCAATGAGCTGGCCACAGAGCGCAGTGCAGCTCAGAAGAATGAGAGTGCCCGGCAGCAGCTGGAGCGCCAAAACAAGGAACTCCGTAGCAAGTTGCAGGAGGTAGAGGGTGCCGTGAAAGCCAAACTCAAGTCTACGGTTGTGGCACTGGAGGCTAAGATTGCACAGCTGGAGGAGCAGGTTGAGCAGGAGGCCAGGTAGGGGGCATCGGAGCTCCAGTCTCAGCTTTCTGGAGACCAGAAGGGAGCACTGGGGGAATCATTTACCCTAAGAGCCTCATTTCTGGAGGACAATGGAGTTCACTGGTGGCCACACTGCAGGGATGTGCTGAGGACAGAATGGAGACACAAAGTACTAGGCTTGCTTCTAGCCAAGAGCAAACCCTCCAAATGTTAGTTGCTGTTAGGATGGTGATGGTCCTCCAGACATGAGCCAGCCTTGATGGGCGCCTGCCTGCCACCAGGTATATGAAAGGTCTAACCACCAGCCCACAGATACAAGAAAGCTTTCTTGCTTAATCATGAGTCACAGCATCTTTACAACTTAATGTTTTAAAGATTTTGAGCTACTTATACCAGCTTTCTGGATGACTCACACACTCCTGTGGTTTTTAGTTTACTTGCAGATGTGTAGAATGATAATTTTAAAACATTTGTATCATCTCAAATGCAAAAACAAAAACATCCTTTGTCCTTCCTTCCCCATCATTCCCAACTATAGCTGTCTGCTTTGGGATGGCTCATGCTGAGTCTATTGATGACTTTTCTCACTTTGACAAGCTGCCTGACCAAAAGCAACTTATGCCAGGGTTTGAGCAGCTTGGTTTGGGGTCACCTCACCTGCAGCTGCTGCTTCTCACATATTGGTGGATCAGGCATCAGAGTTTGGGCTAAACCAGAAGCAAATATCAGCTTTAAGTCCTGCCTCTTTTTTGTTTTGTTTAGTTTTGTTTGTTTTTGTTTTTTGTTTTTTGGAGACAGGGTTTCTCTGTGTAGCTTTGCGCCTTTCCTGGAACTCACTTTATAGACCAGGCTGACCTTGAACTCACAGAGTTCCACCTGCCTCTGCCTCCCAAGTGCTGGGATTAAAGGCAAGCACCACCACCGCCCCGCAGTCCTGTCTCTGTTGACCCATTCAGCTAACTAAGTCACATGACCCACAACTAAGCTAAGTTCTACAGCCTTGCCAAATAGCCTGTCCTGCTGGGTATCAAATATTTGCCTGTGGAGGCATCTCACATCAATGAAAACCTTTTGTGGCTGGCTCATTTCTTCACAAGAGGTTCTTAGGTTAGTGGGCTGTGTCATGGCTTGATACCTCACCTTTCTTTATTCTACATCTGGCTCTCTTCGGGGTGACTCTTGATTTGGGGATTGAGGAAGCTAGTAGGATGTATGGTTTGGCTTTACTCTTTTGGGGACCCGCCACCCAGCTCCCAAATAAATTACACATGGAGGCTTATTCTTAATTACGAATGCCTGGCCTTAGCTTGGCTTAGTTTCTGGCCAGCTTTCCTTAACTTATCCCATCTACCTTTCGCCTCTGGGCTTTTCCCATTCTCTTACTTCCGTAACTTACTCTTATTCCATGGCTTGCTGTATAGCTGGGTGGCTGGCCCCTGGAGTCCTCCTCTTTGTCTGGCTGCTCAGTCTTCTCCATTCCCAGATTTCTCCCTCTATATAGTCTTTCTGCCTGCCAGCTCCACTTATCCTTTCTCCTGCCTTGCTATTGACCAGTTCTTTATTAGACCATCAGGTGTTTTACACAGGCATAGTAACACAGATTCACAAAGTTAAACAATGCAATATAAACAAAATTAACACACTTTAAAATAATATTCTACTACAGGGATGTCATGTCTAGGTTAACATAATAACTATAAGGATGCCATCTCAATCTGAAATTACCTTCCTTTCCTCTCTATGACAGAGAGAAACAGGCAGCTACCAAGTCACTAAAGCAAAAGGACAAGAAGCTGAAGGAGGTCCTGCTGCAGGTGGAGGATGAGCGCAAGATGGCAGAACAGTACAAGGAGCAGGTGGCCACAGCTGCTGTCCCTTCCTCACTGTCTTGGCCTTACCCAGTGCTTTGGGGCCCCACAGGTACAGCCTTGCTGACCCACTGTCCTTCCCTTGGCAGGCAGAGAAAGGAAATACCAAGGTCAAGCAGCTGAAGAGGCAGCTGGAAGAGGCAGAGGAGGAGTCCCAGCGCATCAATGCCAACCGCAGGAAGCTGCAGCGGGAGCTAGATGAGGCTACTGAGAGTAACGAGGCCATGGGCCGAGAGGTGAATGCCCTCAAGAGCAAGCTCAGGTGAGGAATTGTGGGGAGCAGCTGGGGGCAGGCTTGCCAGCCTGAAGTGCCTGCCCTGCACCCATGTATCCACTCTCCTGCACCCCTATACCCAACAATAATCTCAACTCCCTCCCACCTTTGTGAATCACTGGACATTTTTATTAGTCCAATAGCCTATCCTTCATTGCAGGGTGGATAACTTCCAACCCTCATTTCTTATCTCCTTTCTTGAACCTTCTACCTCAGGTTCTCACCCTCAGAACACTGCTGTGTCGGGTGGGGTTGGGCTGGGCTATACATATAGGGTGGTCAGCAGGCCCATCTACCCAATACTGTGACAGCTACAAATGTCTCCAGAAGTTGCCAGATGGTCCCTCATGAAGATGCCCTGCCCACACTATGGTGGGAACTGGGTTCAGCCCTCTTGGTCAAGGCTACCTCCCACTCTATATCATGTCATTCTGGACACTTCAGCCTTCCAGCCTCTCTTCCTCCACTATTCTCTGTGATTGTAATATCCTAGGAGCTTTGCTTTCTGTCCTTTGATCTTGTTGCATTCTTGGATGTGATGAAAGACTCTAGACTCCTAACTGCACTGTGGGCATCCTGCCAGTGGTAGCTATCTAGCTAACTCTGTGTTCTTTGCTCCCTCCATGTTTTCTTCCATGGCCCCCAGTGGCCCCAGCTTCCTTTCCATGGTCAACTAGGCACCTTCCCTTTATGCCTCATCACTCTGTAGCCCTCCCTTGCTTTTCTGGCTTCATTAGGCTGGTGCCCAGTCCAACCCTAGTATAATACCTTCTGCATAACCAAGACACAAACCAGATGACACCCCACTGCCACTTCCATTGAGTGTGCTGATAGCTAACTAAATCTCCCCAACAAGTAAATTTCTTATCTTCCAACTCACTTTCCACTGATAACCTAACTTCTTTTTTAACTGGAAAACAGAAGTGATAGTGAAATACACACCAGTCTTCCCCTACATTGCCCTGATGTCTCTGCTGAACTACGGAGCAGAGCCAAGGCCTCATCAGCTTTGCATCCCCTGTGTGCACCTGGGTGCTGTCTCACTCTCCTTCAGTTATTCCATTAAATGAAAACCCTAATCCTGCTTTTCTAACACCCCTTTCCACATACAATGTGCAGGTAGCATCCATCAGTGGCCTTCTTTAGGCTACAACATGGCTGCAAATAGCCCGTGGTAGAGTGACAATCACTGGACCTCTTCCCTGGGCCTCACAGGGCTTACTCCCCTGGCTGCCCTTCTCTCTCTATCACAAACCCACTATGCATTGGACTACCCAGGTTCCATCTTGGTCTCTTTTTCATCTTTTTACTTTGAGTGATCTGTTTTGAAAGGAGCCTCAAGTCCCTCAAGATGAGACTTGACAGGCTATAAACCATTGTTCCCAACTTTTCCAGTCTAGTAAAGATATAGGAGATGCTCCACTGCTGAAGGCTCAATACACAAGAGCTGTTTTCACAATGACCCAAAGAATGTGCCCTAAGTGGCAGGGCTGGAGGACAGTCACCTCAGCTATCTGCCCCTGTAGTGATGTCTCTCTTCTCTCTTAGGCTTAATGGTTCTTTGAGGTCATGTTTACCGTCTCTGCAGGTTCTGCCCACTTACTTGACCTGTGGTGGTACAGGCCCAAGATAGAACCAAACCATTTTGTCATGCCATTATGTACCATATTCTCTAAGTCTAGGTGTACAGGCACATGAGCTCACACCCTAGAGCTGTGTGGCAAGAAATCAGCAGATAAAAAACCATTGAGCAAGTTTCAGTGTTGTTGGCTGAACATTTGCCATGTTGCTTGTCACCTCCCACTTAGCTGCCAAAGCCAACAGAGACCAGAGCTAGGGCACTGGCTCACCTGGTAAAGGGATTATTCTTAGAGCACAAGAACCCAAGTTCAATGCCATAAAACATGTTGGGCATGGTGGCACATTTTGGAATCCCAGTTCTGGGGAGGCAGAGACAGGAGTGTTCCTGGAACTTTTTGGCCAGCTAGCCTAGCTCAATTGGTGAACTCTGGGCCAGTGAGAACCTGTCTGAAAAACAAGATAGGTAGTGTTCATGAAGATGACATCCACACACAGCACACATACTTGCACATGCATCTGGTCCAACACTGGCCTTTCAGACTGGCCTTTTCTTACCTTTGTACAATGCTGGGATTTCTAGGTGGTTCTCACGTGACTCGGGAGGACAGAAGTTTAAATAGTGCCTGTTGTTGGTTTTAGTGCCAGTTTCTCCAGGCTGGCTCTCTGGTTCATGTTGACTTAGAAGTACCTTTCATTACTCAATTGAAGCTAGTGCCTTTAGCATACTTAACTGGCTCCCTCCCAAGTGTGGATGGTAACCTCTGGGGACTCTCTCTGTTTCAGAGGGCCCCCCTCACAGGAAACTTCGCAGTGAGCCACCAGGTATCTTGCGTCTCCAGCTTTGCAGCTCCTGTGTGTCATGTTGTCCCCATTCCTCTGTGCCCAGCACCCCTTCCTCGTCCCCGTTCCTCTGTGCCCAGCACCCCTTCCTTGTCCCTAATCCTCTGTCCCAGCACACCTTCCTTATCCCCATTCCTCTGTGCCAAGCACCCCTTCCCTGTGTCCTCCCTTTTCCAAGTCCTTGCAAATTTCTGTGAGATCCCCCAATCTGAAGGCTTGGATTAGTTCAGAATTGTGAATGTAAGGAACAGACCTCATCTTCTGAGTCATTGCCCTTCCTTCTGGCATTTTTTCAAACATGGCTTCTAGCAAAACACCTTGATCATATCTCCATTAGATTTTAAAAGTCTACATGCTTTGTTTTGTTTTGTTTTTATTTGTTGGTTTTGGTTTTGGTGGTGTTGTTTTGTGACAGGGCCTCATATAATCCAGGCTGTCCTTGAACTCACTATGTAGACAAGGGTGACCTTAAGCTAGAAATCTTCCTGCTTGTCTCCCAAGTGCTGCAGTTACAGGCATGTGCCACTATACTGTTTTATGTGATATGAGGATGGAACCCAGGGATTTATGCATGCATGGTAGACAAGCACTTTACCAACTGAGCTACAGCCCTAGCCCTTGCAGGGATTGTTCTTAGCTGCATGCTGAGGCCACTCATACACTGTCAGGACGCTCAGCAGTGCACTCTCCTTTAACAGGTGAGATACCTTCCCTTTGCACAACCCCTAGAGAATGGACCCTAGCTTCTATCTAGCTGGCCTGGGTTATAGTCCAGAATAAAATAAACACAGGGCCACAGTGACCACAGCCCAGAAACTCATCTACTCATGGTTAAACTTGTCCTGTCCAAAGGACATGAGCACTCCCTGACATAGCACAGATGCCAGGACTTCAAATGGCTTGATCTTGGGCTTAATGCTTACTGCATTTTCAGTACATGAGGGTGGGAATTGGACATTACCTGTAGGAACCTTTTCTGGAGGCCTCATGGGCTTGCACATTTTCAAGATCAGGGGAATGGACTTACATTGAGCCCTTGTAAATAAGGGGTCTCTGCTTCTCTGGGATTTTAAGCACCTTTTATTTTTTTTTTTTTTTCTGGTATGTTGTAACCAGGCAACAAAGGCTCAATGGAGTTCCGAGTTCCCCACACTGAGGCTAAGGACACCCTTTCTTGTATCTACCTGTTCCTTGTAGAACTTCAAGTTTGCTCTTGCTGCCAAATACTTAAAGCTGGTTGAGGTTTTGCAGAGAGCATCCCCAAGGATGCAAGGGGGGGAGCAGAGGAGCCTTCTCTAGCCATCAGGAAACAATGTCCTAGCAAAATAGCAGAGGCTTCCACTCTCCTATGGAGGCCTGTTCTGCTCACAGAGCCTAGAGTAAACTCCAAGAGTTTGGAAATACTCATGATCCTCCAGGAGGAGACCCTTTAAGAAAACCTTTGACAGGGTCCTTTATTTCCTTTAAGTGAGAGTTGATATCAACCTTTTTTTTGGTTTGTTTATATTTTTGTTTGTTTTGTTTTTGTTTTTGAAGACAGAGTTTCTCTGAGTAGCCCTGGCTATCCTGGAACTCAATCTGTAGACCACGATAGCCTTGAACTCAGAGATCCACCTGCCTCTGCCTCCCGAGTGCTGGGATTAATGGTGTGTGCCACTACTATCCAGCTGGTATCAACCTTTTGTCCAGGATTTGGAGCCACTCTTTCCAATAGTGATCCCTGCACTGGCACCATGCCCCTGCAGACTCTCTTGATGACTAGGGCATGACTTGTTTCTGAGGTCAAGGGACAAATCTTTTGAGTCAGCAAATATAGACTTTCCCAAAAGACACAAAGTGACTAGAAACTTAATGTAGACTTAAACAGTTTCCAGCCCAGGCCACCACCCACTGGGTTCAGGTTCCCAAGCAAAAATGTAGCTGTGAAGAGAGGTCCACTAACAGTCACCTTTCCACACTACACTCTAGGCCCCTTCGCTCTGACCCACAGCATTGAGAAGAAATGGGCAAGGAAGTGGCCCTTCTGAAGCGACTCTCTGAAGCTGGCCAGGGTGTCTTACTTTGGGAGTTGCTACTTTTGAAGTATTTATTCCTGATCACTGCATTTTGGAAAACCCCCAGAGGTTCACACTGGGAGTTTCTCCCACCTGCCGATCACAACCTTTGAGCCTGCTTATGTCTCTGGTGTGTCATCTGTCTGAGCTGTTCCTTTGGGCTACAGAATGGGTCAGTGGTGGGCCTACCCTCATGGCTTCTCCCTCTGGCCTTCCTATGGCCAGCAAGTTGCTTTTGTTACCCAACATTGGCTTTCTTAATTGTACTAAACTGGGTTAGCACCTGTCTTCAAATTCAGGTCAAACAGGGCTGTACTGGTGGGAGCCCAACAAGATCATGAACATCCACATAACCTTCTGTGAAATAGCAAAGGTTAGCTGTAAGTAAACTGACCGTTCTCCCTTTCTTCCCACCTGCTCCTCTTACCCAAAGCCACACTCCATATAATTAGCTCTTCCTATAAAATCCATGGACTTGGATAGCCAGAATGGAGCAGGCCAGAGGCTGAAGACAGGAGTTGTGAAGATTCAGGGCTGCCCTGCCCACTGAAACAAACATGCACCTCAGACTAACAATTTCAAATATTCATTGAGCATCCACTTTATGCTATGTATCATGTGACCACAGTGAGGAATATACACACTCAAGGCAGACACCATGGCAGACACTCAAGTCTCTCTACCATAGTAGGAAGTTCCACACAGTGGATGATGCTGTTGTCATCCTTCAACTAAGGAATGTCCTCTGTGTCACTCTCTCTCCACTCTGCCTTTGGAGTCCATTTTGAAAACCTAAAACCATGCCTTTATTATTCCCACAAAGGACAGAAATCTTACAGATAAAACAGCACCTTTTCTCACTAGGCCTGTGTCAGCTACTCTCCACCTATCTTGTCCTTTTTCTCTTCCCAGGTCCTCAACACTTTGGCAGACCAGAGTCCTAAGTATCATTAAATGCCCAAACCAGACATATTTTTAAAGCCACAATCCCATGCCAACTGACTAAATGGAACCACCCAGACTTTTAAGACTGGCTGGGACTCACCCTGAATTTGTTTGTGACTCATTCATTCATGTTGAGTGTGTGTTTGGTCTCAGCCCTTGATAAAAACCTCTTCCAATTTGCTGGGACATTTCCTTACTAACGACACATGTATTCTCTGCTTAAAACCCATAGGAGAGGAAACGAGACCTCCTTTGTTCCTTCCAGGAGGGCTGGAGGCCGTAGAGTTATTGAAAACACAGATGGTTCTGAAGAAGAAATGGACGCTCGGGACTCAGACTTCAATGGAACCAAAGCCAGTGAATAAATTCAGAATTATACACTATGGCAGGGAAAACAAAACACTAAAAATAGCAGAACCCAGGGGCTGGAGATTTTGCTCAGTGGTAGAGGACTTGCCTAGCAAGTACAAGGCCCTGGGTTTGGTTCTCAGCTCCGGAAAACAAAACAAAACAAAACAAAACAAAACAAAACAAAAAGATAGCAGAACCCAGCACACTCTGCCGCAGACATCACTCCATCCCTCACCATGACTCAACTCCACAGCCCTACACAAAGGGTGTGAATTCAGGTTTTAGGTGTGCTATCAAAGAAAACCCAAATAAGAGATGCAGGTCAGACCTTGCATTCCGTGGGACTGCAAAGATAGGTTTTAGGAAAATAGCCACTGTCACCAGACACCAGCAACTTTGTTTACATGAAATGAGTAAATTACCTAAATGCCCCTAGCCTACTCCCAAATCATTCCCTGACCGCTCCAGTTACAGCGAAAAGCCCTTGTTTGAAAATTCCCTTCTTTCTGCCTGCGACACCTCAGACACACACACAGTTCACCAAGACCAAGTGACTATTTTTGTCACGTGAATTAAAAAGGAAACACTGCTCCAAGGGCTGAAAACAGAGAGATCACACTATCATACTTGCACCCAGGTTGTACCCATGGACACTTTCACTAATAAAAGGTTATAAGTCACGAGAATGGAGTTGGCTCTTCTGTCAAGCTGCTGTCTTGTGGAGGATGGGGCAGGACATTCTTTTGATTTCTTTCATAAACTGAGGAAACAATCATGGAGATACAACACACCTGACTGGGCATGAGCAGCTGGAAGGTTGTGTACCAGGCTGTGTAACTGAGGAACTAAGGAGAGCATTTTACAACCAAACCTGTCTCTGTACTGGTTGAGTATCTAGTCTGAAAATCCAAATGTCCCCAACACCTTTGAAGACTTTTATCCACCAACACTGGAAAATCCCAAATGGAATGGGCCATAATCAAAACTCACACACTAAAATTACTGTATAAAATTACCTTCAGGCATCAGGTACAGGGGTGTTAAACCTGTACTCCCAGTACTTAGGAGGGGAGGTAGGAGGATTGAAAACTTAAAGTCAGCCTGGGCTACACAGTTCTGGGATGGCATGATCTATACAATGAGATCCTGTTTCAAATACATAAAGATAGCTGTACTCTAAACACTACATGAGTGTTATGGCTCACACACAATGGACTTAAAAATAAATATTTCAGACTTGCATGCCACATCTGCTTCTAAAACACATTTATCTTCAAGCAGATCTGTTTTTAAAAATAAAATAAAAACCCAAACACCTAGGCATGGTGACCCACGGAAGGCTGAGGCAGGGATGACCATAAGTCCAAAGCTATCTCACCACACCCCCAGTAACCATTTAAGAAACTGTTCTTAGCATGAAGACCCTATAGAAGCAGTCCAGGACCCTTTAATTCCCAATTAAAGCCCTATAGGCAGACATGCTCTGCAAAAGTTGTAGTCCACACAAACTTTTCCAAAGCCCAACTCAAAATGAGACAGGGAATACGGATACTAAAAAAGCCAATCCTTCTACCAAATGCTAATATAACTGGAATGACATACAAAATTTCCCTCAAACTGCTGTGGAAAAGCTGATTTCAATAGAAAATTTTAAAGAACAGATTCAGTGTGAACAGATTGAGCATGAGGCCCTGACTATTCTTAGTACCCACATAAAAGCTGGGCAAGATGGTATACTTCTGTAACCCTACCCTGCAGGGCAGAGAAAAGGGGATTCTTGGAGCTTGTTAGAGGAATTCAAGTTTAGTAAGAGACCTTACCTCAAAAATAAGACACCAAACATTGACCTCTGTGCACACGTGCCCCACACACTCACCCAATCACCTACACATACCACCCATACAACTGAGGAAGATACCAGATGTTGACCTCTGATCCCCATACATGTGCACACACATGTCTCCAAATTCACACAAGCAACTACATACACCTACACACAAAACACTTATCCCATTATTTTATTACTTGGCTAAACAAAAAAAAAAAAACTAACTTCAAGGCCATGTGCACAGACATGGAAGGACCAAACACAACAGCAAAGCAGGCATTTTTTAAAATTTTATTATTTTTTAATATAAAAAATAAAGTCCATCTTTTTCCAGATTAGAATGTCTGAGTGGAACAAATAGCCACAGAGCTTAAAACCACTTTGTAAATGTCAGTAGCACTCAAAGTTCTAGGTCCAATTCAAGCCCAGTTTTGCCCCATCTACTAGAAAATAAGTTAGTAGCAAAGTAAAGGCCGCTAAGCTCTGGAAATTAGTGTGCAATTGCTTCTCACCATGGACCAAGCATGAGGTGGTGCTTCACCCCAGACCAGACAGAGTCTGGCATTGCAGTTCCTGCGCTGATTTCTCCACATCCCAAGGGAGAGTCCGCCAGCGATCTCAATCTGATGTTTTAGTCACCCTGGTTACTCTATGGTGTCTGGATGAAGTCTTATTCTTAGGGATGGCATAAAAAAGGCCAATCCAACTCCAAGTTGTCATGATGCAGAAGTTACTCCATCATTAGTCCAAGGGACTCAGGAAAGATAGGAGGCAGGGTTTATCTACAGAGGATAATCTCCCACTGACCTAAGAGTCAGACACACCTCTAAAATCCTGAGGCAGATTAAAAGTATCAAAGGGCTGGGCAGTGGTGACATACATCTTTAATCCCAGCCTGATCTACATAGCAAGTTCCAAGACAGCCAGGACAACACAGAGAAAGGTGGCAAAAGTACACAACCATAGTTTAAAACAGCCCTATGCCTCTGTAATCTCCCAGTCCTAGACACAATTTAATCATGCTGTAAAAGCACTGGCAGAATGTTCCAGAAGACAGCTCCAGTTGGAAACAGGCTGCAGAGGAGAGCTCCTAAACTGGGCTCTAGTCCCCCTGAAGAATATTATGCTGGGGGGTGAGGTGGGGAGGATACCAGCTCATTTCTATAGCACACACACTGCCAGGGACTGGGACACATTACAGGGATGACACCGAGTCCATAGCCAACAGCCTTAGTCAGCTTAGGCTGCACAACACAAAGTAAATGCTGGTGATGCTGGCTCTTATTTCTCAAATTAACATGAAAATTCAACACCCAAAAGCTGAATATAAGGGGGTAAGACTGGTGAGAGCGCAGTTTCCATTGGTCCTAAAGCAAAAGCTTGACCACATCCTGGGTGGACGGCAGCGCTGGTGACGAGAGCTGTGAGGCTGGCCTCCCAAACTCCAAGCGTTTTCCTGACCTTCAGACAAAGCAAACCATATTTAACAGAGACAGCAGTGTCCCGGTGCCTAGCACAGAGCCCCAGAGTTCTAGGAGTGAATGTCAAGAACGGGAACAAGTCTCACGGGGTCTCAATTTTCTCTCCTGTGAAATGAAGAAAAGGATACTGGCTATCTGGTTTCCTGACTCCAAAGGCTGCAGAAAAGTCCCCAATCTCAGAAGACCCTACAGAAGTGTCACGTGTCACTTCTTGGTCATTTCATTCAGAGTGGGGAGTGCTTAGAGTTGAACCTAGGGACTTACATCTACTGAGCAACATTCCCAGCTCCTTGAATTTTAAATAAATAAATAGATAGATAGATAGATAGATAGATAGATAGATAGATAGATAGATAGATAGATAAGATAGATAGATAGATAGATAGATAGATAAATAAATAAATAAATAAGGTTGAAGAGATGGTTTACCAGGTAAAGATGTTTGTTGCTTAGCCTAAAAATCTGAGTTTAATCCCTGATCCACACAGTAAAAAGAACTGACTTTTTCAAGTTGTCCTCTGACCTTCACACATGCACTATGGAAAACACACTCAGGCACATGTGTGTATTCACACACACCAATTAATATAATTTAAAAAAATTATTTTAAATAAAAATTTTGACTGGGCATGGTGGTATGTATGCCTTTAATCCTAGCACACAGGAGGCAGAGATAGGCAGCTCTTTGTTCTGCACAGCCCTTCAAGCCCCAGGCCAGCCAAGGTTACACAGTGAAGCCTGGTCGCAAAAATAAATAAATACACTTAAAAATCTGTTTAAAGGTCCGGAAGCTAAGTGTGCACCGTGGAACAATTCCTTTCCCTGTGTGCCTGACTGTCAGACTGACATGGCCTGGGGCCCGGGCAATGCATGCTTCTTTTGGTGAATTTCTAGCTCTAGAGGCAGCTATGGGCTTCCCTTAAACAAGAAAATAAAAGAAATATTAGCAGTCAGTTCTGTCTCCCATTCCTGTGGCTGTTTTCAGGATCTGGTCCGACTGGACTGACTCAGTCCATTTAGTTTCTTGAAGGTTCTACAGATTTAAAACAAAGGCTGGGCAACAGCTCTGGTGGCAACCCTGCAGCAGACCTGAGTTTGATCCTCAAGACCCATGTGAAAACCCAAACACGGTGGCTCATGCTTTTGATCTCAGCACTGAGAAGCAGAGGCAGGTGGATCCCTGGGGCTTAGTTGTCTACTTGATTAATTCCATGCCAGTCAGACTGTCTCAAAAATCAAGGTGGACATCACTTGAGGAACACCACTTAAAGTTGACCTTGGGCCTCCATATACACAAGTACATAGTGTATCCCAACTCACAAAATATTCTGGGAGAAGTGCAGCTCCCCAACAAAAGGATTTGAACAGGACCTCCTCACAGTGCAGAATCACATTACAAACACTGCTCTCTCCTTGTCTGCCTGCCCAAATTCAGATATCATCTAATTTGGTCTTAGGCAAGGGGCTTATTCAAGGCCAGCCTAGGCTACAAAGGAAGTCTCTATGACATTAAAAGGAAGTAGAGGCTAAGGTTTGCTGCAATAATCTTAAAACTAGAGACCAGGTGGGTGTCTGATATGGAGCAGCCTAGTACCTCCTGATAGACTTTATCAAAGGTACTGACCCTTTATCTCCCATACTGGTGCTGCTTGGCCGTCTGTCACCACCATCTCTGTTTTTGGCTCCTCGCCCTGAAGCTGGACCACTTGTTCGGCTTGGAGACTGATCATACACGAAGTTCCTGCATGATGCTAGTTTGGACTCCAGGGCCTGGGAAGAAACATACTTTCGTCAGTCAAGGTATAGACAAGGAGCTGTAGAAGAAGCCAGCTTGAAGAGGGAGGGAGTGCTGGCCAAGTATGCATGAAGACCAGAGTTTGATCCATAGTGGTACATAAACTAGGTATGGCATACCTGTAACCCCAATATTCAGGAGGTAGAGACAGGAGAATCAGAAGTTAAAAGTTATCTACAATTACATAGCAAATTTGAGGCCAGCCTGGGACATGTAACCCTGTTCCTATCATACCCTTCCCCAACCCTCAAGGAAACAAAAAAGACAGGAACATAGAAGTATGAGAGCCACTGGGCATGATGGCTTTGACCCAAGCAGGGACAGGCAGAGCTATGTGAGTCCAGTCATACCAAATTCCAGATCCCTTGCAAGCCTGGTCAATACAGTAAGCTCCAGGACAGCCAGAGTTAGAGAGAGATACTATCAAAAAAACCAAATAAACCGGGTGGTGATGGCGCACACCTTTAATCCCAGCACTTGGAAGGCAGAGACAGGTGGATCTTTGTGAGTTCGAGGCCAGCCTGGTCTACCAAGTGAGATCCAGGAAAAAGCTACACAGAGAAACCCTGTCTCAAAAAACAAAAAAACAGAACAAAAACAAAAACAAAAATCCAAATAGAGTATGGGAGCCAGGGAAGAAAAAACTACCTAAAGTGTGTACCCAAGATTATGAGGGGTCCTCAGTGGAACTCAGTGCATGTACAAGGACTAAAACTCCCCACCTAAAATATCAAGAAGCTTCCCAGAAAATAATTAACTTCACCTAGTGAAATATGAGCTACACATGGTGGCACACGCCTGTAATCCCAGCACTAAAGGGACTGAGGCAGGAGAATTACTGTAAGTTCTAGGCCAGCCTAGGTGACATAGCAAGACCTTGTGTCAAAAAACAAAAAAGAAAAAAGAACTACCCTCACCAAATACTAACAATAGTACTAATCATCTTCTGGAACCGTTCACTTATTTACATCATTAACCCTGCACAAAGGGTCAAACAAGGCCTTGAACTTGGAGAAAACAAGCCTAAAAACCCACAGACCTACAGATCTGTGTATATGGAGGGGCCCCAAATAGCTTGACCACACAGCTGCTGTGACAGGCTTAGAGGCCTAGACACAGCTTCTGTGACAAGCTTACAGGTAGGCAACACCCAGATCCAGGAAAAGCCTTAAGCTGATAAGGTGGCCAGATGTCCTTGAGACTAGTACACACCTATTTCCCCTTCTTACCAAGACACTCCTAGACAACTGTCAGCCATTCAGGGTCCTGAACCCTGGAAATCCCCTCACCCCAACCTCGGGCTCTCTGCTCTCACAGCTGTGTTGGACAGACAGAGGGACCAAGCCCTGGAGTTTGAAATAAAGGCTCTTTGCTTTCACATATGGGATTTGGTCTCTGTGGTCTTTTGGGGGTCCCCGTGATCTGGGCATAACAGTATATGCAAGCAGACCTGTGTGAGTGTGTATGTGCGTGTTCTCTTTCTGCCTCAGGCCAGGCCAGGCAGAGATTAGATGGCCGGCCTTTCAGGCATAGTTTCCAAAACTGAAAGCACAACTACAAAGGATTCTCTGTGGCTGCTTGAGGACAAAAGCCTCTCCTTGTGATTAACATAGAGCCAGGAAGGCCAAGGTCTTTGCTCTCTATTCTTAAGATGTTCTATAGACAGAGACGGAAAGAGGACTAACCCATTTTTAAATGGCCTTTGGATTATTTTTTTCCTTCAAATTAAGAAACAATCTACAACTGAGCATTGTAACCCACAACTATAATTTCAGAATTTGGGAGACTGAGGCAGGACTACAGCCAATATGAGGCCTGAGATACAAAATGAGACCCAATCTTGAAAGAAAGAGACACAAACATAGACACCACCCTATTATCCCAAATTACTGGGGAGGAAGAATGGAAGACGCCTGAGAAGGAAAAGGGGACCTGGATTCTGAGCACCCTACCCCTCTGCAATCAAACTCCCATCTCATGAGCTAAAGATGCTCAGAGGTGTAGAAGGACCAGGCACATCTAAAACTCAGGTCTCTGTGAAAGTGGAAAAAGAAGCCCTGTCTAGAAAAACCTTCAGACAAAAAAAAAAAAAAAAAAAAAACCTGCAAAGGCTGGAGCTTACCCCAACTTTCCGAAGCAGGTCCCCAACGATGTTTAGGGCTGATATCCGGGCTGCAGGTGTGAGTGGGGTCCCACTATTAGAACTGTCCAGACCTGGGTGTACAAGAAGAAGCATGGGTCACACAGTATCCTACAGTCTCTGTAGGTGGGGATGAACTCAGACACCTCCTCTTTGACTCTGGTCACCATTAAGGAGTTAAATGGACAACATGCCAAGAGTCTATTTTTTGAATTCTTGGAAACATCTATTTCACATGTCAATCTTTTTAAACCAAGTCAAGGCATGTTAACATTAACAATGACCAGGATTGCCACAATTTTGGGAAGGAGAGACAGGATCCTTCCTGTCAGTCTGGGCATTAGGACTGCTGCAGTCATGTATCACCATGGCCAGCTGAGCAATCTGCATGAATCAGCACCACTCATGGCCAGTGATGGCTCAGTGGTTAAAAGTACTTGCTGACTTCCATGTGCATATCACAGCAAATATAAATTTTTTAAAGTTATGAACCCCTCCCCAACACAGCAGGTACAACTGGTAGGCCTCATTTGAGACCAGCTGAGCCTGAACTAACTCATTCCCAGGTGGTTTGAATAAGAATGGCCCCAATAGGCTCATATATTTGAATGCTTTGTCACCAGGGAGTGGGACTGAAAGAATTAAGGATTAGGAGGTGTGGCCTTGTTGGAGTAGGTGTGGTTCTCTTGAAGGAAGTATTACTGGGGGTCGACTTTGAGGTTTCAAAAGCCCATGCTAGGCCCAGTATCTTTTCTTGTGGATCAGGAAGTGCCTGCCTGCTGCCATGCTCTTCGCCATGATAATGAACTAAACCTCTGAAAGTGTGAGCTGGCCTCCAGTTAAGTGCTTTCTTTTCTAAGAGTCGCCTTAGTCATGGTGTCTTCACAGCAACAGAACAGTGACTAAGACACCAAGTTGAGTCATGTGAACACCAAAACACAGGAAACTCCTCTGGACTGGGACCCCAGAGACCACATCAGTCTTCATCAGCAAAGTTCACACTGTGAACTGATCAGGGCGTATGCCCTAGAACTATGAAGGCAATATGAAGTCCTAGACTTGACTTTACATACTCCATCTTAGGGAAGAACCACCATCTTAGACCACCAGGTGACTAGGGGCTGTACTCAGTTCCAGAAAAAACCTCAGAAATGTGCCATGACAACTTGAACAGATACCCTAGAAGCAGCCAATTAAGAAACAGGCAGTAAAGTTTAACAAGATCCAGATGCTCCTGCAGACATCCTGTTGGCAGTTTATGGCCCTTGTAGATATCCAGATATCCTGTTGGCAGGTTGTGGTTCTGCACCAAAAGTCTAACCCAATAGTTTCAAAAAATCATTTGCCTCATATCCCTTCCACCCAATCCCAAGATATGTAAGCCGGCACGTAAGTTCCAGCTTGTGGTTATTCCCTTTAAAAACTTTCCTACCTCTGGGCCTGCAGCTGCCACCCGCATTTCCCTTCTGCTGGGCAGTGGCCCAGGTTCAAACCTGACAATAAAAAGACCCTTGTGTGCTTACATTGGAAACCAGCACCTTGGTGGTCTCTGGAGGTTTCACAACATGGGTACAAGAACCAGCCTGCCTGGCTGTGAACCTCAACTCTGCCATTATCTGTTAGGTGACTTCAGGAACATTGGCCAATGCATCTGAAAGATGCAGGCTGTGAGGAAGCTCTATGAGGTCCTACTATGAAGTGTTGTAAAGACCGTTGAGCACACAATGAGCATTTGATAATTGTTTATTTGCCTTCAGTGGCCTGACTCATCAGGTTATCAGCCAAGAGAACTCAATTTTCTTAGTTTTAAGCACACCAATTACATTGGGCCCATTTCCAGTTAGATCTATTGCAGAACTCCTCCTCCGCCTCATATATATTCACTCATTTATGAGACAGGCACTCACTGTGTAGACCAGGCTAGCCTTGAACTCTCAATCCTACAACCTCTGCCTCCAGAACACAGAGATTACAGATATGTGCCATCATGTCCAACCCATGATCCTTCTGACTTTTATTTGCATACAGCATTTAGATCTTTGGATTTCTGGCCTCTGGGGTGCCCAAAGTGGTCTGCTAGGATGGACCTACATCCTCTGTGGCATGAGTCGAGAGGCTACTATGTTAGGATTCCAGCCACTCCTCCAGCTATCTGACCACACATGAGCAGTTCAGTAGCCAAGCAAGGGGTCTTACGTGCACTGTGTGAATGTGCAATGTGCGCAGTGTGGTCACACAATCTGCACATGCGTAGCTCCATAAGCCTACATGCACATGTACAAGGGAATCCTTAAAAAGCAGGTCACGGACTCCTCCCTTTTCTTCTGCTCTCTCCTCCTCCCTCCTCTCTCCCTTCTCCTCACGTGTCTCTTTTACAGGCCTGGCCATGCTCTCTTCTGTCCTCCCTCTCCTCCTAATAAAGCTCTGATAATGGGTTTTATCATGCCTCATGACCTTTCCTCACAGAGTAAAAGCACCACATTTAAAACCAACATACTGTCCTTCTAGACAGTTTCTGTCCTTTACCACAGAATCTGCTATGCCCAGCCTCACTCAAGAATCTTCTGTCATATATCATGACAACCTGCCCCACTGAGTGTCCCCATACTACTCCCTAACCCTGAGCCAGACCCAAACTCTCTTACCCAGGATTTTTCATTCATTCATTCATTTTAAGAGAGGTTCTCTCTACAAAGCCCTGGCTATCCTGGAACTCACTGTGTAGATTGGCCTTGAACTCAGAGCTCCGCCTGCTTCTGCCTCTTAAGTACTAGGGTTAAAGG
Source organism: Onychomys torridus (assembly GCF_903995425.1). Taxonomy (NCBI): domain Eukaryota; kingdom Metazoa; phylum Chordata; class Mammalia; order Rodentia; family Cricetidae; genus Onychomys; species Onychomys torridus. The sequence continues at coordinate 5,948,505 of NC_050450.1, forward strand.
CCTATACCACCACATCTGGCCTAAGGGCAAACTCATTGAATCAAAGAAAAATCTCCCTCTGCCCCATCTCCTCACCTCGTCTGAATATTCCTGGTGTGTTCAAACCAGAGCTGGGTCCTTGGTGAGATATAGGAGTGGATGGCACAGAGCCTGTGGCCTGCACAGCCATGTCTGTCCTTTCTGTTTCCCCAGAGCCTGGCATGGGTGTCTGGGGCTTGTCTTGCTTCTGCTGCACAGCCAATTCCTGCCGCAGATCTGTGCAGGGAAAGGATCCAGAATATGAGTCCTTACTTTTGGGTGAGGATGGAGCCAAAACAGGAGTGCTACGACCCAGAAATCAACTTGGAAACCCTGACTGGAGGGACACCCACATGCCCTCCTAACAGTTATGCAAAACAACACACTTTCCTTCTGCATGAAATACTGAAGAACATAAAACCATGGTACATGCTTCACCATGCTAACGGTTAAAAACACTTCACATAGATATAGAATTCCAAGTGAAAATCCCCGCTCCCTGAGGTCCCTTTTCTCTGGAACACGTGGCCAAGTTTTCTGTGTGTGTGTGTGTGTGTGTGTGTGTGTGTGTGTGTGTGTTGTTGTTGTTGTTGTTGTTGTTTTAGAGTTTAAAGCAGACAAGCTTGAAATCTCAGCAGCTACCAGATGGAAGTCAAGAGAAAGTAAGAGAGAAAGCCACACTTTTGAGTTAGGCCAGTGCACTCAGCAATGGCAAGGGAACCTGAAGTGCCAGGCTCCGGCCAGTACTGGAAAGAGACAGAGAACAAGGAAAAGTACCTGAGAAAGTTGGGTAGACCTGCAGAGCAAGGCTCAGCAGGTAACTGCTTTTTGCTAAGTATCCAGGATGGCCTCAAATATTTGATCCTCCTGAGTCAGCCTCCTGAGCACTAGATTCTAAGTGTCTACCACTACCTAACTTTCTAGACCTCCTCTACACACAGTTCACATGTGTTGGAAACTCCCACTGAGCACAATACAAGTGATTATAGGAAACATTAGCTGTGGATATGCCACTTCCTGTCTGTGACTAATTGATTCTCTCCCCTTCCATGAAGGGTTTGGTCCATCTTTCCCATGACAACATGTCTACCAATGCCCACTCATTTTAGTAACAGCTTAACATTCCACAAAATAAATATCTGTGATTTATTGGTGTCTTCATTACTAATGGCTATAGGTTCAAGAGGCTAGTAGCTCTTATATGAAATGTTTTGGACTAGATGTGCTTCAGATTTCAGAGTTCTTTAAATTTTGTGATATTTGATTGACTTTATCAATCAATTGAGAATTTCTCCCATCCAAGGTTTTAGGGTTTTTTGTTTTGTTTTGTTTTGTTTTGTTTTGTTTTTTTGAGACATGGTCGCTGTAGGCCAGGCTGGCCTTGAACTTGCTATGAAGCCAAGGATGACCTTGAACAATTGGTCCTCCTCCAAAGTGCAGGGATTACAGGTATGCACCACCATGCCCAGTTCCACTGAGTACTCCTAATGGAATCCAACATGTTCTGAAATCTAAAACTATTTAAACTTCACCATTGCTTTTTTTTTTTTTTTTTAAGATTTATTTATTTATTATGTATACAGTGTTTTGCCTGCATGGATGACTACACACCAGAAGAGGGCACCAGATCTCATTATAGAGATGGTTGTGAGAACCATGTGGATGCTGGGATTTGAACTCAAGACAGCTAGAAGAGCAGTGCTCTTAACTGTTGCGCCATCTCTGCAGCTCTAACTGTTGCCTTTAAAACCCTATTTAGTAACTACACCATTGGAAATCAAATTGTCATTAAAAAAAGGAAGGAAGGAAGGAAGGAAGGGAGAAAGAATGAAGGAATAGGTGTGGTCATTTACACCTTTAATCCCAGCACTCTGGAGGCAGGGGCACATGGATCTCTGTGAGTTCGAGGCCAACCTGGTCTACAAAGTGAGTTCCAGGACAGCCAGGGCTATTACACAGCAAAATCCTGTCTTGAAAAACAAAAATAAATAAGTAAACAAGAAATTAGGACTTGGAGGCTTAGCAGTGGTGGCTCACCCAGCACTCTGGAGGCAGAAGCAGGCAGATCTTTGTGAGTTCGAGGCCAGCCTGGTCTGCAGAGCAAAAACCAAAACAAACAAAAAAGAAATCAGGACTTGGAACAAACTCTCTTAAGCACTCAGCTTGGCTGGCTCACCAATGAAGGTCCCATTAGTCTAAAAACTTCATGCCTGGAAAAACAACCAAAAGTTGGCCAGCAATACAATGGCATTTTTATCCCCAAGAAACCCTGTGCTTCTGCCAGGCCTGGCATGCATGGGATCATTCCCCATGGAGTCATTCCTGAACCAAAGAGGACAAACCTATGAACAAAACTGAATCTGTCAATCCCAAGGCTTTTCCTGCAGACATGTGGTGTCTGACAGCCACTCCAGTAATCACTGACAGCAGCTGACAATTCAGAGCACCCATCCTGGCAAATGTCCACAAAGAGCTGTCCCTCAGTCTCTGGGAGGCCCGCTCATGTACAGAACAGCTCCCGGCTCCCTGGAAAGGCAGTGCTAGGCAAGACCAAGGAACAATTTTGTCTTGGATAGAGAGGTACCATGCAGGGGAAGGCAGGGAAGCTTCTGACCTCTTGCTTCATCCTTCAATCTCTGCACAGATTCGAGAAGATTCTCCTTTTCATCCAGCTCACTCTCCAGGAAGGCATTTCTTTCGATCGCTTGATTCAAACGATGCTCAAAGTCATCCAAGGACATGATTGTGGCTCTGCGTAAAAGAAACACAAAGTTGCCGTGCGGTGGTGACACATGCCTTTAATCCCAGGAACTTGGGAAGCAGAGCCAGGCGGATCTCTGTGAGTTCAAGGCCAGCCTGGGCTACCAAGTGAGTTCCAGGAAAGGCGCAAAGCTACACAGAGAAACCCTGTCTCGAGAAAAAAAAAAAAAAGAAAGAAAGAAAAAGTAAAGAAAAGAAACACAAAGTGGCCAGTGGTCCAAGATAGCAATGGCAGCATCTGTTGGTGTCCACAGACCTGGAGGATGTGACAGATGGGCCTGGGCGATCCTAAACACCACAGGCCTAGTTAAGTCCGTTAGCTTCCTGGGTCTCATGCTCTTCACCTACAAAATGGAATCATCAGAGCTGAGAACATGTACCAGGTTGTGTTAAGGGTCAAGTATGATGATTTCTACATGGCACTTTAGTGATGACCTACATGCTCTGCCCTGTTATTGACAGCAACCAACTCCAGCTTGTCTAGGAATGCTAATTAGCATTCATAACAGTTCAACACACACATGCGCGCACGACCAGCATTCATCTCATAGTGACTTTAAAGAAAGTGATGCTGCACACATGGCTGTCACTAAGTGCTTGAGCACCTACCGGAGCTAAGATCCCCAACACCCACATAAGAAGCTGGGTACACAGCATGATCCTGTTATCCCAGTATTGAGTGGTTTTCTGGCCACCCAGCCAGCCTTTCCAGAATAGGGAGCTCTGTAGCATGAATCTTAAAGAGTCTTGTTAATAAAAACAAACCTGGAGCCAGGTATTGGGGTGAATGCTGGAAGATCAGAGAAGCAGAACAAGCCACAGCTATCTCACCTTGCCAATTCCTCAGCTGATCCTGTTTCTTCAGACTGGGAGCTTCTGAGTCCCCTATCCAAATAGATCTCAGCTGAACTGCTGCTCAAAAGCCTAAAAGCTTAACTAGTCTTCCTGGTTTTCACGCCTTATATACCTTTCTGCTTTCTGCCATCACTTCCTGGGATTAAAGGCTCACTTCGTGGGATTACAGGCGTGAGTCACCATGCCTGGCTGTTTCCAGTGTGGCTTTAAACTCACCTGGCTCTGTTTCTCTTTTAGACTGGATCTTTTAGCCCAGGGTGGTCTTGAACTCCTTATCTTCCTGCTTCCTCCTCCCAAGAGCTGGGATTAAAGGTTAGTGCCACCACTGCCTGGCCTCTATGGCTAACTAGTGGCTACTCTGCCCTCTGATCTCCAGGCAAGCTTCATTTGTTGGAGCACAAACAAAATATCACACAATCTGTCCCAACATCTCTGACATGACAATGAAGAATATCAGAGGGATGTGGATGTTTCTGGAAAAACAGAAGTGTACTCAGGAGGCCCAAGGGGTAAAGAAACTGGTGTTCTGGGCTGGGGTTAAAGCAACTGCTATAACACAAGGACCAGAGTTGGGATCCTGAGAAGCCAAGTAAATACCAGGTGGGCATGGTGGCAGTTTCTGTCTGGGGTTGTGGCAACAAAAGATCTCAGAGCAAGCTGACTAGACCATGTAGGTGAGCTCAGGGTCTGACTGAGACCTTGTTTCACTGAATAAGGTGCAAGAGAAATGGGAGTTCCCACCATTAACCTCAGGCTGCACATGCATGTATATACACATGAAAACATGCATATACATACATCATATACATACATGCACACCACACATATATGAAAATTCTTCCATAAGCTAATATTAAATTGTTACCACCTTAAGAAAAATACCAATTGGTATTAGTGGGGAGGAGGGAGTGGGGGGAAACAGTAGTGGGGAGGGAGTGCGGGGGGGGGGGGGGGGGGTGCTGTAGTGGACACAAAAGAGACAGACTTGAAAGACTAAAGGTAAAGAATCATAACAGGTAGGAAGCTCACACCTCTCTGGAGTCTCAAAAAAAAAAAAAAAAAAAAATAGGCCAGGTGTAATGATATATCCTTGTAATCTTAATACTTGGGGCTAACATATGAAGATTACAAGTTCAAGGCTAGACTGGACTAAATAAAGAAATCCTGTCTCAATCCCTTGCCCCCTCCCAAACTAGAAAAACAACCAATCAAAACATAAGCCAAGGGTCTTCTCTCTCTCTCTCTCTCTCTCTCTCTCTCTCTCTCTCTCTCTCTCTCTCTGCCTTCCTCTGCCTCCCAAGTGCTGGGATCAAAGGTGAGTGCCACCATGCCTGGCTCAAGCCAAGTGTTTAAAAAGACTAGACAACAAAAGGCCTCATAACTGTGAATGTCTTGAATATACAACAGTCAAATAACTCATGCACACTAACTAAAGCACACAATAGACGAAACCAAAAGAACCTCTGGATACTTTGGACTCATGTCAAAGACAAACAGATGAAAGTCTCTTAGAAACAATGAAAATACCAACACAAATCCAGTTTCAATATACTGGGTAGGGAGACACATTTTTAATTCTAACACTTAGGATGTAGAGGTAGGAGGATCAGGACCTCGAGGTTATACTTGGCTACAGAGTGAGTGCAAGGCCAGTCTAGGCTATATGAAACCCTGTCTAGATTTTTAGAAGACACCCTTTCACTCTCCCCAAAACTCCAAATTCAAAATGTGTAAAACAGTGTGAAAGATGTAGCTTGGTGGCAGAACACTTGCCCAGTATGCAGAAGGCTCTGGATTTTATTCCAAATACTGAATTAGAAGGGAGAGAAGGAGGGAGGAAAGGAGAGGAACAGAGAACGAGTGAGAATGTAGCTCACAGAAAATGAACACCATAGTTACAGGTCTTTCAGAATTCAAAGCCGAGATGAACCCATTTCTCATCTATTTAATTAGCAAAACTCCTAAGTCTAAAAACCACTGTGTTAAGCCACTGGGAATATAAACTGGTCCTATCCAAATCACACAGGCATGTGTCCTCTAACAGGGCCATTCGACTAATGGGATCCCACTGCACAGGTGCACATCACAGGAGATTGCTCATTACAGAGACACTGACCAGTAAAGGAACTGAGAAGCAGCAAGACATCTAGGACCAAGAGCCTGGATAAGTCAGTCATCATGGTATCAGCCAATGTCAACCACTCAGTAGACGAACAAGGGTGTTCTGTGTCCTTCAGCAGACAGATATCTCCAGTATCCATTGTTAAGTGAAAAAGCAAGATGTACAACTATGAGCACAAAGTGCTCTGTTATGGGGGAACTGGAGGTGGAGGAATAACAATGCCTTTTGTTTTATTCTATCAGCATATATTAATGATACATAAAGGTTTCTTTATAACATTTTCATACATGAACATCATTTTGATCATGTTTACCATGACCACTCATTACCCTATTTTGTTCCCTACCCCTTCCTGTGTTATTCCTTTGTTTTTATGTCTTTAATGTGCATGACTCAATGAGCTAATACAGGTTGCTTCCAGGGTTATGGACACCATAGAGTGTTGCCCAGTGAAGGAAAGTCTCAGCTGTAACCATTAACTACCTGTCAGTTCTCAGGAAGACATGGGTGGTCTCATGAACACCTCCCGCTTTCATGACAGTGCTGAATAGTATTTGTTTTTTATTTGTTTGAATTTCCATTAAAAACAAACAAACAAAAACCCCTGGGGCTAGAGATAGCTCAGCAATTAGAGTACATACTGTGCTGCTCTTGCAGAGGACCCACTTTCAGTTCCCAGCACCCATGTCAGGTGACTCACAAATGCCTGTAACTCCAGCTCCATACTTATGGCATCCATTGACACCTACATATACATATCTATACACAGATACAATTAAAAATCTTTTTTGGGAGGCTGGAGAGATGGCTTAGAGGTTAAGAGCACTGAGTTCAATTCCCAGCAACCACATGGTGGCTCACAACCATCTGTAATAAGATCTGGTGCCCTCTTCTGGCCTGCAGTCATACATGCTGTATACATAATAAATAAATAAATCTTTAAAAAAAAATCTTTTGTTGTTTTTTTTTTGAGACACAATTTCTCTGTGTAGCTTTGGAATTCACAAAGATCCACCTATCTCTGCTTCCCAATTGCTGGGATTAAAGGCATATGCCATCACCACCTGGCTACAATTAAAATCTTTTTTAAAAAGGTCTGTAGAAATGGCTCAGTGTTTAAAAGCACTGGCTGTTCTTCCAGAAGACCAGAGTTCAATCCCAGCACCCACATGACAAGTCTGTAACTCCAGTTTTAGGAGATGAATGCCCTCTTCTGGCCTCTATAGGCACTGTAACACTGTGCACATAAAAATTAAAAAAAATTTTTTTTTTCTTTTTGAGACAGGGTTTCTCTGTGTCTGTCCTGGATCTCGCTCTATAGACCAGGCTGGCCTCAAACTCTGAGATCTGCCTGGGCCTGCCTCTCAAGTGCTGGGATTAAAGGCATGTGCCATCGCTGCCCAGCTAAATTTAAAACATTTTAAAAATTCAAAGAAACAAGCCAGGCAAGGTGGTGCATGCCTTTAATCCCAGCACTCCAGAGGCAGAGGCAGAGAAACTCTGTCTTGAAAAACCAAAAAAAAAAAAAAAAAAAAAAAAAAAATCAAAGAAACAAACAAACAAAAAACCGTCTTGGGCTGGTGAGAATAATTCAGTGGTTAAAAGTGCTATAGTGCTTGCTGCTCTTGCAAAGAACTGAGTTTGGTTCCTAGCACCCACATTAGGCAGGTAACACTCTCCTGGCACCTCCCAGCTCCAGAGGATCTGAAGCCTCGTCTGGTTTTTGCAGGTACCCACACACAGGTGCATTTACACATACTTAAAAATAATAAGAATAAATCTGGGCCAGGCAGTGGTGGCACACACCTTTAATCCCAGCACTCAGGAGACAGAGGCAGGCGAATCTATATGAGTTCGAGGCCAACCTGGTCTATAGAGTGAGTTCCAGGACAGGTTCTAAAGCTACACAGAGAAACCCTGCCTCGAAAAACAACAACAACAACAAAAAGAATAAATCTGGGGGACAGCGGGAGTGGGGGAGGGAAGGAATCCTACTCTTACCTATATTAGTTTTGAACTGTGTGAACTAACTTCTTGTGGGAAACTGCATCATTGATTGATTGACTGATTGATTATACAACACAGAGTTTCCCTGTGTAGCCCTGGCTATCCTGGAACTCATGCAGACCAGGCTGGCCTTGAACTCACAGAGATCCACCTGCTTCTGCCTCCCAAGTGCTGGGATTAAAGGTGTGCACCACCACCTTCCAGCATGGAAAGTGCATTATTGGTCCCAATTCTTCATCTGTCCCTGCAACCACACCCTTGCTGGAGCCTCACTGTGGATGGAATACTCTCTCACCCTCTGACTCAGTGTGATCACATGACTTGTTTTGATCAAAGATGTATGTGTGGAAATGACAGTGGCTTGATTCAGAATGTGGCTTCACACTCCGAAGTCTTAGTAAGAGTTAATATTACTGTGATGTAACATCATGACCAAAAGTAACCTGAGAAGTAAGGTTTGTTTGGCTCACATTTCCACATCACTGTTCACCACTGAAGGAATTCAGGACAGGAACTCAAACAGGGCAAGATTCTGGAGGCAGGAGCTGATGTAGAGGCCATGGAGGGGAGCTGCTTACTGGCTCACTCAGCCTGTTTTCTTATAGGACCTATGACCAGCAGGTCAGGGATAGCACCACCCATCATGGGCTGGGCCCTCCCCCATTAATCACTAATTAAGAAACTGTCCTACAGGCTTGCCTACAGCCCTTATGGAGACATTTTCTTAACTGAGGTCCCCTCTTCTAAAATGACTTTAGCCTGTGTCACGTTGACATAGAACTATCCAGGACACATACCACAAAGTATAGACTGAATCAAATATAAATCCAGAAATAGATGCGAGGATACATAAAAAATTAACATGCAGTGGAGCTGAGTTCAATATCCTAGAGGAAATGATGAAAGGTCAAATAACAGTGTGTATCCATCTGAAGAAAACCCAACTGGACTGGCATTGTATTCTAACCACAAGGACATAAATAAGTAGACATAGCAGGGTGGTGGTGGCACACTCCTTTAATCCCAAAAGTTGGAGGCAGAGGCAAATAGATCTCTGTGAGTTCAAACCCAGCCTTTTCTACAGAGTGAGTTCCAGGATAGCCAGAGCTGTTACACAGAGAAACCCTGTCACAAAAAAAATATATAGGTAAATATGTGAGAAGCCGTTATCTGCAGGCACAGCAGAAACTTGTCAACCCTTGGACGAGAGTGTCTCACAAGTGTGAAGACCTGAGTTCTAATCTCCAGAACCTATGTAAAAGCCAGACCTGTTAGTGAGAAAGTCTGCAGTCTCAGCTCTTCTACAGCGAGATAGTGGGTAGAAACAGAAGGCAGGAACATCTCTGAAAGCTCACACAAGTTAGGCTGACATACACAGGGGTAAAACAAAAAGAGAGACTCTGAGTCTAAGATGGAAGACAAGGACAATAGTAGAATATTATTTTAAGGTGTATTACTTTTGTTTATGTTGCATTTGTTTAACTCTGTGAACCTGTGTTATTGAGCGTAAAACACCTGATAGTCTAATAAAGGACTGGCCAATAGTAAGGCAGGAGAAAGGATAGGCGGGGCTGGCAGGCAGAAAGAATATACAGAAGGAGAAATCTGGGAGGAGAGGAGGATTTAGCAACCAGAGGAGGACATCAGGGTCCAGCCACCCAGCTACACAACCACCAAGCCACAGAGTAAGAGTAAGATTTATGGAAGAAAGAGAATAGGAAAAGCCCAGAGGCAAAATGTAGATGGGGTAATTTAAGATAAAGAAAGCTGGCTAGAAACTAAGCCAAGCTAAGGCTGGGCATTTATAATTAAGAATAAGCCTCCATGTGTGATTTATTTGGGAGCTGGGTGGCAGGACCAGCTAAAAAAAATAAAATACCAAAAACAGCAAAGAACCTCGAATACTCAAGTTTGTCCTCTGACACATAAGAATGCTCACAGATGCACATGGGTATTCACACATACACACACACATTTGTGAACGGAAGCAAACTAAAGACATTTTTAGATAAGCAAAAGTCTGTCATAAGTAGTCCTACCCATAAGAAATCCTGAGTCTTTCAAACTGGAGGAAGAAGAAACCAGACAGAAACTCACATCTTCAGGAAGGTGGGAAGAACACCAGAAAAGGTAAATATGTTCCATCTTGCCCATGATCCATTAGGGTTTCATTTTGCTCAGCACCAAGTTCTTCATGCTCCATTTCTGAGTTTGCTCTGTATTTGCTGCCTCATAAACCTTTCTTCGACCCACCTACCGTTTGGCTCTCTCCAGGTCATCATTGGCTTGTTCCAGTTCCCGGATGTATTTCTGCAGTTGATCTTTAATGGCTTTTGTCTGAGCCAGGTCATCCTCCAAGGCCGAGATCTGCCGGTAGCCTTCTGAATGCTGCATTTTAAACTTCTCCTGCAGGACAGAATGGAAGCCAGCTCAGTGAAGACTTTGACAATCCATGTTCACAACCTTTGCCTATCATCACCACATCAAATATGGGATGCCACACATGGATAGTGCCATCCACCTGTAGGAGACCTTTGATGGCTCCAGGCACCTAATTTACGTCCTTCCCTTTCTTCCCACCCCAGCAACAGTCGCTCATCTTTTCTCGAGAGAGCGTCTCATGTATCCTAGACTGGCCTCAAACCAGCTATGTACCCAAGAAACAAAGAATGATCTTAAACTGATCTTCTTGCTTCCAACTCCCAAATGCTAGGACTATAGGCATGAGCTTTCACACCCAGTTATGCAATGGTGGGGATCAAACCCAAGGCTTTATGTGTACTAGGTAAGTATTCTCAGTCTCCAGCTGAGGCACATCCTCAGCATGACTTCAACATCCTAAGGAATGTCTCTCCCTTCATTTTCAAGTCCCTGCATTATCCCTTCACACCAATCCTGCAAGGCAGCTCCAGGCTTCCTCTCCCAGCCTCCCCTAAGCTCAGGCAACAGAACCTTCTTTCCATAGACATGAAATTTCAGGTAAGAAGTAGTTGTCCTAGTTAAGGTTACTATTGCTGTGATGAAACATCATGACCAAAGCAATTTGGAGAGGAAAGAGTTTATTTGGCTTACATTTCCATATCAAAAGAGGTCAGGATAGGAATTAAAATACGGTAGGATCCTGAAGGCAGGAGCTGATCCAGAGGCCATGGAGGAGTGCTGCTTACTGGCTTGCTCCCCATGGCTTGCTCAGTCTGCGTTTTTTACAGAGCCTAGAACCAGCCCAGGGCTGGCACCACCCACAATGGGCTGGGCCCTCTTCCATCAATCACTAACTTAAAAAATGTTACAGTCAGATCTTTTTTTTTTTTTTCTTCCCCAGAGCTGAGGACCGAACCCAGGGCCTTGAGCTTGCTAGGCAAGCATTCTACCACTGAGCTAAATCCCCAACCCCTACAGTCAGATCTTACAGCAACATTTTTCCATTTAAGGTTTCCTCCTTTCAAATGACTCCAGCTTGTATCAAGTTAACATAAAACTAGTCAGGACAACAGAAGATGCTGGGGTAAGTGACAGTCATTCAAAGTATACATACCCTAATTTTCCCAACTATGTGCCTGCTAATCCTCTCATCACCTGCCATCCTGACCTCTCTCACCTTGTCCCTTCAGTACCTAACAACCTTCATTCAAGGTGTCCATAGCCAAAGGAAGCCACATGCACTCACCCAGGCCTCAACTACAACTCAATATGGCCCTGCTTCACTCATGAGCACTGTACTTGAGCAAAGCAGCAAGAATGGACATTAGTTGCTTTTATCTCACAAAAGGAGACATCAGAGACTCAGTGTGACAACCATCCTAACTCTTTGATCCAAGACACTCCCCAGCAGTGTAAGGAAAATAAGCTCAGGTTGACTGGCCAGTGCTTTTCAAGAGCAAGGAACAGTCCAGATGACACCTCATGGGTTAGCTGCTGCCCATCTGGAGCAGTTAACATTTATGTACCTACTGTGTGCCGGCCTTTTGGGCTATAATGTGTGAACTCATCTGATCCCCCATGAGAGATACAGAAACTAAGATTCAGTTACTTGCCTGGCCCAAGGTTGAGCTGCAACAAATAACAGCCAAGATCAGGGCCATCAGAGTATGTACTGTTAAAGCAAGAATACTAAACATTCCATGCAGGCCGTCAAGAAAGTTTAAATAAATAAAAGGCTAGCTCTTCTTCCTGACTAGATTCAAGAAACAAAGCTATTATGAGAATCAGATGTGCCAGGAGGTGATGTCATAGTGCCCATGCCTGAGAAGGGGGGTGAAAGCCCCCACAAAAGAATGACCAAAGTGGCTGTTAATGGGTTTACAGGATGACAACAGGAAGGGGCTTTCAATATCCTAAGGCTGCTGGGGTTTCCTGGCAAAGATCAGAGAGCAAGTACCTGCACTTAAGCTAAAAGAAACTGGATCCTAGATCATGAACCTCAATCCCAGGATGATGTGGAGACCCAGATCTGCCTGTACAGATGCAGATGTTTGAATCTGGGACATGAAAATTGCTATCTCATTGAGCTTTCATCTGGGACTGACTGTAAAAAGCTGGCAGCTGATGGAGACCTCAGGAAATGCTGTTTGATGCCTCACAGAGTGCAGAAGTCAAGGTTTGACAAACAGCTAACCCATCTGCCATAGGTGATTGATAGGCAATTACAGGGTGGCAGGCTCTCTGCACAGTGTTTCTTCCCTCAGCCTCTGTGCTGAGCTTCATGCCTCTGGCCAGAGGTTGTAATGAAGAGGTTTTCTGCAAGCTCAAGGGTCAGTCTTGAAGCATATAATTACTAAGTAACTGAAGGGTATGTATGCAGGCGTATGAAAGGCCTCTTAGGGTTCCCCTAGCCATTGTTCATGCCATAAAACTTCCTCCTCACAGCTTCCAGCCCTTAGGCCTCTTCAATGTGAGAATTGGAAGGATTCTTCATTGCCTGTTTCAAGGTCAAATGAAAATACTTCCAGGGTCAACAAGAAATTTGGACCCTACATAGGACAAGGAGCAAGAGATAGTCTTTGGTATCAGGATACAGTGACCAGGACAGGCTGGGCTCACCTATTCATTGGTGTGGACAATGCAGGTCTTGTGAAGCCAGGTCTCCATCTCTCAAAGGAAGTTAGAAATTCTGATTTTTTTTTTTTCTGGGAAGCTTCATAAACTTTAGCTTTTGATGTTAAATATATATATTATTTATTTATTATGTATAGTGTCCTGTCTGCATACATGCCTCACAACAGAAGAGGGCATCAGATCTCATTATAGATAGTTGTGAGAACCATGTGATTGTTGGGAATTGAACTCAGGACCTCTGAAAGAGCAGCCAGTGCTCTTAACCTCTGAGCCACCTCTCCAGCCCCCTTATTTTTTTTTTCCAGACAGGGTTTCTCTGTGTTGTTTTGGTGCCTATCCTGGATCTCACTCTGTAGACCAGGCTGGCCTCGAACTCAGAGATCTGCCTGGCTCTGTCCCCCGAGTGCTGGGATTAAAGGTGTGCGCCACTACCACCCGGCCTTTAAATACATGTTTGTTTTGTTTTGTTTTTGTTTTTTTCGAGACAGGGTTTCTCTGTGTAGCTTTGCACCTTTCCTGGAACTCACTTGGTAGCCCAGGCTGGCCTCGAACTCAGAGATCCGTCTGGCTCTGCCTCCCAAGTGCTGGGATCTTTAAGCATGCACTACCACCGCCCGGCTGATACATATTTTTAAACCTTGAACCTGAGCTGATGAAACAGCAACTGCTGCTAAGACTGATGACCTAAGCTAGACCCCCGGAGCGCACATGCGGGAAGGAGAAACCCACTCCCATGGATACAGAGGTCAGAAAACAACCTGCAGTCCTCAGTTCTCCTTCTCTACTGTGTGACTCTTAGGAAACAAACTCCGGGTATCAGGCTTGATGGCAGGCACCTTTACCAGGTGAACCATCTCGACAGCCCAGAAGTATTTTTGGCTGTCCCAACCTCAGAAGTTGGGAGTGCTATTTGTTTCTGGCAGATGAAAGCCAGAAGTTCTACTCACTGTCTTACAGTACAAAGCTCAGCCCCTCATAACAATGTCCATTCTCAAGCAACACAGTGCCTGCTATTTATGTGAGAGGACAACATTCCAAGACATTCTGCTACATCCTCCAAAACCTCAGACACTACCAAACCCTATACATGCTTTGCTATTCCCATGTTTGCCTATGATAAAGCTTAGCTTACAAAAGTAAGAAATTAGGGCTGGAGATGGCTCAGCGGTTAAGAGCACTGGCTGCTCTTCTAGAGGTCCTGAGTTCAATTCCCAGTAACCACAACAACCATCTATAATGAGATCTGGTGCCCTCTTCTGGCGTGCAGGCAGAACACATAATAAATAAATCTTAAAAAAAAAAAAAAAAGCCGAACGGTGGTGGCGCAAGCCTTTAGTCCCAGCACTTGAGAGGCAGAAGCAGGCAGATCTCTGTGAGTTCGAGGCCAGCCTGGTCTCCAAAGGGAGTTCCAGGAAAGGCGCAAAGCTACACAGAGAAACCCTGTCTCAGAAAATAAATTAATTAATTAATTAATTAATTAATAAAAAAACAAAGTAAGAAATTAACAATAGCCAGGTAGCAAGTAAGTAAGTAAATAAGTAAATAAGTAAATAAATAAAACAAAGTAAGAAATTAACAATAGCCAGGTAGTAAGTAAGTACACAAGTAAATAAATAAATAAATAAATAAATAAATAAATAAATAAAACAAAGTAAGAAATTAACAATAGCCAGGTAGTGGTGATGCACCCCTTTAATCTCAGCACTTGGGAGGCAGAGGCAGGTGGATCTCTGAGTTCAAGGCCAGCCTGGTCTACTGAGCAATTTCCAGGACAGCCAGGGCTACACAGAGAAACCCTGTCTATAAAAAAAAAAAAAAAAAAAAAAAGTTAACAATTATAAAACAGAATGATTATTTATATTACATCATAATAAAAGTTATTTAAAATGTATTAATTTGTCTGGGATTTCCCATTTAATATTTTTGGATTTTGTCTGATCACTGGTAACTAAAACCATAAAAAAATAAAACCACAGACAAGGGGTCCAAGTAGAACTACTGCAGTGCCCAGTTAATAAACCTGCTTGTGACTGGCATGGCCCAACAGAATGTTCTAGAAGATATTCTGTGATCTGTGTCCAGAAGTGAAACCCATGAGTCACTGTGACTAGTATTGAATCATTTTTTTCCTCATTAGCTTTCATTTCAAAGCCAGGCATGATGGTGCTTACCTTTAATCCTAGCACTTAGGAGGTGAATACAAGGGGATCAGGAGTTCAAATCCACCCTCAGCTACATAGTAAGTTCAGGGCTAGTCACAGTAAGCCTGGGCTACTGACTCAGTCTCAAGAATCTGCAAATCTAATGACACTGTGAACTCTGATGAGCTCTCCTTACCACATCTCTTGAGAAATCAGTACAGACCACCACCAAGAAGGGCTGTAGGCCATGTGTGTGACTTGTTTCCACCACTGGGGCAGAAAGGGCAATGACACAGACACCTGAAGGGATTGCAGGAGGGAGTGGCCCGGGTGTGGTCACTTCACCCTACATGACTGCTGCTGCAGCCATATAACACCTGCCTGCCACAAAGCCATCCCTACCTGTAGACATGTTCCCGTGCCCCTCACCTTCATGGTCTCTAACTCCATTCGAAGGCGGTTATTCTCTGACAGGAGGTCCCGGTTCCTGGTTTCAATCTGCTGCAGCTGAGTCTCCAATTCAGCTTCGTATTCCCGGCTTCCTTCCTGAAATTCTCGGAGTTCCTCCTGTGTACTCTCTGCCCTGTACATTTATCACAGAATTAATGATGCTGGATATTTGTGTTGCAGTGATGTGTGTGGATCATGACTTTATTCAGCCACCATTATTCCCACTTTATGGACAAGAAGACAGTTTGTTAGAGCTAGCATTGAAGCACTCAACTGTAATCTTAGCATTCAGGAAGCTGAGGCCAGAGGCTCAAGAATTCAAGGCTAGCCTGATCAGTGCTGAACCCAAAACACACACACACACACACACACACACACACACACACACACACACACTAGATATGTACATTGAAACACCAGTTTCAAAATTTAAAGTAAGCCTACCTTTTTTTCAATTTTATTTTTATGTGTATGAGTGTTTTGCCTGCATGCCTGGTGCCCAAGGAGGTCAGAAGAAGGTATCATATCCCCAGGAACTGGAGTTAAGGACAGTTGTAAGGCACCAGTGGGTACTGGGACTTAACCCTGGATCTTCTGCAAAAGCAACAAGTGCTCTTAACCTCGAGCCATCTTTCCGGCAACAGTCTATTTTGATAGACACAGGCAAATCTTCTCCTACAAAAGACTGGATATCTAGGAATAGATAAAGATGCATCCAGAATATACAATGAGATGTCAGGATGGTTAGGTGCCTCAGGTGTTTGCAGTTCAAATCCCAACTCTACCTCTCACAACTGTTGCCTTAGGCAGACTGTCTGCCTTCCCTAAGGTTTAGGGGCCTCAGTAGAGCAAGGTGATCCTAAGTTTCTTCCTGGGTCAGCACTGTTGGCTTCAGAGCATCACATGAGGCCTGCAGAAGTGGCAGCCACCCTCCTCCCAGGAGGAAGCAGTGGAGGACACTGCAGGACTGACCTCTGCTTGTAGGTCATGGCCAGGTCTCTCCAATAGTTTGTTTCTTCCTCCTCTGATCCAAAAGTCTTTCCCAAGTCTTCCATGGTAAAATGGGCAGGAGCTTACTCTTCCTGTGACATGATGTCTAGGAGAAAGGTTTAAAAATCATTAGTGACTTCTGGGTAAACAGATGGTCTTTAATAAAAATAAATAAATGTAAAAGCCCTGAACTTCATGCTAGATCAAATGGGAAAAAAAATGCTTTCTCAAAAACTAAAACTAAAT
The DNA here is from genome assembly GCF_903995425.1 of Onychomys torridus. Classification (NCBI taxonomy): domain Eukaryota; kingdom Metazoa; phylum Chordata; class Mammalia; order Rodentia; family Cricetidae; genus Onychomys; species Onychomys torridus. The sequence goes on from NC_050450.1 coordinate 5,965,149, forward strand.
AAAAAGTAGCCTACCCCCTGTTATAGCCCAGGGCTTGTATATATGCCCCACATTCAGTACCTAGCATAGGACCCTCAGATCCAAATATGGCATCTTCTAGATTCCTGCTCCTCTCAAGGGGACTTGTGGGGGAAGGAGATGCAAGTTACATATAAATTACTACAAAGCCCTGGGTGAGCACAGGGACAGAACTCTGTACAGGATGCTGACCCACAACAAATGGCCTAGCTGTGGAGTGCATACTTTGGTGAATTTAAACATGAATGTGTCTTTGAGAAGCCACTAGCCCACTGATATGCATTCCTGCAGTATCTGAGAACACAGGGAGTCCAAAATTCAACCCGGAAGTTAAGGTTGGCTTCCTAGGAAAGGTGACCCATGAGTAGCATGTGGAATGGGAAAGTGTTGGGCATTGCACTCCTGGCATCCTAACACTCAGGAAGCTGAGGCAAGAGGTCACAAGTTCAAGGCCAGTCTGGGACCCCATCTCAAAGAAAACCAGAATAGGAAAGCAGATTGAGGAGGAAAAGGAAGACACTAAACATGTAGACAGTAGAAGAGTAGCCAGGCTGTGGAAGAGCTGAGGAAGTCCAGAAGGCTGACAGCAGAGGATGAGAAAGAACAGCACAGATTAAAACCCAGTGGCTAAGTCACTGCCAACTTTTCAAACATATTTGTGTATAGTGGTAGACACCTGTAATCCCAACACTTGAGAAGCTGAGGCAGGAGAATGGAGAGATCCTAAACTAACCTGGGCCACAGAGAAAGATGGAAGGAAAAAAGTACAAAAAGAAGAGAAAGGGAGGAATGCTTGGCTGCCACAAGGAGCCACTGGAGCATTCTGAGGAGAGTGACAGATGGACTCTTCAAATCCTGGTGGTATGGCTGGCTGAAGAAGGCCAATGTGTAAAATGGTGATCTTCTGCAGTGATCCAGGGAAAAAAAAGGTGGATAGAAAAAAGTCAGAATAAAGGTGAAGGGAGAAGAACAGAGTTCAGGGATCCTTAGAAAACACCAGGCTCTTGGTGCAGTGGTGCCATTTGGGAGACCAAGAAAGGAGAGCTGCAGGAGCTGGAGAGATGGCTCAGCGGTTAAGAGCACTGACTGCTCTTCCAGAAGTCCTGAGTTCAATTCCCAGCAACCACATGGTGGTTCACAAGCATCCATAATGAGATCTGCAGGCCCTCTTCTGGCCTGCAGGGACACATGCAGGCAGAATATTGTATACATAATAAATAAATAAATAAATCTGAAAAAAATATATTGAAAGAAAAGAAAGAGCTGCAGCCCAAGTCAGGGATTTGAAACCAACCTGGCAACACAGTAAGACCTGGCAAAGCGGGGGGAGGGGGCAGGGAGTGGGCTGAAGAAATGGCTCAGTGGGTATAGTGTCTGCCACACACCTTGAGGACCTGTGTTTCAACCCCCAACACTCACCTTAAAAAGCTAGGCTATACCCCCAGTGCTGGAGGTTTGTGTGGTAGAAACAAGAGGATCCTCAGAGCATGCTGGCCAGCCAGTCTAGCCAAATCAATGAGCTCCAGATTCACTGAGATCAGGTCTCAAAAAAGAAGGTGGAGACTCTATTGGCCCTAGTTAAACATCAAAGTGGAATGGGAATTTGGGAGGTGGGGATCGAAGGGAGAGTATAGGGCCACAATGTATTATACACTTGTATAAAATTGTCAAAAAAGCAAGTGGAGAATGACTATACCTTTAATTCCAGCACTTGGGAGGCAGAGGCAGGCAGATCTCTGTGAGCTCAAGGCCATCCTGGGCTACAGAGCAAGTTCTAGAACAGCCAAGGCTACACAGGAAAACCCTGTTTCAAAACAAACAAACACAAAAGCTGAAAGGGAGAGGCAGGGAAAAGAAAGGAGGCAAATATTCACACATAACCTTGCATTTACAGAAGGATGTCACTGTTGTGAAACACATCAAGAGGCAGTAAGCCTAGCTTCTGTCCTCAAGCTTAAGTATAGAGACATGCAAAGACATGTCCTTACCATTCTCTAACATGAAGAGCTACCAGCAGAGGACAACTGGAAAACTATAATGCTGTTAAATAGGAACTGTATGCACTACAGTAGAAAAGCATCATAGTAACTGCTTTCTCCCTCTCTGCAGCAGGGATAGAAAGGGACTGGAGTTAAGTGCCAGAGTGGGGCTACAACAGGCACTGAACTTAAGTACTTCTACCTGACACACTTCTTTACAATGGGCTTTTTGGTAAAAGAAACTAAAAAAATATAATTTACAGCAAACATATTGTGATCTGAAGTTTTAGGAAGAAAGGAAGGAAGGAAGGAAGGAAGGGAGGGAGGGAGGGAGGAAGGAAGGGAGGAAGGAGACAGGCTGGCTGCACCTATGTTAAAGATTCTACAAACCAAATAACTGAACTTCAAGATAATGCAGAGTTAAAATGTTGCAGATCAGAGCTAAATTATCTTGTGCTATTTTTAGTACCTTTGAAAGCTATTCATTGCCCATTCCAGTATCTGACCTAACATCCTTGTAAGTATCAAACCTAAAATATGTTCAGAGCACACTTCTAGCTTCCACTAATTTAAACTCTACTAGGGTTTTCCCTGCTGTGACCTATATCTGAAACCCCTAACACTGTATTTGGTAAACACCTTAACTTATTACTTTTTGTTCTGTAACCAGTAAGATCTCATGCAACCAACAGTGAAACATGGTGTTATCTGTGCTCTTGGGCCAGCCACTGTCATTCATACTGGGTTCATTCTGTTAAGGTGAGAACTGTGTTTTTGAGTTGAAAATATGGTTGCATTTGAAATTTTAAAGGTTTACACTTGGTGGGCTAAGGATCTAGCTCAGGAATAGAGCCCTGCCTAGAATGCACAAGGCCTGGGTTCATTCTTCATTACTGGGGGGTTGGGGGGGAGCTGGCTTATATTTGAATAAGAATAAAAACAGAGTAACTATTGTTCCCGAGGCCATTTCATTCTACCGATCAAGGTGTCAAGCAATCTTCCCACTGTGGTCTGGAACCCCTCCAGGTCTTTTCAATCATTTCTTTAACACCCATCGACAACACTGGTGCAACCCCAGTGCAGGCTGCAGAGGCTCACACTAGGAAATTCCCTCTGAAGAAAAGGGGGTTTAATCTCATCAAGCTCACAAGTTCTAAGGTAGAACACATTTTGGAAGAAAAAACAATATCCACACAGGATAAATCAAGTTAGCAAACTATTAACCACGTCGAGGTAAAATATAAAAGTCGCCCCTGCGACTTCAAGGGGGTTGGTTGGCCACAGGTATTTAACTCCATATGGAACCTTGTAAAAGGAATTACTTAAATATCAAAACTGGTTGAATACCAGTGTATTGGGGAGGAGCGTTAGTTTGGAGAGTAGTTTGTGTCAGACTGTGTACTTCAAAAGCACCCGTCCCGATCCTAAGATCCTAGCACACAATACACAGAAACAGGTGGCAAGGAAAATTACAAACCTCCACCCCGCCGCAAAAGGCTTCTTCTTTATCAGGGAAGTCGAGGAACGTTAAAAAGCAGGAGGATGCACAGCCTTGCACAAAACCAAGATGACTTGGGAAAGACAAAGTCGCTCCAGAGCCAAGGTGACTCTGGGTTGCCCACGACCTCAAAGGGGTAGGTGAGAAGGGCCAACATTCAAGGTGTGGGGTAAGCACTCTCACCCTCCATCGGATAAAGTTTATCTGATCCTAAGTGATGTCTAGAGAAATTTGAAACGTCCGGCAGCCGAGACCCAAGAGGCGCTGCGGGGGAGGTTGGACACAGGCCCGTACCCGTGCAGCAGCAGTTGGGGACCCGACGACTGTGGGATGAAGAGGCAGGAAAAGCGCCGGGCTTGAGGAAGGGAAGCGGCCAGCAGAAGAGGAACAGAGTTGGCCAGGGCGAGAGGTGGAGCTCACAGATGGAAAGCTGAAAGCTGGGGTCAGGCCTAGGAGAACTCGTCCGGGCGTGCTGCGGGCTTAGGGGCCCTCGGCCCGCAACCTGGCTCCACTTACCCCGCCCAGGCGGCGACGATCGCGGCAAGGCGCGGGCCAACAGGGCTTGACGACGATCCCAACCCCGCGCACCTCGCGGTCCGCGTCTCTCATTGGCTGCCGCGCCCGGGACGCGTTGGGCTCGGCCAATCAGCGCCGAGAAGCGAGGTTTGGAAACTTTTCCCTCTAGGCCCGAACGCGTCGACACTATGGTGGTGCTGGGCGGGAGGGGGCGCGGGCTGCTGGCCCGGAAGGCCGGTGTGGAGAGGGCCTTCAGGCGGCTCCGTGCACGCGGTAGCACGCACCCAGGAACACCCGCACGAGTCCAGAAAGGCTATACTACCTTAGAATGCACAGAGACAAAACTGGCATAGAAAACAACAAACTTTCGCCCAGGCTACAGGGCACTTTTTCGTCCCACAACTTTACACCCCAAATAGAATCTTAAACAATAGCTTCTTCTGAGACAGCATAATTTAGTGTAGAAGAGTTGTCTTTGAACCTCTTCCCCCCTTTATTAGCTGAGTGATACTGGAACAAGGTATTTAATTGCTCGTGGATAAAATGGGGTTTTGCTCATGGCTAAGTAAGTTGTAAAACACTTTGTGCAGTGCTTTGTAAATAGTAACTACAATATATGCATTAGTTAAATGGCCATGTGTCTCAGGCACTAAGTCCAGACTGGCCTCTAACTTGCTGTGTGGCTGACCTTGAAGTTTCAGTAGTCTTGCCTCACCTCCCAAATCCGAATTATGGGTGTGGGCGTGTGCCACCTAGGTGCTGGGGATGGAGGCAAGATTCCAGGTATATTAGGTAAGTGCTCCTCCAACTGAATCACATCTCAGCCCTCTGTTTTTGTTTTTTGTTTTCCTTTGTAGCCTGGGTTGGCCTCCAATTCCTGAGCATCTTGCCTCAGCCTTATTTTTTTTATTTTTATTTTTTGCTGGGATCTTAGGCCCTGCTAATTCTTGACATTAAGCAACTCCAATTGTTCACTAATGTATCTACTGAGTACTGTTAGGCACAAGGTAATCTTACAACCGGTGAATAAACCAAAAAGTCTAATCTCAAAGGCCTACCACAGTAAAGAGATACACAATTTCAAATGCCAAATTTTATTCTTTGAGAGACTGATAAGCCACAGAAAGGCATCATTATCTTACAGTTTGGGGCAATTCTGGGCTTGAACCTAGGGCTTTGGGCACGTTAGACAAGCACTGTACCACCGAGCTATGTCCCCAGCCTCCGGTAGTTGTTTAAAAGATGAGAAAATAAAGCTGCAGGAAATCTAGTAAGTTACCCAAGGTATTTTGATTTGTAGCTAACAAAAGGAGCTTCAGACCCATGATTTGTTGTTGTTGTTGTTTTGTTTTGTTTTTTTACTCTTACAATGTTCTGCTTATGAGCTACACAAGTAATTCCTCCCACCTCCTGCCTCGTGTTAGGGTGGCCTATCTCTAATTCTATGGTGACTACTCGATAATTACTTAAAATTACTCAAAGGCCCACACAGGAACCCCACTGCCTATACCAAACTGAGTAAAGTACCACAGTGTGTTCATGTTTATTTCTCTTTACTTTGTATGGGTGTGTTGTCTGTGTGTATATATACCACATGCATACCTGACAAGTGCAGAAGCCAGAGGACATTGGATTCTGCAGAAATAAGTTGCACAGATGGTTATGAGCCTCCATGTACATGCTGGGAACTGAACCTGGGTTCTCTGGAAGAGTAGACAGTGCTCTTAACTGCTGAGCCGTCTCTCCAGTGCCCCTGCCCCTCCCTCAGTATTTTTCAGGAAATTTTCAAATACCAACCATGAAAACCTTTTCCTGCTACCTTCAGAATTTTATTTGATTTATACCACTCTGTGAGGATGCTGGGTGGGAATCAGCACCCAGTTTATAAGCAAAAGTGTAAGGTAGAAATGTGTCTATATGGATCCTTCCCAAATGATATCAATACCTATTTTAACTACATGGTTGACGATTTTCAAATTTCTCCTTAAAGCCCTGAAATAATAAGGTCATATTAAGAACAGAAGTTTGGGCCTTCCCAAAGAAGAACAGCAGAAGTTGGTGGCACACACCTGTAATCCCAGCACTCGGGAGGCAGAGGCAGGCAGATCTCTGTGAGTTCAAGGCCAGCCTGGTCTACAAAATGAGCTCCAGGACAGCCAGGGCTATACAGAGAATCTCTCTCTCTCTCTCTCTCTCTCTCTCTCTCTCTCACTCACACACACACACACACACACACACACACACACACACACAGGGAGAGAGAGAGAGAGAGAGAGAGAGAGAATAAATAAAATTAACAGGGTATTTAGGAAATTATATCTTTTCGTAATACATTTCTTCTTTCTTTCCTTCTGGCTTTGTTGTTGCAGATAGGCTCTTCCTATGTAGCTTAAGCTCTCTCAAACACATGATCCTCCTAGCCCTCCTGAGTGCATAAGAGAAATTTGAAAATTTGAAAGCTGGAGGAGGGGGATAGGGGGTTTAGAGGACAATCTCAGATGTTGGTCCTTGCCTTTCATTTTGTGTGAGATAAGGTCTCAACACTTCTGATAACACCAGGTTAGCTAGTCCAATGCCTTCAGCCTTTCATCACCTGTAGGCATACTGACTGTGCTATTTCTGGCTTTTCCCATGGGTTTTGGGAATCTGAACTCAGGTTGTCAGGCTTGCCCAGCCGCTGGTTTACCACTGAACCATCTCTCCAGCTTTCAAAGTATTAAAGTCTAGAAACCAAAATCCCTCTTTGATTCTCCTAATTAACACACCCAATCCTAGCCCATTCTAACACAAACTGTCCCCCCTTTTTCTCCTCTTAAAAATCACACCTGCTGCTGTTTTTCTGCCTGAGTAAGAAAGCAGCCACTTTAACTTTCCTTCCCCTTAAGTAAAGGATCTCTCTATGAAAACAGGTGCTTGGGTGTGGTTTGTGCCTAATTCTGGGTCCTGGAAAGAACCTCTGCAGTGTGAAAGGGGGTGGTCTCCTTCACGTACTATGTATGCAATGCCCAGGGAGGCCAAAAAAGGTGTCAGATCCCCCTGGACTAGACTCAACAGACTACTCTAAGCCATTTGGACACTCAGAATAGAACACCCCACTGCCACCACCACCACTCCAGCCTCTGGAAGAACCACTGGCCATCTTTCCAGCCTTTGGCCTAGTTTGTAGAGAAAATAAAATGGAGTCTTTTTTGGTTGTGAGTGTAGCCTTTAATAGCTGAGCCATCTCTTCAGCCCAAAATTGAGTGTTTTTAAAAGCACTCATGATTCTCATTTTTTAAAGCTTTTCATTTAGTCTAACTGCTGGCTTTATAATATCTGTTGACCCTAGCCTACCTCTTGACTAGAAAAAAACATGCCAAGCAAAGTCAAAGGAAAGTGTCTTCTCTCTTTTATGTTTGGTGGCTAAAATTTGTTCAAATAGCAATTGAACATCACATTACTTTTTTCCATTTTTATATTTTTAGTTAATATTGTCAGTATTCAAAAATAGCTAGAAGAAAATGGAGGTAAAAGAAACACCTACAAAGAGTGCCATACTTGTTTGAGACTTCGAAAACAAAACAAAACAAAACAAAACAGCAACTAGTATCTTTTTCATCGATATCAATTCTCCCTTGGGAAATTCTACATATACACAGACACAATAGTGTCCTTAGCAATAACAAACACTTCGGGTGTCCCTTCTGGAGAATTTAATAGAAACACAAAGGATTCTTCAACTATGTGTTTGAACTCGTCCTCCTTAAGTAGAACTGCAGATCTGGAGACTAGGAAGAAAAATGTTCTTGGTAATGCTGCTTCCTAATTAGTTATCAAAGTTCATTTGTTTCCTGGCAGACTTTTGTGTTGTTAGGTCTAAGGGTGCACAAAAAAATGAGGTGCAGACCACCAAAGTCTAAAACCAGAAACAAACTTTGTTTTTAAAAATTACTGTGGGGAAAAGAGAGAATACCACTTAACTGGGACAACAGCCAGAATCTCGGTTTCTGAGCTGTGGCGCTGGGGGTGAGTCATGAGCTCCTTTTTGTAGTAGGAGGTAAGCATTAGGCATGGACAAAGGAATTTTTGTAATTTTGAAGTTAAACTGTTAGAGATATATTACATTTTAGTATTTACAATTTCCTGCTGACAAGGTTTTAGAGGGTTCCAGCTAACTGATGTTTGTATAATCCTGTAGTCCCTTTTGACATAATTAACAGTATTTACCAAGACTTATAGCTTTCTTGACATAGCTGGTTTCTCATAGCAGGGAGAATGCAAAACAATGCAAAGCAGGTTGTCAGATAGAACTAACTCACTTAAGGATAACTTTGGTCTACTGTACAGCCATTAGAAAAAGCTAACATTTGGGTTGCTAACAGAGTTGCCTATCGTAAAACAAAGACAGGCCTAGTTAAAGCTGTCAGCTTCCATCTCTTAAGCTTATTTTTTTTTTTTAGATTCATTTATTATTATGTATACAGCATGTATGCCTGCAGGCCAGAAGAGGGCACCAGATCTCATTACAGATCGTTGCTGGGAATTGAACTCAGGACCTCTGAAAGAGCAATCAGTACTTTTAACCTCTGAGCCATCTCTCCAGCCCAAGCTTATTTTTTTATTCTTATCTTATTTCTGTATTTCTATCTTATTATATTCCTGTCTTCCTATTCCTGAACCCTTCAGTGTGTGTGTGTGTGTGTGTGTGTGTGTGTGTGTGTGTGTGTAAGCACACTCGTTTTTCAAGACAAGGTTTCTCGCCAGCCTTTCCAGTCCTGGAACTCACTATGTAGACCAGGCTGGCATCAAACTCAGATATCTGCCTGCCTCTGCCTCCTGAACGCTGGATTAAAGGCATGTGCCACTACACCTGGCTTCCTGGCAGACTTTTAAGCAGAAACTATTTAAAAGCACTACTCAGCTAGCACATTTTAAACTGTACCTACATTTAGATGTGCTTTTAAAAAAAACAAACAAAAAACATAATTTGCAACAGGAAATAGTAAACAGCTGACGATTTCAGAAATTTACCCCACTGAGTCCTGAAAACGTGTATAATCTCAGCACTCAGAAGGCAGAGGTAGGCAGATCCCTGATCTACCTGGTGAGTTCCAGGACAGCCAGTGCTACACAGAGAAACCCTGTCTCTAAAAACAAACAATAACAGAAAGCCCTAATTTATATTTAGGTCAAATAAAAGTGAAGACTGCAAGGCTCAATTGGGGAGGGGGGAGAAAATACAGAGCATCGTTTATCCATTTAAAACATGAAGTATTTGGGCTGGAGAGATGGCTCAGAGTGCTCTTCCAGAGAGACCCTGTTTCAATTCCCAGAACTCACATGTCAGCTCACAGTTTGGTTTCGTTAAGTTTTTGTAACTTTAACATCTTCTTTTTCGTTCCCAACCTGTCACCTTAAAAGTACTCATTTGAAACAAAGCACCAGGTTTATTCAAATGGAAAGTTTGCCAGGTGAGACAAACGCCTTTAATCCTAGCACCTCAGTGCTTTCTCAACGGCAAGGGAATCTGAGATCCAGGCCAACTTGGTCTACACGGCAAGTTCCAGGCCAACCAAGGTTATACAAAGGCTATAAAAAAAAATGGATAGTTCATCCTGTATTCTTTATTATTGGTGACAATATTCAGCAGTTTTTGCATGTACTTTATCGGCGCCAGGTGGGCCGAAACTCGGCAGGCAGGACAGACCTTGCCAAAACTCTTTTGGTAGGTTTTATTGTTCTTTCTACACTCGCCACTAGGTTGTGCAGATGTGCTGTGCAACATACACAATTTAATTTGTAAAAATAAAACAGGACTATCACGTGAGGAGTCAGACGTTAAAAAGCCACCACAACGCTTTATTTCACAGACATCTGGTCACCTTCGTCTTCCCTCCCAAGATCTTAAGAGCAGGACCCTAGCAAATCTCTTTTGGCAGGCTTTTTCTAGCCTTCATCACACAAGTTCTCCAGTTCTCCGCCTGGAGGCTCCATTTGACCTGGCATCATCAAGCCAGGGGAGAGGACTCCTAAACTGGGTGTTCGTGAAAAAAAAAAAAACCGAGGCAGCCCCCGGGTAAAGACCCTATTTAGAGGTTTATCGGGAGGGGACTGAGCCTGACGAGGCTGCAGGGCCGCGAGGCCCCGCCCCCCCCTCCAGTTCCCACCGTGCTCCGCGCGGAGAAGACGCGAAGGTGAGGGCGGGGCGGAAGAAAAGACTGGGCGAGACGAGGGAAGGGGTGGAGCTAGACAGAGGATGGGAAGAGCGGGAGGGGAAGGTGGGCGGGACTAGAGGAGGAATAACCAGGGCTAGGCGGAGACGCATTTGGGGATGGGCGGGGGGAAGGGCGTGGTTATAGGGGAGGTGCAGAGAAGGGTGTGGTAACATGAAGGAAGAGGTGAGTGTGTGAGTGTGTGTATGTGTGTGTGTGTGTGTGTGTGTGTGTGAAATTGAGAAAGGGGCGGGGCAAATAGTAGATAAGAGAGAGGGTTTTACGACAGGGGCGGTGCGGAAGCGGAAGCGGAAGCGAAGGGTGCGCTTGGCGGCGGCGGCGGCGGGAGGTGCGGAGTCGGGAATCAAAACAAAGGGCCTGGGGGGGGGGGGGGAGACGGTGGGGTCGGAATGTGAGCGAAGAAGGACCTGGAGGCTGAGGTGAGTCCTCTGTCAGTGCCGGGACTCCACTCAGGTGCTCGGGTTGTTCGGCCAGCAGCTTTTTCCCAAACTGATGCTCTGGGGTCCGGGACCCGCCAAAGGGGCCGCGCGGTGTCTTCCGGGCGTTTGGCTCCCTGCCGGCGCCTGCCTCCCTGCTCGTTCCCGGGCCCTCCAGGTGTCAGCAACAACCTTCACAGGGTGTGCAAAGTTAGGAAGTTGAGAAAAGGGACAGTGGTGGAGTTGCTCCCTTGGTTTGTTTGTTTTTGCAGCCCTCCCGAGCGGTCTTGGAGCAGCCTCTTTGGATGCAACTTCAGTTTCAGCCACTCCCCCATTAATTATAGCACGAGTTTGCCAAGCACCTTTTTGGTGCTTTCCAGGATCTTTCTGTTTTGCATACAAGGAAACGGTCAGCTAAATGGTCTTCCTTCACATTTAGTGAGCTCTCCATTTGTCCAGCAGTCATTTATTGACATTTGTGAGGCACAGTGGAGTGGTAGGTTCAGGGGATACAGTAGTGAATAAGAAAATACAGTCAATACTGACGTAGAACTTATATTCTAATGGGGGAGAAAATAATAAAGCACCAAATAAATAAGAAAACAAACAAATACACAGAATCGATAAAGTAGATTAGCACAGTATGGGAGTTTGTGGTAGGGGGAGGAGGCCATTTGAGAAATAATTCATCCTCAGGTACTCGTCATCAAACCACAAATAACTCTGGAAGTAAGGGGATTGTGATGATTGTTAGACTCGCAGGAGATGGGCCATAGGTTCAAAAAAATGAGTTGCCCACAACTACACAGATAGGAAGACCAACATGCATGTAATGCAATGTCACTGGCTGCATTCTCAGCCAGTATCTAAGTTGCTCAAAGACAAAGAGTGGCAGAAGGGAAGACTCTCACTAGCCAGAGCTTCCTCTGGCTAGCTCAGATGCCTAATGGAATACCAAGGAGTATTTGGGGAAAATTTAGGGTGCAGGTCACTAATGTTTTTCCTTATATGTATTTGTACTGAGTAATCTATATATGTCCCTATATGTTGTGGAATATTGGTTGAAGATGTGTTACATTTATGCTGTGGAACATTTGTTTAATGATGTAAAGATGTGTTGCATTCTTTTATGTTGCATTTGTTTAACTCTGTGAAGCTGTGTTACTTTGCCTGTGTAAAACACCTGATTGATCTAATAAAAAGCTGAACTGTCAATAGCTAGGCAGGAAAAAGGATAGATGGGCCTGGTAGGCAGAGAGAATAAATAGGAAGAGAAATCTGGGAGGAGAGGCTCAAGGAACAAGAGAAGGAGAGGAGGACTCCAGGGACCAGCCATCCAGGTACACAGAGTAAGAAGTAAAGAAAAGATATACAGAAATAGAAGGTAAAAGCCCAGAGGCAAAAAGTAGATAGGATAATTTAAGAAAAGCTGGCTAGAAATAAGCCAAGCCAAAGCTGAGCATTCATAAGAAAGAAAGAGTAAGATTCTGTGTGTTTATTTGGGAGCTGGGTGGCGGCCCCCCAAAGAGCAAAGATTAAGAGTAAACAAAAATATATCAACAACACATGTATTAATTTTATTTTATTTTATTTTTGAGACAAATTGTGTAACCATGGCTGCCTGGAACTTGATATGTAGTCCAGGCTGCTCTTCAATTTGGCAGATATTCTCCTGTCTCTGCCTCCTGATTGTTGGGATAGCAGACATGTGCCACTATTCCTAGTTCTTTGACTGAACAATGTTGATGGCACCTTGGTGTAGTAGAAAGAGATAGGTGAGCCTTTTGACCTCAAGCTAGCTATGAAACTTAAGTTCCTTGTTTCTCAGTGAAGTGTTGAAAGTGGTAATTCACTTTTAGGATTTGGTTTTGGAAGATCTGAGCATGCTGAAATAATGAACACTGTGAACATCACAAGTTCTTATGAATAAGAGAGGAGCTTGTTAGGTAATACACAGCTTGGGTTTTGTTTGTTTTTGGTTTTTCCAGACGGAGTTTCTCTGTGTAGCCTTGGCTGTCCTACTTGCTCTGTAGACCAGGCTGGCCTCGAACTCATAGAGTACAGAGGTGTGCATCACCACCACCTGGCACAACCTGGATTTAATAATTAAAAAGTGTAATTCAAACAATGATAGCAGTTAACTTTGTCTCCAGATTATTTTCAATTGTGTACTAGGTTAATTCTGTTAATTCCTTCATTCAGCCAATAATTTGTGATTACCATGGACTAGGCCTTGGGCTGACTACAAGATACAATGGTGAGAATGGACAGTGCATGCATTTTTAAATTCATTTTTTTAATAGTGCTGTGGCAGATTGAGACAATGTACAGACAAGGAAACAAACATCTTTTTCTTTCTTCCTACTTTCTCTCCTTTTTTCCCCCTTTTCTCCCTTCCTTCCCCTCTTTCTGTCTGTCTGGGATTGAACTCAGAACCTTCCATATGCCACTAAGCTCCATACCCACCCATCCCCGCCTACAAATAGAAACTTAAGCTTTATAGTTTCAGCACAGTGGCTAAATAGTAAATATATTGGGCTTTATAACCAGATTATGTGGCAAAGACTCAAGTCTCAATTACAGTTCAACTCAGCCATAGATAATATTTAAATGAAGGAGTATAGCTGTGTCCTGGTGAAACTTTATGGATATTAAAGTTTGAATTTCATATTTAAGAATGCTTTCTCAGAAATTTAAAATATGCAAAATAATATTCTTAGTTCACAGGCCATTTAAATACAGGTGTGCCGGGGCTCACACCTGTAATCTCAGTATTTGGGAGACTGAGGTAGGCAGATTGTTAAAAGTTTGAGGCTAGCCTTCAGGATTACAGAATTGGATCCTGTCTAGGTAGACATATACAAATATACACATGCATTCAGGCAGCAGGCTGGTTTTGGCTAGCAGACTATGTGATCAGTCCACCTATACTTGACTTACATTTTGAACCATTCTCTCCTCACCCTGTCATAGAGATGTAAAATCTCTTATAAGTGTCATATCAGAGATACAGCTGAAAGAACCTATTTTCTACATGCACAGATGAAATTTCTAATCATCACTGAAAATGACCACTGTTGTGCTGTTGTGGTGAGGACTTACAAATAAGGTTTGGTGGTTCTCACCATTACTAGCTTCCTCCCTGCCCAAAGAGTGTGCGTTAGATTTGCCTTTGGTCTGCTAATACTTTAAGAGTGTAGTCATGCTGGTGTAAAATACATGTGTGAGTTGTGACTTTAGTTAGTTAGTTAGTTAGTTAGTTAGTTAGTTATTTTCGAGACAGGGTTTCTCTGTGTTGTTTTGGTGTGCCTGTCCTGGATCTCACTCTGTGAGTTGTGACTTTCTTAATTGCTGGATGTTTGGTGATCCAGTGTGTTACATTGCACTTTCATTATAAACAAACCAAGAGATCGATTGGATGGCTTCTCTGGTAGAATAGAATTCAAAGTTCTCAGAGGTCATTTAACTTGTCCCTTTGCTCATATCAGGAGCAGAAAGGTTGATACTGTGTTTCTTCTTTTACATTAGATGCTCCCTACTATTAACTTCTCTGCTCTCCTAAGCAGAACGTATAGGAAGAATATCTGAAAATTAAGAAGAGCTATAGGCCATCACACCTGTTTAGAACCTGGAGGCTTATTTCAGCCAAGTAAAGAGGAGAGCTCTCACAGAGATGTGCAATGTCCATGATTTGGCTCTGCCCTTCAAGCATGGCTGTGTCTTAAAAATAAATAGGACTCATCTATAGTTCATTGTCATTTATAAAGTCCTAGTGGCTAGGGAGGTGGCTCAGAGGGTAAAGTGCTTGTTGCACAAGCATGAGGACCTGAGTTCAATCTCCAGCACCTGTGTAAAAGATGGATGAGGTGATGACATGTGCTTGTAATCCCAGTGATGGAGAGAGAGACCAGAGGATCTCAAGTGTTCACTGGACAGCCAGTCTAGCCAAATTGGTGTGCTCCAGGTTCAGTGAGAACCCCTGTCCTTAAAAATGAGGAGGAAGAAAAAAGGTGGTAGATTGGGAAGAACACCCAAGGCTGACCTCTGGCCTGTACACACATGTAAGAGATTCCTTTGCCCATTCATTTGCACACATAGAAAAAAACTGGGATATGAGGAATGGTAGTTTATAAATGATTTGTGTGGTATATGTTCATGTGGGTGTGTATGCAGGTGCACATATGTACACCTATATGTAGACGTTGATGTTGGGTATATTCCTCATAGTTCTCTATTAATTAAAAAAAAATGTATTTTATGTATATGAGTGCCCTATTTTCATATATACCTGCATGCCAGAAGAGAGCATCAAATCCCATTGTAGATGGTTGTCAGCCACCTTGTCGTTGCTGGGATTTGAACTCAGGACCCCTGGAAGAGCAGCCAGTGCTCTTAACCACTGAATCATCTCTCTAGCCCCCCTTTATTTTTTTAAAAATTACATTTATTTTATTTTATTTTGTGTGTGTATGTATGCTTCCCATAGCTTAAATGTGGAGGGTTGAAGATAACTTGTGGGAGTCTGTTCTCTCTATGTTGGAATGGCACTAAAGCTGTCAGGCTTGGAGGCAATCACCTTTAGTGAACCCTGACACTGGCCCCTCTACCTTATTTTTTGAGTTAGTCTCACTGAATCTGGAGTTGACTGATTTTTGCTAGGAAGGGTGGCCATTGAACTCAGGGATCTGCCTATTTCCACCTCTCCAGTGCTGGAGTTAACTTACAGTCACATGCTTGTCTTTTATAAGAGTGGGGATCTGAATTCAGGTCCTCATCCTTGTGTAGCAAAAACTTTTCTCAACCATCTCCCAGCTTCAGATCATAGATTTTTTTTTTCTAAATCAAATTTAAATAGTTAGAACCAACCAAATATACCAGTAGCCTGTACTGAGCTGTGATATCCATGCTGCCCTTGTTCTTTAAGGTCTGAATGTGAAAGCCATTGTGCCACGAATACAGCTGTGGTCTCATTTTAACATTATAAAATGGGTACTTGAGTAAAGAAGTAACAGACGTTGACCCATGTATTGCCTGCCTTTGTGTGTCAACTTGACACAAGCCAATGTCATGAGAGGAAGGAGCCTTAGCTGAGGAAATGACACCATGGGGTCCAGTTATAAGGCATTTTTTCATTTAGTTTTCAATGGTAGAGGGCCCAGCCCATGGTGGATGGTGCCATCTCTGGGCTGCTGGTACTGGATTCTATAAGAAGGTGGACTGAGCAAGCCATGGGAAGCAAGCCAGTAAGCAGCTCTCTTCCATGGCCTTTGCATCAGCTCCTACCTCTGGGATCCTGCCCTGTTTTAAGTTCCTGTCTGGACTTCCTTCAATGATGAACAGCAATGCTGAAGTGTAAGCCAAATAAACCCTTTCCTCCCCAAGTTGCCTTTTGGTCATGGGGTTTTGTCACAGCAATAGAATCCCTAACTAAGACAACTCATTTTTAACAGGGTGGAAGAAAGATGAAAGAATGTTGAACCACATTGTCTGGCTATGTGATGGAAGGGAACGGAACTGAGAACCCTTGCAGTAGAACACTTAGATGGCTTCACCAAGATAATGATGCTAAGCCGTGGCTTTGGAAGTTCTCTGGTTGCTTTTCTCATTCTGAGCAGACATTGCCTCTTAGTCCCCAAACGGTAACTATATGCAAGACCTTAGCATGCTGTGAATAGATAATTGGTACAGGTGATCTGGGACAGTCTTTCTTGCTCATATAACACCCTGCACATTTTTATGATCTCATTCATCAAGAAACACACTTGCTCAACTCTGTATTCCACTCTGAGTAACAGGTTTTAAGGTTTAAGACTGGGGGGAATTTGATTTCTTGTTAAAGCCCCAAATTCCAAAGCTTGCATCGTGAAATCAGTGAAAAGCATAAAATAAATTGTATTCAGCTATAACTTTCTTAAGTGGATTTGGCCTGTGGCTTTGGAGATAAGTTTTTTTTTTTAGATAGTCGAGGCTGGCTTTGGATTTGTGATCCTTCTGCCTTGGTCTCCCAAGTGCAGGATTACAGACAGATGTGATCACTGTCCCTGGCTTACCCTTTTAGTTTTAAGTCTTGTAAGTTAGAAAATATTGACAATACCTTTCTGTTCAGGATTTCTTGAGAACATTAAGTATATTCTTTCTTTTCCTTTTTGGTGGTGCTGGGTTTTGAACTGAGAATGGGTGGTTCTAATTAATCACTGTATTTTTGCACTGGCCATAGTATAAAAGCTGTATTAAGGCTTCAGTGTTTCCTCAGTGCTATCAGCAGCACAGCTGGACCACTTTGGGTAGATGGCTGGTCTCATTGATAGTGTTTGGAATGTCACTCTCCTCTAAGGAGAACCCAACTAAAACTCTTTACTCATCAAACACAGGAATAAATAAAAGGAAGCTACTTGCTTATAAGCCACCTTCCTTTAGTGCTGTGAAATCATTGTTTGTATGCCTCAGTTTTCTTTAGACAGTGCTTTGAAGCAAGGAGAAGTTAGATATAGTCTCTGAGGTTGGGTGGTTAACCTGGCTTGTCGAAACTAAACAGAGCCACCTGCCTAACTGTCTTAAGATTCTGACATAGCATTAATTTTAGTTGTATGTTTCTGTGTTGCCTTCCTGCAGACCTCTCTGAAGATTGTCCCTGGTCTTAGCTGGATGCTATATTTGTTCAGTTATGATTGAGTGGTATAAAGAGAGTTGAACGTTGTTTTTCATTTTTAACACAGTAGTTTATGAGAGAACAAAATACAGTGGTCTCCAAAAATTGACTTGTGTTCTGATCTCTCCTCAGGAAGAGTACATGGAGAATAAGAAAGCTGCTGTGGAGTTAAAGGATATACCATCACCTCTTCATGTTGACTCTGAACTTTTCCCAGCAGTCCCACTTCCTGATAGTCATTCTCTTCAGCAACCAAAAGTACAGCTCTCAGCTGTTCCCAGAGTAAGCTGCTGTGTTCATTGTCCTAATGAACCCTCCACTTCGCCCATGCGTTTTGGTAGTGGTGGTGGCGGCAGTAGTGGAGGTTCTGGGAGCTTGATTCACACGGGCTCACTCTTAGACTCACCAAGCACCAGGACAGTCACGTGTCAAGTAGGGTCGGGGTTTGCTTTCCAGTCTGTATCTTCACCGCAGAATGTCTCTGCTAGGAGCAGCTTGGTGGGCCTTGCGAGTGGCTTTCCAAGCATGTGTGTAGAGAGTGACGTACCTTCCTGCAAGCACCTACCGTGTTGTGGGAAGCTCCATTTCCAGTCATGTCATAGTAACATGCACAAGCTGCATCAGTTCCCCACTCTCCAGGGCTGCACCTCTGCTGGCTATTTCCCCTGTTCTGATTTCCCAAGTGGGGCTTGTGGGCGTTTGGAAGATCATCTTTCCCAGTCAGAGCTTACACCTCACTTGTGCACCAACTCTCTTCACCTAAATGTGACACCACCGGTTTGTTTAAAGGGCTCACTTTACTGTGAAGACTGTCTAAACAAGGTATGTATGTATCTTTTATTCTTTAACCTGGGGGCAGATAATGAAGTTTGAGGTTCTATTTAGAAATGTCGTTATCTTGCCAAATCTTTACTGTGCTTTGAAGATTCTTCATGGTGTAGCTCGCACTCCCTTAGCATAGCTTCGTCTGATACTGAAAGATGTAAAGGTTAAAAGAGACCATCTAGAAAAGTAGTGTTATGTGTGTAGCTTGTGCTTTTAGAGCTCCTGGTCACAAGAAAGCATGTCCTACTGGACATCTTAGTTTGCCAAGTCTATGATCTCTTTCATCTTTCTCTAGGACAGAGTTGGTTGAGTTCTTATAAGTTAAACTCAGCTTATACACTGGCCCTTTCATGTCTTTTTGTAATATGAGGAACGTGAAGCTTGGCCCCATTAGCATTAGTATTCAAAGGAAGGTTTTCTGCTATTATAGAGGTGCATGTAAGATCTCTTTCATAACAGATGCATGCCCCAGGTTGGAAATGACTGAGTATTTGAACAGGTCCCTGATCATTTTTTAAGTTGCTTCTTGAGATAAGACTGTGAATTGGTAGCTGATAGTTTTGAAAATACAATTTATCAGAGGTCATCAGGTAGGAAGGTGAAAAGCTTAGAATGGTGTTTTCACTTGTATATGAATTTAAGTTCTTTATTGATGTGTCTAAAACTTCTTTCTTTAAAAAAACATGTTAAAACAGCCAGCAAGAAATAGTATAATTGATGATGCTAAAATCTGGCCAAATGTACTACCTCCAAGTACTCAGCCTGCACCTCGAGCTATCCCTCTGTGTAATGGCTGTGGAACAAAAGGGATGGAGAAGGAGACTTCGTTGTTGGCAACCAGTCTAGGCCATGCTGCTTCGAAATTTGGTAAATAATGATGTAGCATTAAAGAGTGCATTTGTCTTTTTTTTTTTTTTTAGCATTTATTTATTTTTTTATGTGTTTGAGTGTTTTACATGCATGTATGTAAGTGTACTTATATGTGCCTGGTGCTTGTGGAGGCCAGAAGAGGGCACTGGATCCCCTGGAACTGCAGTTACTAAAGATTGCCAGCCACCATGTGTATGCTGGGAGCTGAACCCTTGTCCTCTGCAAGAGCAACAAGTATTCTTGACTGTTGAGATACCTATACAGCTAAACTCCATTTGAGTTTTCAATATCTGACACAAATGTTGTATTTAATTGCCTATAAATATTTCCTTGTGCATTTACATTTCAAAGTGTATATGAGTCTTTTTTCCCCTCATTTGGCAAATAGCTTTACTATTATTAGGACTTCATGTTGAGCTGTGGCTGTTTGAGACCAGAATAGGAATATGGAGAGTGTATTGGGAAGATTAAGTGCTGTAGGAAACTTGAGCTCACTTAGGTTGTATGTTTACTTTAATGTTTGTGAGACGGTCTTTCTATATAGCCCTGGCTGTTCTGGAACCCTCTGTATAGACCATCCTTGCCTCGAACTCACAGAGGTTCACCTGCTTCTGCCTTCTGAGTGGTGGGATTAAAGGCGTGGGCCACCATGCTTGAACTCAGCTTAGGTTCTTAATACTCCCTAGACATATTTAGTATTTAGAAAAATTTAGTAGTGGCTGATTTTTAGTAGTGTTTGAAACCTTAGAGTTTGAAATCAAAATTATTTCCCTAAAAAGTAGTTACTGTGATATTTTATCATCTGAAAACATCTCTGAAAGGTTAAAACAGATGTTAATGACATTGGAGTAGTTTAAAGTGAGAATCAGTGCCAGTTTCACTTTGATGGTCTCTTCATGTTCTTTCATACCCAGCAGACAGCCATCATGGGTCAGCATAGAGTTGTTTTGGCACCACTGATTTGTAGGTTTATTGTTATTGAAAGTAGGAGTGGTCAGGTGGTGGTGCATCCCTTTAATTCAGCACTTGGTAGACAGAGGCAGGCTGATCTCTGAGTTTGAGGCCAGCCTGGTCTACCAAGCGAGTTCCAAGACATCCAAGGCTACACAAAGAAACCCTGTCTCGGGGGAAAAAAAGTAGGAGTGCTCCCAGTATGTCACTGGGATATCGTGGTTACTTCTTGGGCTGGCCAGTAAAGTGGTTATCCTTAAACTTAATGGCAAGCAATGACTTGATATTTCTGCTATTTAGAATGATTGCATTTTAGCTCACTGTTTTCTTTTTCACTATGTGTAACTGGAACTGGAAGTATTAATATTTTTAAAGGGTCACCAGAAGTTGCAGTCACCGGACAGGTACTGGAGGCTCTTCCCCCAATTGGTGTTTTCTGGGATATTGAAAATTGCTCAGTCCCCTCTGGCCGGTCAGCAACGACTGTTGTACAGAGAATCCGTGAGAGGTTTTTTAGAGGACACAGAGAAGCAGAGTTTATCTGTGTGTGCGACATCAGTAAAGAAAACAAGGAAGTTATTCAAGAACTAAATAATTGCCAGGTAAATTTATTCATTCATTCATTCATTTATTTATCTATTTGTTTATTTATTTGTTTTTGTTAAGAATTGTAATCTTCTGAGTGATGGCTCATTGATTAAGAGCACTGACTAGTCTTCCAGAGATCTTGAGTCCAATTCCCAGCTCACAACCATCTATAGTGAGTTCTGATACCCTTTTCTGGCATGCAGGTTTACATGCAGACAGAACATTCATATACATAAATCTTTAAAAAAAAAATTGTAAAAATCAAACATGCAAAAATAGTATTATTGTATAATGAAAACTATTCAGCAAAGCTTAGTAATTACCAATTCATGGCTAACTAGGGTTCATCAGTATTCCTACCTCATATCTCTTCCAACAATTTTGAAATAAATCTCAAACTTTGAACCATTAAAAAAAAATTGTAATGTAAAAAAAAAAAAAAAAGAATGAATTGTAATCTGCTGAGGGCTGGAGCAGTGGCTACTCTTCCAGAGGACTGGAGTTCAGTTCCCAGAACCTATAAGATGGCTAACAACCATCTGTAACTCCAGTTCCAGGCATCCAACAACTCTCTTCTGGTCTCTGCAGGTGCTAGGCACATATGTGATATCCACACATAATTAAAAAATTTTTTTTCCATTCTTCAAGACACAGGGTTTTTCTGTATAGCCCTGGCTGGCCTGGAACTTTCTCTGTAGACCAGGCTGGCCTTGAACTCACAGAGATTTTCCTGCCTCTGCCTCCCAAGTGCTGAGATTAAGGTATGTGCCACTATAGCTGGCCTGATTACTTGGGGTGTTTTGTTTAAAATTCCAATTCCAGCTTGGTTTAGTGATATTTTTATGCCATTTTCAAATGAGAGAAAGCCACACACAAGTTTTTGGTTTTTTTGTTTTTGTTTTTGAATGCTGAAATTGAAACATTTGATTTTTCAGTAAGTTGCTTGTTCCTTGGCGACGTGCACTGTAGTGGCTGCATGTTTTGTCTGCCTCAGCTTCCTCTCTGCTCTCAGTGCCAGGCATACAGCATGGATGCAGTGTTTATAGTTTACAGATTAAATTGAGGCTCTAAAAAGGGGAACCACTTTCTTATAGTTATATTGCCAATAAATTAAAGAACTGGAATAATTATTTGTTTAGAGAGAGAGTTTCACCAATTAGCCCTGACTGGCCTAGAACTTGCTATGTAGATGAGGCTAGCTTTGAGTTCACAGAGATCTGTCTATCTCTGTCTACTGAGTGCTGAGATTAAAGGTGTGCATGATGCACAGCATTATGAACTAAATTTAAATCAAAGCTGTCTGACCTTAAAGTCTGCTATTAAAGCTAAAGATAGAATCCAAATGTTTTGACTCTTGGATAAATAATACCATTGACATTCCATGTTTCTGCTTAGAATTATATATTCATATGTAACATACAAATATATATTATGTATTTTTATACACACACATACACAGTCAAATCCAAATGAAAATTAATGTGGTTGAGGCACTTTGCTTTGGAGACAGCTTTGTGTAAGTCTATAGGATTTTAATAGATGTCAGTGTTTTTGGCTTCCTTAGGAATGTTATTTCCTCTTCCATCTGTCATGCAGCCCCAGGTCCAGTAGACTCCAGACAGTGAATGACATAGACGGGCAATAAAATGAACCCCACACTGTACCTTAACCATACCACATGCAGATTGTGGACAAAATATTTCATGGAAAGCTTGATGACTTAGAATTTGACTTCCTTTTCCCTTTTCTTTTTTAAAAGGGGGATAAAAGAAGTTCAAAAGCAATTAGAAATGAGACTTGGGATAATTTCTCCACTTTTTATGTGGAGAACCAGTTCTGAAGTTATTGAGATTTAGTTGTAACCTCCATATTCCCAACAGTAATTGAAGAGCTTTTTTTTTCTGTGTGTTATCTACTAGGTGCCAGGTGTTGTGGTGCATTTCTTTAATCCCAGCACTCTGGAGGCTGAGGCAGAAGGATCAAGAATTTAAGGCTAGCCTGGGCTACACAGTGAGACCTTGTTTTTTTTTTTTTGTTTTTTTTTTTTTTAATGTGGATCAAGTGTGTGACAATTTTCTAACCACAGCTTTTGTTCAATGACCCTTTTTATAAATGATCACAGGTAACTGTTGCTCATATAAACGCTACTGCAAAGAATGCTGCTGATGATAAACTCCGTCAGAGCCTTCGAAGGTTTGCAAATACGCACACTGCTCCAGCTACTGTGGTTCTTGTGTCAAGTAAGTGTCAAAGTATCTGCTGGTTTCAGCCACAATCATTGCATGGGAATTACCAGAAATGTGCAAGCCAAAGAACCACAGAGAGGTGAACACAGGGTATACAGTGATGATTGCTGACAGCTGTCTCTACAGCCTGGTGTGGTGGCTCACCCATCTGATCCCAGCATCTAAGAGGCTAGGGCAGGAGGATGAGTGTAGGGCCAGCCTGGGCTACATAGTGAGCACTTGTCTGAAATTTTTAAGAAAGAAAAAAAGAGTCTGATTCTTTATGTTCTCTGTGAGATATTGCAGGCCAGTTTATTCAAGAAAATGGTTTTTTTGGGGGGAGTATTATAACTTGAAAAACTGCAAGATGAATAATTTTCAGATTTGCAACCTGCTCCCTGTTAATATTAGAAGAAAGTTATGTCTTGGGTGTGTGGTGTGATTGCCCTGTCACGTTAATTCTTCACCAAAAAATGTGCTCCTGTTCAAAAGGAGGAGGAGAATGATTGAGCCTGAGCCAGGCCTGTCTGTTTCCTTGGTCATGTCACTAGCTGTTCAGTGCTGTTTCTGTTGAATGTTTCTAATAACTTGTCATTTCTTTTCAGCTGATGTCAATTTTGCATTGGAACTCAGTGACCTGAGGCACAGGCATGGTTTTCACATCATTTTGGTGCACAAAAACCAAGCCTCTGAAGCCTTGCTGCACCATGCTAACGAGCTGATCAGATTTGAAGAGTTCATTTCTGATTTACCCCCCAGGTTACCACTGAAGATCCCTGTGAGTGGGTTTCTGTTGCCTCTGCTGGTTTCTAGTGGTAGATTTTAGAGGCTGAGAGACAGCCCTCAGCAAGGGGTCACCAGGTCGAGGTGCTGTTTTTTGCAAGAGGTTGATCAGAGTTTGAAATAAGCTTGGAAACCTCAAATTCTTGTCTTGAATAAATATGGATGAGTTTTCTTTTAGTGCTTTTCAAACTTGCCTGGATAACCAACTTGTGGTTTTATCTCAGAGATAGGCACTTGCTATTGTCCCCAAGGCTAAAGGTACTTTATATCAAATGGATGAAACAGTGGAAGAGTTATAAGTTGTTTTGCTTTCAGGTATTACGGGTGGAGAACATAGTGAGATCTCATATGCACTTGAGTGTCTGGCTACAGATAAGCAAAGCAATTGTGCATCTTCTGGTGATTTCTTTCCAGACTGTAGCAGGCTGCAGAGGCTGTGCTCTTTTACAGTGTTTCTTGTCATGCAGGGTGCCATTGGATGTTGTAGTCCGTACATACTAAGAGAGTGTAAACACATTCCTAGGAGCAGCATTTCTGTTAGACTTGATTTGGGATAAGGATTGTCACAGTGCTGAACCATGTGTACGCTGTTTGGGGAATGCATGTGTAACTCTGAAAAAAAATTCTAACAATGATGGAAAGGACCTCTAGTGTGGGTATTTCAGGAGAATGACATTCCCATACATTAAATGCATTTAAATATACAATTCAATAACTTTACAGTTGCAAGTGTATTTTATAAATGGCCCTGTCCAGCCTAATACTTGTGACATATGCCTGTAATCTCAGCATTTAGTAGTTAGCATCAGGTATATTACAAGTTCCAGGCCAACTGGGCTGCATAGCTTCTGTCCAGCCAGGGCTCATTAGTAAGATCCTATCAAAAACAAGGAGAAAGGATGGCATCTAGCATCCTCACTGGAGGAGGTGGAAGTTAGTACTTAGGAAAGAAGCAGGTTGGCAACCACAGCAAAGTAGAGGCTGGGCTCAGGTCTTCCAGCCCATCTCCTAGTCCTAGTTGCTGGCAAGCCCAGGGTCTCTCCTAGTCAAAACCATATGAGGGACAGTTCACAGTTGCAGTTTGCAGACTTTGGTTCAAGGCATAGCATCACAGCCTTTTGAGCCTCTTTCTTATCTCACCATATTTGTTTTGGGGACCTGTGACTGGAGCTGCATTACCTCCCTTCTGTAACTAATTGTGCTTTCTAACTAGAAATGCCATTGATATTTTGGCAGAGCTTGCCCCATGTAAGAGGCCTTATGGTTAAAAAAGATCAGTTAGGGCTGGGGATTTAGCTCAGTGGTAGAGTGCTTGCTTAGCAAGCACAAGGCCCTGGGTTCAGTCCTCAGCTCAAAAAATAAACAAACAAACAAATAAAGATCAATTGTCCAAGCATGGAGTTGTACGGGAAGCTTTCTCGTTTACTAGAGTGGTGGTGACAGTTTTTCTCTTCCGTTCTCCAGCCCAGCCCTTAAGTAAGCTGCATTTGCCTGGTGTTGAGTTTTAGGTGTCACAGGAAGAGTGTGATTTTGTTGGTGACTGACATAACTCATGTAAAAAGGGCGTTACCAATTACAAAAGTAATGTCAGTGTGAAAACAATAGTGTGCTTAGAGTACAAAACCTCAGTCCTACCCTGAGTGGGAGGGACCACTGGTTACAGTTTAGCATTGTTTTCTAAATGTTAAAAATATATAAAAATTTTAAAGTCACATGTCTTTTTTTAAAACTTAGTATCACAACTTGGATGTATTTCCATGTCCACATAGACTACTGGTACAAATTGCTGTGGTGGTGCACACCTTTAATCCCAGGAGGCAGAGGCAGGCAGATCTCTGAGTTTGAGGACAGCCTGGTCCACACAGTGAATTCCAGGACAGCCAGGGCTACACAAGGAAACCCTGTCTTAAAATAGAATGAATAAACAAAAAAGAATGCTGACTGACAGCATGTCTGCGACTGGCCCTTGATTTGTTGAAGCAGTCTGCCTATTATTGGACAAGTTTTCTACTCAGTTTTTACTATGTCCAGCAGCTCATGCAGGCTGTCATTCTCACCTGTGGTAGCTCTGGGTCAGAAGTCACTGGCAAGGTCTTACTTGTCCTCCAAAAAGGTGACATTGATTCTTACTCTTATCAATGAGAAGTGTCCCTTCCTATGTTTATCAATGAGAATGCTGTTTAAAATGTTTACCAGTGTGACAGATAAAAAGTGGTATCTGCCTATAATTGGCCTTACTAAACCTTTTTTAGCAAATCTTTTTCTTTTGTTGTTACCCTTGAATATCTTCATTCTCCTAGCATTTTCACAGTTCTATTCCTTTCTTTCAGAACTGAGGACCAAACCCCAGGGCCTTGTGCTTTCTAGGCATGCACTCTACCCCTGAGCTAAATCCCCAACCCCTGTTTTTCTTTCTTTCTTTCTTTCTTTCTTTCTTTCTTTCTTTCTTTCTTTCTTTCTCTCTCTCTCTCTCTCTCTCTCTCTCTCTCTCTCTCTCTCTCTCTTTCTCTTTCTCTCTTTCTTTCTTTCTTGCTGGGATTAAAGGCATGCACCACCACTACCTGGCCCTATTTCTTGATACATCATTCCAGGATATCTGGAAGGGTTCTGACCACAGAAGTAACCAGCTATTGACTGATATGTACAGCTCATTAGGGTTTTTTTTTGTTTTGTTTTTGTTTGTTTTGTTTTTCGAGAGAGTTTCTCTGTGTAGCTTTGGAGCCTGTCCTGCAACTTGCTCTGTAGGCTCATTAGTTTTTAATATTTACTAAGTTGCACTTGCAGTTTGAAATGGTTTCCATGTGATGTCTTCCAGTTGGTGTTGACCCCCTTTTTACCCCAGGCAGCTAGTCACTGGTCTTTTCTGGACAATGTATAGAAACAGAATCCCTCAGTATATCTATGCCTAACTGATGTTTGGAAACATCATTTAGTTACACTGAATAGGTTTACCCTTTCCTGTCAGAGTTGCTGTCCCTACCTCTTCTGTGAATTAGTTGGAAGTGGAGACAGTACTTGTTTTTTTTGTTTTGTTTTTTTGTTTTGTTTTTTTTTTTTTTTTTTTTTTTTTTTTTTTTTTTTGGGTTTTCTAGACATGGTTTCTCTGTGTAGCTTTGCGCCTTTCCTGGAACTCGCTTTGGAGATTAGGCTGGCCTCGAACTCACAAAGATTCGCCTGCCTCTGCCTCCCGAGTGCTGGGATTAAAGGCGTGCGCCACCACCGCCCGGCTAAGTACTTGTTCTTGTTTTGAAATTGAATGTGTGCTTTTGACCGAACCTGAAGTAACACTCTCCCCTGTGCTTGCAGTGCCACACTCTACTCTACGTTTATAACCTACCAGCAAATAAAGATGGCAAGAGCATCAGCAACAGGCTTAGGCGCCTGTCTGATAACTGTGGTGGCAAAGTGCTGAGTATCACAGGCTGCAGTGCAATTCTCCGCTTCATAAACCAAGACAGTGCAGAGCGGGCCCAGAAGCGAATGGAAAATGAAGATGTCTTTGGTAACAGGATCATTGTGTCGTTAACTCCAAAGCATAGAGAATTGCTTGAAGCCAAGAATTCAAATGCAATTGCCGATAAAGTGAAGTCACCGAAAAAAGTTAACACAAAGTTGTGCCTCATCAAAGACACAAGTGAACAGTCACCCAGTGCCAAAGCCATGCCTGGAAAAGGGTTGCAGGCAAATTCTGGATCTGCTACAAAAAACATAAACATTAAAAGTTTACAGGTAATTTTGATATCGTTTGCTTTTTAAGTTTATGATAGGTTTGGTTTCTTTCTGTGTGTCCTGTGCCTGCCAGTTCCTGTTGTGTCCTCTTGTTTTTGCTGAGACTCAGTCGCTTTATTCTCTGTATAGGATCTAACCCATCTGAAGTACTTAGGTGTTTGTTTGTTTGTTTGTTTGTTTGTCTCGAGACAAGGTTTCTCTGTGTAGTTTTGGTGCCTATCCTGGATCTCGCTCTGTAGACCAGGCTGGCCTCGAACTCACAGAGATTTGCCTGGCTCTGCCTCCTGAGTGCTGGGATTAAAGGCATACGCTACCACCACCCAGCTGGTACTTAGGTTTTAAGGCCACTGCACTTTTGTCTTTTTTTTGTTGTTGTTGTTGTTTTTGGTTATTCAAGACAGGGTTTCTCTATATAGCTTTGCACCTTTCCTGGAACTCACTCTATAGACCAGGTTGGCCTCAAATTCACAGAGATCCGCCTGCCTCTGCCTTCTGAGTGCTGGGATTAAAGGCGTGCACCACCACCGCCTGGCTGCACTTGTGTCTTTAAAGGAATTGTGCCGAATGGAGTCAAAGACTGGCAGCAGAAACAGTGAGCACCAGCAAGGCCATGGGAGGCTGGCAGCACTACCTAACGGTAGCCTAAGTACTTCAGTGCCCACGCTGAAGAACACAGGCTTGATGGAGCCACTTTACAGAAGCAGTCAGAAGTATGTCCAGTTTTTCTTTCTTGGTCGCTGCTTCTATGAAATCATGGGAGACCTGTGACATTTACAAATTCTCCCTCCTGTTAGAAAAGAGAACCTCAGTTCCTGGAGTGTTGCCAGCTCTCCTGTAGAGAAGAAGGAGAGAGAGGAGACTGTCTTCCAAGTGAGCTATCCATCTGCATTCAGCAAGCTGATCGCCTCAAGGCAAGTAAGCCCTCTGCTCACCTCACAGTCTTGGTCTCCGAGGTAAGTCCAGCTTTCTCACTCACAGGGTAAATATGCGCAGGAAGGTTACAGGTCACTATATTAGACACTGAGACAGGTCTGCCATCTCCTCTGCCAGACCCTCCCTGAAGGTTACCATAGCTGGCATTCAGAGGCAATGCTTTCCTCCATTGTTCCCTCCTCCATTTGGATATCAAGGTGATTCCATGTCAACAGGGAAGTACGTTAAGTTGTCCTTATAGTCAGGTACAGTGGTACATACTTATATTCCCAGAATTTGGGAAGCTGAGACAGGAGGATCATGAGCCTGGGTTACATAAGTGAGTTCAAGTCCAGCCTGTGTTAACTTGGTAAGACCTTGAATTAAAACAACCAACATTTTAACACTCTGTGTTGAGGGAAGCCAAAATGAGATGTGCATTGGCTGCTCTTAATATGGTGCTTTGTGGGAGGCTGCTGTGAGACTTGGCAGACAGAGCTGCCACAAAAGCCTGTTTTTACACTGCATTTGCTATGTAGAGCTGGTTAAGAATCACTGGAAAAGCCAGGCACATGGCTCACACCTTTCATCCCAGCACTTGGGAGGCAGTGATCTTAGATCTATGAGATTGAGTTCAGCTGGTCTACATACTGAATCTCAGCACAGCAAGAGCTAATTAGTGAGATCTTATCTTAGGAAAAAAATTAAATCACTGCAGAAAGGGAATGTACAATTTCATGTAACAGTTGTCACCAAAGCGTGTGTTATGTGTAATAATAGTAGGCTTTGTAAATCAGAGGAGGTTAGACCTTACGTAAGCATTAGAGACTAAGTTTGTAAGACTGAAATGCCCAGAGTGGAATTTTAATTTAGGAAGGCTTCCTGTATTTTCTCTGTTTTGCTTTAAATATTTCTGTGAAATAACATTTGATATTGAATAATTTTTATTGAGGTCAACTCATAGTACTTTACTCAGTAAGCCTAAATCAGCATAGGTTTAAGGTAAGATCCACTCCAAAATCAAATAGGAAGGTCTTTTATTGGTAGTTTTAGACAAAGCCGAAATGGCAGAACGCATTGCATAGAACTGTTCGAATCTTGTGTGTTTTCTGCAGGAGTATGTCTCCAAACCTTTTAAACAGAGCCTTGCCACTTGCTTTCAACGTTGCCAATCCCAGTAGCAGTGATAACTGCCCAGACCCATTTGCAAATGGTGTTGACATCCAAGTCAGCAACGTGGACTACAGGCTGTCCCGGAAGGAGCTGCAGCAGCTTCTCCAGGAGGCCTTTTCCAGGCATGGCCAGGTACCTTCACTCTCGTTATTAGGGTAATTAGTTTGAAGTTTTGGGAGTGGGTAGCATTTTTAAGACAGGATCTCAACTCTGTCACTCAGACTAGTCTTAGGTATGTGAGATCCTTTTGCCTTAGCCTCCCAGTTTATTTGATTAAAGGCATAAACCACAATAACCCAGTTTCACTCTTAATTTTTTTTAAGATATAAATTAGTTATGTGGATGTGTGTATGTATCTGTGTGCAGATGTATGTGGTTGCCAGAGTGTCAGGTGTTTTGGAGCTAAAGTTATAGGAGATTTTAAGCCCCCCAACATGGATGCTTTGATTGAACTCTGGTCCTCTGGAAGAGTAGTTTATATAAGCTCTTAACTGCTGAGTGGTTCCTCAAGCTTCTGCTCCTCAACCACCCTTTCACTCCTGTCCTTGCTGGTTTTACCCCTGGTGGAGTTTAGTACCAACCAGAGGGTCTAATGGACACACAGAACCACAGCCAGGATATGGGTATGACTGGGCAAGTTTGAACTTCTTTTCCCTTCTGTGTGTTGGAAGAAGTATAGAACACACAGTTTAGGACATCACCCGAGAGAAAATGAAGCTAGTCATGAGAAGTGCCTGTCTAATAGATAGAGGGACTAAGAGCTGCATACATCCAGAAGTACAGAAAGTCTAAAGCAGTGGTTTTCAACCTTCCTAATGCTGTGACCCTTTAATACAGTTCCTTGTGCTGTAGTGACCACCAACCATAAAATTTCTTTCATTGCTACTTCTTAACTATAGTTTAACAGTAGTTAGGGATTGTAATGTAAATATCTGATATGCAGGATATCTGATATATGACCTTTGTGAAAGGTTCATTCAACCCCCGAAGGG
Source organism: Onychomys torridus (assembly GCF_903995425.1). Lineage (NCBI taxonomy): Eukaryota > Metazoa > Chordata > Mammalia > Rodentia > Cricetidae > Onychomys > Onychomys torridus. Next base: position 5,995,485 of record NC_050450.1, read on the forward strand.
GTTGTGACCCACAGGTTGAGAACTATTGGTCTAAAGGAATGTTGGCTATTTCTCATTATACTTTAATGTACCCAGCCCAGTGTTTAGATGCAGTTTGCTTTAAAAAAAAAAAAAAAAAAAAAAAATGCACCTTTTATAAACCTGGGATTTTGCAGAGTCACAGAAACACTGGTCTCTGAGTGACATACGCCAGAGCACACAGGCAGACTGGCCAGGCTAGCTTCTCTGAAGATCTCTTGCACTCTGGTCACCTGAGGTACCTCATTCAGACAAGTTTCCTCATGCAGGCCCTGACATATACTAGCATATTCCTCAGTAGTTCATTCTCATTTTTTAAGATGACAGGCTCTGGGTAGATACTGGTAGTGCTCTGTTGTATTTTGTCCTGTTGTAGGTCAAGAGTGTTGAGCTCAGTCCCCATACCGATTACCAGCTCAAGGCCATTGTGCAGATGGGAAACCTGCAAGAAGCAATCTGTGCAGTGACCAGCCTCCAGAGGCACAAGATTGGCAGCAAGAAGATTCTGGTCTCACTCTCCACAGGAGCTGCCAGCAAGTCACTATCTTTACTAAGGTAAAAAAAAAAAAAAAAAAAAAAAAAATCCAAGACATTCACTTCAGGACAACTGACTCACAAACGGTGTGAAAAATAATAAATATTTTTATCACATTTCCAGTCTTCTTGTATGCAGTAAAGGTTATTGTGAATTAATAGGGTTTGAAATCCACCCTCTGGCTCTTGTTCAAGCTTGAACTTGGCAGGCCTTTGGGAGTGAAGTAGTATACTGTATACCCAGAACAGGTTCTAAGACTAGCACACCCCTACAGTAACGCCCAGAAGCCTGAAAAAGGTAAAGTCCTAGCTGGAGTCCTCGTGTAGAGTCTCCCTAATGACTGGGTCAGTGTGTGCTGCTTTGGCTCTCCCGCTGTTGTCGGGGCTGGTGAACTAGGATTCACACTGAGTGTTGGGAAATTAAGGGCCTTCTCTCTGATTTGTACTTGGACAGTATTTGAAGTTTTTGGTGTTTTTTGTTTTTTCCTTAGAATAAAAATAATACTCAGGTTTTGCAGTATTTGGGGAAGTAAGAGAACTGGAGAAAAGCCCTCTAATCCTGTGGCTCCAGGCTTAATCACCCTTCCAGGTTGGGCTTTTTTGTTTGTTTGTTTTTCTTTAAGTACTTTTGGTATGTTTTTTTGTGAAGAGTGATGAAGGTACAGTATGCAGTTACATGTCCAACCACAGGCAGGAATTCCAGTCCCATACATCTCACATATAAGACACACATGGCAAGAGATAACTCAAGCTATTCTGCCTTCACTCTGAGTTAAAACCCAATGTGTGCCCCTGCCCCTGTCCTCAGGAGACCCCATGTCTTTCTGCTGCACTGATGTGGTCCTATTACTGACTCCCACAGAATCCCAGGGAATGACTAGATAATCTTTCATTGACTTGTCCCTAAAATCCTTTTTTCTTTTTAACTTTTCTGAAAAGTAAACTCTGACATATCAGAAACTAGGAAGTTTACTCTGCATGTACATTATGTTAGTTTTGTGAATGTTTAAAACATACTTTGGCTGGGTGGTAGTGGCGCACACCTTTAATCCCAGCATTTGGGAGACAGGGCAGGAGGATCTCTATGAGTTCAAGGCCAGCCTGGCCTACAGAGGGAGTTCCAGGACAGCCAGGGCTGCACAGAGAAACCCTGTGTCTTGAAAAAAAAAGAATAAGAAAATATACATATACTTTGTAATATACGTGAGTAGTACCTTCTCTAACTCATGGTTTTTGTCCTATAGTGCAGAAACAATCTCTATTCTTCAGGATGCTCCTGCCTGTTGTTTGCCTCTCTTTAAATTTATAGACATCTATGAAAAGAGGTAAGTTCTGCTTATTGTTCCATTGATACAATCAGTAGTGATTGGTGACTTTATGTGGAAAACTATCATGCTCACCCTTAGGGAACTTCTCACAGAGACAGTGCTGACCAGATTGGAAATTTGAATCTAGCACTTCTTTTTAAACTTTCATTTTTAGCAAATTTAGACTCAAGTTTCTGTTTTATTGCTGTGAAGAGACACTATGACCATGGCAACTCTTTTTTTTTTCCCCAGAGCTGAGGATTGAACCCAGGGCCTTGTGCTTGCTAGGCAAGTGCTCTACCACTGAGCTAAATCCCCAACACCCCCATGGCAACTCTTATAAAGGAAAACATTTAATTGAGTCTGGATTACTGTTTCAGAGGTTTAGTCCATTATCCTCTTGGAGGGGAGCATGATGACATACAGGCAGGCAGGCATGGTGCTGGAGAAGGAGTTTGTGAGTTCTATATCCAAATCCATAGGCAGCAAGAAGAGAAAGAGAGAGAGACCAGGCCTGGCTTGAACTTCTGAAACCTCAAAGCCCTAACCCATTGACATACTTCCTCTGACAAGGCCGTGTCTCCTAATAGTTCCACTCCCTATGAGTTCATGGAGGTCATTTTTATTCAAACCCACAGTTCTCAAAGCTAAGCTTTTTTATTTTGTTTTACCAACTAGTTTTATTATGCTTTGAATGGCACTTGTGAACTTGCTCTATACTTTAGACAGGGACTAGAATCTTCAGTGTACAGTGTACAACAGGTGTTATGAAAAGCTGAGGCACTGCAGAAAATGCAGATTTGCAAAGGGCATGGTTCTGTGTCCAAAGAATTTGTTAGAAGCAAAGAGAAAATCTCAAATTCTTCTGTGAATCAAAAAGAAATGTCAGTGAAAAGGAGGTTCAGGGAAGAGAGAATGCTTCAGAGATCCAAAGGAAGGCAGCACAGGAGTGTGGTAGTTACTCCATGAGTAATGAATGAGCCGTTGTATGGATGGAGGAATGGGGATGAGCAGAGAGGTATGGTGGACAGAGCCATCTTCAAGGAGAGGGAAAAAGAGGAAGAGTTCTGTATTGGGCCAGTACTATGCTGATGCAGTTAGACTACAAGGAACTATGTGCCACAGACATTTTAAGTCCCTTTGAGACCTAGTGGCACGTATTGGTAATTCCAACATTTGGGAGTGGTGGAGGTCAGGACATCAGGAGTTCACGACATACTCAGCTGTGCAAAGGATAGACTAAGACACTGTCTCAAAAACTAAATAAATGGATAGAGGGATAGGTGGGTGGACTAGAGCAGAGGTTCTCAATTCATGGGTAGCAATCCCTTTGGAGGTCAATCAACCCTTCACAGGGGTCAGATATTAGATATCCTGCATATCAGATATTTACATTATGATTCATAGCAGTAGCAAAATTACAGTTATGAAGTAGCAACAAAAATAACTTATGCTGACTTGGGACACCACATCTTGAGGAACTGTATTAAAGTGTCACAGAATTAAGAAGGTTGAGAACTACTGGGCTAGAGAGATGGCTCAGTAGTTAGGAGGTTCTTGCAGTTGACCCAGATTCAATTTCCAGCACCCACATGGCAGCTCACACCCACCTATAACTCTATCTCCAATGGATATGATGATGTGGTGCACAGTGTACGTGTAGGCAAAACATGTATACACATGAAATAATAGTTTTTTTTTTTTTTTTTTTTAAGAAAGAGGAAATTCAAGTGCCTGTAGATCAGGAATAGATGACTGGTTTTGGGTAGGAAGCCAAATGGCAAGGTAAAAGATAGAAAACATTTGATCTGGGAACATGGCAGGATAGTTAAACAGGAACCAGGGGCATGAAGCTTGAGTTGGGGCACAGTAAGTGTTAGGTCTTGGGCATAGAAGTTTGGGGCACGTTGGAGTCTTGATCTAGAGAGTTGGAGTGCTATTTAGGATGCTTTGTGAGATGTTGGCTCTGAAAGTACTGGCTGCTATTTGCTGAAGAGGCTTTGTGATGGGCAGGGAAGCAGAGAGGGCCAGAAGAGGTTCGAGGGAGGTAGAACTGGATGGAAGGCCAGGGAAGTAAGTGAGGTTCCAGTGGTGAGGGTGGTGGGATAAGGAAAGTATGTGGAAAGAGAACATGCCAGACATGGTGAATCTCAGGGGGCTGAGGAAGCAGGGTGAAGTTTGGGGACTACTGGTGACATAGAGCCAGGAGGGAAGGGGTTTAGAGCCTGAGCAAATGTCAATCCTGAGAGATCAGTTATTTTCACTCTTAAGGAACGGAGAGTTTAGGACCAACAGTGAGAGAACAGTGAGATAATGCTTATCTCCTCCATGGGGAGACCTCAAAGAAGCCTGATGGACATGGGGAACTGACAATGGAACCTGGAGAGGTAGGAAGGAATTGCTAGTACCCAGGCCAAGCCCCACCCATGCCTAATCATACACTATCCTCATTCAGCACTGTGAGGTACATGTTATCACAGTGTTTTAAAGAGAGCAAAATTGAGGCTCAAACTGGTTGTTTATCTTGACTAAGTTTACAAAGGCTGCAGTAGAGTCAGCATGTGAACTCAAATCTGTCTGCTTCCAGAGCCTGGGCCATTATGTTCCAGCTGTAGCAAATCCAAGTCAGAGTTGAGGAGTCCAGGTATAGAGGGCAGTGGGTGTATAGTTCACAGTTCAGGTCAGCGTGGGTGAGAACATCTCTCAAAAAGAGTATACTTCAGAGGGCAGTGGTTGGAGTGACACATGTTGAGAGAACTCACATCTTAGACACTTACAGTGAGGATACTGGAGGGGGAAGGAGCTACCAAATGAGAGTACTGTTGTAGCTGGCAGGGAACCACATGGCTGCAGGATTGAATGAGCTCAGTAGTTTCATGTCATTCTTGGAGAGATGGGGAAGCCATTCTATGTTACTTTAAACAGGTCAGGTGTTTCTACATAAGAAAACGTTTTAGGGCTGGAGAGATGGTTCAGAGGTTAAGAGCACTGACTGCTCTTCCACAGATCTTGAGTTCAGTTCCCAGCAACCACATGGTGGCTCACAACATCTGTAATGAGATCTGGTGCCCTCTTCTGGTGTGCAGGCAGAACGCTGTATATATAATAAATAAGTATTCTAAGATAACATCTCTTTCCTGTTCTTAGGTATGGACACAAGTTAAATGTGTCTGATTTATATAAATTAACAGACACGATTGCAATCCGTGAACAGGGAATCGGGCCGCTGGTGCGTCTCTTACCCAGCAGCCAAGCCCGCCAGAGCCCCCTAGGCTCTTCCCAGTCACATGATGGCTCCTCCACGAACTGCAGCCCAGTTCTGTTTGAAGAGTTGGAGTATCATGAACCTGTCTGCAGGCAGCACTGCTCTAATAAGAACTTCAGGTACATCAGCACCCTCCAGAGAGTGTGAGCAAGGGATGCTTTCCACTCCTGAGAAGCGTCAGCTCACTGCTTGCTGTCTTTCCTGCAGTGAACATGAATTTGATCCAGACTCTTACAAGATTCCCTTTGTGGTCCTCTCTTTGAAAGTGTTTGCACCTCAAGTTCATAGTCTTCTCCAGACCCATGAGGGCACTGTGCCTTTGCTCAGGTGAGCCATGTTATGTTAGCTATTGGGGTAGAGTGTTGTAGGGTCATTCCTGCAGTCTGCCTACTGACTGAACCAAGGGTTAGAAAGAGGGCTCTGTCCTGGGGTTGAAGTTTGAGAAATGGATCCATGCACTCAATATTTCAACAAGAAACTGGATTTATGTTGAATTTCATAAAAAATGAGGACAGTTTCTTCTCTGCAGCAAAGAGGTGCATCCAAATTGAAAGCTGCACAAGTGCCAATAAAGTGCATCATTTCATCTATGTTCAGGTTCCAAGGCTGAGAGAAAATCATACTTCAGAGTACACCAGGCCACAGCCAAAGGCCAATTCCATACTTAACTCCCTACTGAACACTGCCTAGGATTTCTAGAGCTGTTAGAATGTGTCCCAGAGGCCAGTACTACAGTAGTTATTTCTCAGCAGGCACAGATTAAAGCCTGCTGTTCAGCCTGCACTGCCCTTTTTATTATTTTCATTTAACCTTTCCCCCTTCAGCTTTCCAGATTGCTATGCTGCGGAGTTTGGTGACCTAGAAATAATGCAAGACAGCCCCAGGGGTGTCCCTTTAGAGCACTTCATCACCTGCATTCCAGGAGTGAACATTGCCACTGCCCAGAATGGTGTCAAAGTAGTGAAGTGGATTCACAACAAGCCCCCACCTCCCAACACTGGTAGGTGGTCAGGTATCAGGGATTAAGGCCTAAGCTCCAACCTGTCTTACAGGGAGGCCAGGAGGAAGTTGTGGTTTTGATTTCAAACAGCAGCACCATTTTCACCAAAGTGTCTCCTCTGGTCTTAAAACTCCCCAGATGCTAAGGGGTTGTTAGAATCTGACTTTTGAAAATACCAGTGTTGGGCCAGCAAGATGGCTGAGAGAGTAGAAGCAGCTGCCATGAAGCCTGACAGTGTGAATTTGAGCACCAGGATCCACGTGGTAGAGGCAGAGAACCAGCTTTCACAAGCTGTGCCATGCCATGAGTACACGCACACACATACACATATTCTCTCTCTCTCTCTTTCTCTCCCCGCTTCTCCTTGGCTCTAATGTGTTTTCCTTTTTAGGCTTACACCTATTTCCTGTACAGGAAAGGTGAGAAGGTAACTGGGAGCTTGAGTCAGCAGCTCTTGGGGGAGCTCTGCAGGAGCTCCTTCCTGAATCCATCCACTCCTCCCTCAGTCTTGAGCTGCATAGTACCCATGGGAGGCCCACTTTGTGTCTTGTGATATGAGTCCACAAATCCCTTCCACTTCTATAAAGGTTTTTGTCTGAATTTTTTTTTAGGTTTTATTTTTAGGTTTTGTATTACTATTATTACTACTACTGTTACTACTACTACTAATAATAATAATTATTGGAGATAGTGTCTTACTTATATAACCCAGGCTTGTCTTAAACTCATGGATCCTCTTGCTTCACCCTCCCCTGCCCTAATGTTGAGATTAAGGGCATTGGCCACTATTCCAGCTCAACTTAGGTTGTTTTTGTTTTTATGATGTGTGATGGTGCAGACCTGTTTATCATAGCATTTAGGAGACGGGAGGCTTGCTTTTCATAGTGTGGTCCATTTCTGCTAGGGCTCCATAGTGAGACTGTCTCAGGAAGGAAGTAGGTAGCTAGATCTGTTTCTCAGTCTGTTTTCCGTCCTGCTCTAGTTACTGCCTCCCATAGCTTTCTGGTTAATATTTCGGCTCCATTATTGGTTAATTCCATTCTCATGGGTCACCTGCCTGGGGCCCATCTATACTATGTCTATGGGAAAAATATTACCGATATGTCCAAATTATAAATGGATCTTTGAAATATAGCCAGTGTAGTTTGGGAAATCCTTGTTCATCTTCACTTCTGCCGTAACCCTAGAGTACTCTGTGCTTTCCTTTGACACCTTTTGAGAATTAGGGGGAATGGTTTGCCTGCCCATAGTAAGATGGCCTGTTTGTTTGGTTATGTGGTGCCTGTGTGTGCAAGCTGAAACTTGAAACAGCAACTTGCTGCATAGTGAACACACTATATTCACTGTGTCAGTGAAATTATGCCTGAGGTCTTTTGTGTTTTTTCCTTCTCTAGACCCTTGGCTTCTGCGTTCTAAAAGTCCTGTGGGTAATCCCCAGCTGATCCAGTTCAGCAGAGAAGTCATTGATTTACTGAAGAACCAACCATCTTGTTTACTACCAATTAGCAATTTCATCCCTTCATACCATCACCATTTTGCAAAGCAGTGCCGGGTTTCAGATTATGGATATTCCAAGCTGATTGAGCTACTAGAAGCAGTGCCTCATGTGTTACAGGTAAAGGGTAGGAGGGGTTATTTGTTCAAAGAAAGGAGTGTTCTTCTATGACTTCAGCTGCCACAGACAAATAGTAACCTTATTTCTCACAAAGCTGTACTGTGCTAAACATCCTGTAAGAGCTTGCTTCAAAACACAGGCGCCCTCCCAAGTTTTGAGGAAACTATAAATTTCCAACATGGAAGAATTCCCTAGAGGCCTGTGGGCATTTTCCTTCCAGCGTCTATGGGCTGGTACCTTCCCAGCAGTGTTTTCTGGGATGCTCATTACAAGGGGCTGCTGTAAGCACCATTTGCTTGGTACCTACCAGCGAGTTAAGGGTTCTACCCTTCATAAGTTGGACATTACTCACTGGACTAGAGTTTAGCATTGAATCCTATCTAGGCTGCCTGTAACTTCCCCTGATGACAGTGTTTTCATAATTGCCCACTTGTTAAAAAGGCCTGAAAAACTTTAGCAATCTTTTAGAGTTGAAATTAGTCATCTAGACTGAGCATGTGTTCTTTCTCTTTGTGCTCACGTGATCATTTGAGACAGTAGCACTTTGAAAACAAATGAACCTAGCCCCAGACAGCTGGGCCACTGCTCTTTTTAACTATACATGTTGAATTGTGTCCATTTCAAATTGCAAACATTGTACATAGAGGGAAATAGATAGTCTGAGAGTAACAAGAGCAAGGAAGACAGACACTACATATCTTTTGAGTTCTTCATAGTATAAGTAATCAGAACATTTCATTTTCAGATTCTTGGAATGGGTTCCAAGCGTCTGCTGACCCTTACTCATAGGGCCCAAGTGAAACGTTTTACTCAGAATTTACTAAAACTTCTCAAGTCCCAGGCCAGCAAGCAGGTCGTTGTGAAAGAATTCTCACAGGCTTATCATTGGTGAGTTGATGGGAAGCTTAAAAAAAAAAAAAAAAAAAAAAAAAAGCAAACATTTTTTAATGCTGTTTCTTCCCACAAGCTTTAAACAGTCCTCTCACGTCTCTGTTAAGCAGAGTTTTGTAAAGCTTGTTACTATGACAACAGTTTTACCCATTCTTTACCCGTTTCCCACATTAAAACATAGGTGTTTCTCAAAGGACTGGGATGTCACAGAATATGGTGTCTGTGAGTTGATGGATATCATATCAGAGATCCCAGACACAGCCATCTGCTTGTCCCAACAAGATGACGATGTGGTCATTTGTATCCGCAAAAGAGGTATGTGGGGAATGTTGTCTATCTCAGTAATGCCTTTGTTTTTATTGTGCTTTGGAGACCCGACTTCACTGTGTAGCCCAGGCTGGTTTGGATTTAGATTAGTACTCTGACCTCAGCCTCCCAAAGTGTTGGGATTGCAGACATGATCCTAGTCATTGACTACTTTTAAATGAAATAGTTTTTTGTTTTTTGGTTTTTTTAGGGGAGGTTGTCCTTTTCTCTCCCTTTCCATGGTTCTTAATGGTTCCCTGGGAAGTGTTTGTAAAACTGCCTGGTATACAGAACCTGTGTTCTTTGGAGGAAAGGAAGCCATGTGTCCTATAAGAAAACACACTGGTTTTTAAGAATCTACTCCAAGGGGAGAAGAAGCTATAACCAGCACTTTGTTAAATGTTTCCCAGCATTGTGCCCCAGTTTCTAGTGTCCATGTCACCTGATGGAGACTTTGAGCTCTGAGAACTATTTCACCATGCATACTTCAGAAGAAAACAAATCATTGAAATGTGGCATTTGTTTTTCCAGTTGTAGTAGTTCAGTACAGTCAAGTCTGGGAGACAGACCTGTTAATTATATCATACTCCCCTGCCTTACCAGTTAGAGTGTCTTTGTGTCCCTGAGGTCACAGGTGTCCAGAGTTGAATAAAACTTACAGTGTCTGTCTTTTCCTAGTTCTCTTCCAGTCAATTTAAAATTAATAGAAATGAAGGTCATTGTTTAATTTTCTTTAATTTTGTTAAAGTTTTGATGCCTGATAGTCTTTTCTGCTGGCAACTTTGAACTGAAGATCAAATGAATAAACAAAAAATGTGTGAATGTTCAGAAGTGTGATTTCATAGAAGTAACATCGTATTGCTTGAAGACCTAGACCTCTGTCTGTCTTGTTCACATAGGTGTAGTGAACAGGTTTTATAAATTGTTCCTGTCGGGCTGGAGAGATGGCTCAGCCATTAAAGGCTAGGCTCACAACCAAAATAAATTGTTCCTGTCTTGTCGGTGATGACACATGTGTTTCTCACCTCCCACAGTAGCAACCTCACTTTTCATGATTATACATGCCTTGAGCCTGTATAAGAACCACTGGCAAAGAACCTAGTACCAAGTGTCTAGTTATTGTAGGGTGTGTGGCTGGGGAAGGCAAAGCTGACCTCTGTGACTCCAGTAACACCCTGCAGGCCGGTACTAAACACAGTGAGTGGAAGCCTGGTGTCTAAGGTGCTTTGTTTTTTAAAGAACGAACTCAGGATGAGATAGAAAGGACAAAGCAGTTCTCCAAGGATGTTGTGGACTTGCTGCGCCACCAGCCCCACTTCCGGATGCCGTTTAACAAGTTCATTCCCTGTTACCACCACCACTTTGGCCGGCAGTGCAAACTCGCATACTACGGATTTACCAAGCTGGTGGAACTTTTGGAAGCCATACCTGAGATTTTACAAGTAAGTGAAGAGATTCTAATTCTTTGTTTTTCTGAGCATTATATAGGGAGGTATTATTATTTTTAGTTACGAGTCTGAAATAGTCTCATCATCAAAACTATTAGTAATTTTAGATAAATGGGGGATTTGTTCTGTAATCCCAGAATTTATGAGGTGAATGCTGGAGAATTCTATGAAGCCAGCCTGGGTTAAACAGCAAGATTCCACCTCAAAAATAATCTTCGCCGGGCGGTGGTGGTGCACACCACTTGGGAGGCAGAGCCAAGTGGATCTCTGTGAGTTCGAGGCCAGCCTTTGAGTGAGTGAGTGAGTTCCAGGAAAGGTGCAAAGCTACACAGAGAAACCCTGTCTCGAAAAAACAAAAACAAACCAACAAAAATCTTCAACTTTTGTTAGAGTAAATCACTGAAAATAGGATGAGATTGTTTAAATATTAAAATGGGTATTATTTGAGCAGCACCATGCTTTCCAAATCCTGTTGGCAGGAGGTGGGGGGAATTCATGATGGACTTTTACAAGGGGGGTTGGATTTCTGTTACTAATTTTATCAACATCTTTGACTCCAAAAGTTTTATTAAAACTTTTTATTGTTGTAAGATAACATATACCAGAATTTACTGCCAGGAAAAGGAATGTCTTACATGTGTATTTGAGTGCCCAGGGAAGAGCTCTTTGATCTTGCAGAACTGCATCTTCATAACCACACTCCCATCTTAAGTGACCAATGTGTACGTTTCCATGCCATTTAACTCTACATATAATCATGTATTCAAACCCCTCCTTTCTCCCTATGTGTTTTTAAGGTGTTGGAATGTGGAGAAGAGAAAATCCTGACTTTGACTGAAGTGGAGCGATTCAAAGCTCTAGCTGCCCAGTTTGTTAAGCTTCTGCGGTCCCAAAAAGATAACTGCCTTATGATGACAGATCTGCTTACAGAATATGCTAAAACTTTTGGTTATACATTTCGTCTCCAAGACTACAATGTCAGCTCAGTCTCTGCTTTGACACAAAAACTCTGCCATGTTGTAAAGGTAAGCCGATGTCCTTCTACTGAGTAAGCTGTGTCATGGTCCACATGGGGTGTTGTGTATACTGCAGCATTTCTGTACTCTGTGTGTCACAGCTGTGTGCCATTGAAACCTTACTAGGTAATACAAGGTAGCTTGATTTGATACTTTAGATTCATGGTCTTCCTTTTATATCTTTATGACCATTCTGAACTTGACAAGGTCACTTTTTACCCTAGGGGGTGTATGCTCAGGTAGAGTTGAATCCTTCCAGAGAGTTCTTTGTTTCCAAGATTCCTGGGAAACTGTATTATGTATCTTCCATGGCTCCTAACTCATTTAGGAGTCATCTTAAGAATAAGCACAAGCTTAGAATTGCCCTTGTCTTGTATAATATTAAAAGGACCCGCCTTAATATTATAATTCCCAGGGGCTCAGGAGATAAACTACAAATGGCGAGAATTATTTTTGGAAAATGAATCTAAGAACACCAAGCTCTTTTTTTTCCCCCCGTCTGTCTGCTTTATTCCTCTGAGATAAAATCCTATCTACACAGCTTCAGTTCTGCTCTCATGCCTAGCTCCTTTCTTCCTGATTTCTCTCATCTTAATTCTGCCTCATCTTGGTCCTTCTCATCTCGTTCTTATCGAGCTAGTACTTCCCAGTCTGGCTCTTCCTCATCTTCCATCTGCGTCCACACATACTTGAGTCAAAAATCCTCCTTTTCCCTCTCCATTCTCCGTCCTCAAGTCCTCCAGTCCTCTCCTCCTCTTCCTCTCCTTATGGCTCTGAGTCCTCTCAAGTCCCTGAGGTGCTCAGTTACATCGATCCTCTGCCAGAGCAAGGCCAGCAGGCTTGAATTCTCATGGGGTCATAAAGGCAGGTAAGAATATTCCTCAGGCAGTGACGGCAGGCTTTCTTTTATAAGCCCAAATGGGAGTGGTAAAAGAGGTCAATGAAGTGCTAATGACCGGTTAGTATATCAAGAAGGGGATCTATGTGCTCAGTCCACATTCCTAGAAGTGGTTAGGTAAGAAGTTAGGAATCTATTAGTAAGGCTGTATAAGAAAAGGGGTCTCACTCTAAATAACACAAGAGAAAAAGCTATCGCCTAAGAGACAGGTGTTGATTTGTTTGACCTTGCATGCTTGATAGGTTTTTTAGATAAATATTCTGTTAGGAGTTATAGGAAGCACGCATAGCATTACAAGAAAATCACTGGTTCTTACCAGCTAATATACATACAAAAGCTAAAATATCACCAAGGCTTCTTAAGCCATGGCTTGACCTTTGGAGAAATCCTTGACTTTTCCAAGAAGTAGCTTTTGTGATAGTAGCTGAATTCCATTACGTTTTCCTGCAGCTCACAGCACCCTTGTGGCTGCAAAACCCTTTTAGAGGGCACCTTCTTCCTCTTCCCTGCCCTCCTATGCTGAGCTGACTTTCCCACTTATAGGTAGAACAGCTGGACAGTCTCCAGAACATTTATAGTATAGGACTAGGGAATAATTGCCAGGAGGAAGAAATGGAAAGGGAAGCAGGAAGTGGCGGCACCATCAGTCACAGGCACAGAGAGAATCTGGTTTTATTCTGATTGCCGATAGGTTAGAGGAAACAGAAGGGAAGTGGCCAGTTTCATTCCATGAGACTTAGGTGGGGGTGACTGGCGTGCTGCTGAGAACAGCACTTAGAGTCAGCAATGAGGTGTCAAGGGAAAATGGCAGCAGGATTTGCCACAGCTTTTGGCTAGCTTGCTTGTAAGAGGAAAAACATGATGGCTGCAGCTAGATACAAGGGATAAAGGGAATTAATGAGCGGCTGGGCTAATATTCAGGTGCTGCAATTGAGTGTGTTTGGGAGTATCAAAGAAGGTTGACTTGAGAAATGAGCAGACACAGGCAAGAAGGGCTTCTGGGAAATGAGCAGACACAGGTGAGAAAGGGCTTCTGGGTAGTGTGATGAGGAGGTAGAGGTGGACCAGAAGGAAGGACTGCCTTAATCTTTCACAAGAATGAGGGTTGTTGGGTCAGCCCTAGTAAAACTAATTCTGGCATTTGTCACCAGGAAAAGAGCGCTATGTTACCATTAAATGGAAGGTTACAGTAGCTGTTTAAAGAGCAGTCAAGGCTTAAGGTAGAAGAGCTCAGAGAAGGTCTGATGTGTGGAGTCAAGGATGAGGAACATTATGCACATGGGGAGCTGATGCTCATAGATGGATGGTAGAGACTGCCACCATTGGCCTATCACACAGGTGCGGATTCAGAAGCTGATGGCTGGGCTCATGGTGAGAACTGGTTAGATGACCACAACAAAAAGGACTTAGGGGCAAAAGAACTTAAATTGTTGACAGGAATGCCAATGAACTAGTGGCCCCTTGGTGCTAAGATGGTCAGTAACATGTGAAACAGAAGCCTGGCTTGTAATCCTAGGACCGCAGGAGGCTAAAGCAGAAGACTTAAAATTCAAGACCAGCCTGGGCAACTTTACAAGACTCTGTCTCTGATTTCGAAAAAAGTAAAAAGACTGGAGTTACAGCTCAGTAGTAGAGAGCTTGCTCAGCTTGCAAAGCCTTGGGTTCAGTCCTCCGTACTGCATACAAGGAGAAACAGAACCAAGTAAAAAAGAACTGAGACTTGAGAGAAAACAGGGGAGATTGAAGAAAGTAGTACTGTCTAGAGGTTCGGGAGCAGGTCCATCTTTTCCTTTGTTACATCATTAAAAGGCAGGCAATTAGTATTGCCAGAAACCCTGAGGAGTCCAGCAGAGCCAGCACTGATACCCAAGAAATCGAACATCTGAGTTTCTTCTTGGGGTTTTTAGTCTTGAAGAAAAAAATCTGAAAACAGACTCAAAATAGAAGCTTGAGGTCAATTAGAGTTTTAAAAAAGAAAAACCATGTAGGCAGGCTGTAAATCTTGCTGTACCTAGAAAAGAAGAGCGGAAAAGAAAGGAGACAAAGCCATACTATTTGAAAAGCTGGCACAGAGGTCAGCCACATGGTGAGGCTGGTAGTTTTACAGAAAGTGTAAGGAAGCTCAGAGTACCAGGGAACATGTTCCTAGGCTCTGGCTGCATCTGAAAGAGAAAAAGGAATATAGGGCTTTCCAAGTTAGGAGTGAAAGGTGGGTAGACGAAGCCATGCCTCATGGTGGCTTGTGGGTGGGGGTTGGAAATTCTGGGAAGGAAAAGTACTTTGTCTTATGATGAACCCACACATCATTTAGCTAGGTCTTTTTCTTGAACAACTGAATTAACAGTTTTTAAAGAACATTTGTTATTTTTTATGTATATGGGTGTTTTGCTTGCATGTATGTGTGTGCACCACATATGTACAGTGCCCACGGAGGCCAGAAGAGGGCTTTGGATCCTCTGGGACTGGAGTTGCAAATGGTTGTCATCTGTCATGCTGGGAATCGAAACCTGGTTTTCTGGAACAGCAGACAGTGTGCTCTTAACCAGTGAACCATCTCTCCAGCCCTTTTCTTAACTGAGGGAAGAGTTAAGGGTGTGTCTCCACCTTGAGGTGGATTCTATTCCTTAAGGGGTTGAGAAGTGCTTATTCTTGGCTACCTGCAGAGGCCAGTCTGGGCTGCATGAGACCCTGTTTCAAAACCACAAAAACCTGGTCAAGACTCTGAGCCAGAGCCAAAGATTAATTAATGGGGGTTTTGGTTCAAGTAGCAAAGGCAGGAAAAGGTGAGAGACCCAGTGTAATCCTGGCTGCCCACTGGAGCCTAATGGAGAGCTTGAGGGAAATGCAGGTACAGCTTCCCAAGCTGTCTACAAGATCCTTGAGTGTGCTCCAAGCATTGGTACTTCTGAACCATGTCCTAGATGATTGAGATCAAGAGATGGGTTTCAGCAGAATTGAAGAAACAGAGTTTTGTTTGGTTTTCTTAAAAAGCAGCAGTATTGGTAATTGCTCTGGGATCCTAAGACAGTGATTTGAATCCTCTGGACTTGTGTCTGCTGACTAATTGAATCACTATGTTCCTATCTCAGTCCAGAGTGCATCTGAAAAATAAAGATGTGCTGATGCTGGGCTGAGTCCAGAGTCCTAAAGAGGACAAGCATGTGATCCCTTGGGTCTTAATGTAGGTGATGAGCCCTTCGGTTCTTGCAGAGAAAGCAAAGCCAGTGAGGAAGAAGCCTAAGGGAGAAGACTGGATCCACTGGACGGTGGTACAAGTACACAGAGCTCTGTTACCTGCAGTTAAGGTTTATGGCAGGTCCTGCACCTGAAGAAGGCCAGTGACCTCTCTCAATCACCAAGCACTTGTCTTTGCCTTGGTATTTGGTGCCCAGACAATGCCATATTAAGTTCTTTGTCTCCTTGAGAATCTGTAATGATCAACTAGATCAAATGATCAGATGAAAATGCCAGCTTTAAAATTAGTTGTAAGGCCTCAGAAAAGTGCAGTTCTCCTTGTGGTCACCAAGCCTAGTCACTAGCTTGGCCAAGGCATGTCAGTTCTGAAATGAATGATAAGCGGTGCTGGTGGTGGAGGTGGTTACCATGTGGAAAGGTCGTGGCCACGACTACCTAGTTAGAGCTTTATTAGGAGGAAGGGAAGGAGGGATAAAAAGACCAGGCCTGGAAAGGAGAGAGAGAGAAAAAAAGATGGTGGGATGGGGGTGGGAGTGAGCAGAACAGAGAGAGAGAAAGAGAGGGTGGGGTTTGTGTCTGTTTTTTTTTTTAAGGTACAGATTACGTGACCATGCCATGTGCACATAGTTGCCAGTGTACACTGATGACCATAAGACGCAAGACCCTGAACTGCGGCGCATGTGTAGCTGGAGTAAGGGCAGAATTCTAACATTCCAGACATTTTGCTTATTATAAAAAAAGCGAGGGGCTTTGAATAGGAATAGGAATGACGTTTCTCCCAGAAAAACTGCTTCCAGCTGACATGGTGGGCACCGGTTGGCCCCTAGGGGCTAGGCATCCTGGAATGGTGGCCTGTCCTGCTGCCTCGGAGCTGTCCATCCCTCTTGGCTTGGCACTCTGGCTGCTTTTGTGTCTGACAGAATGCTGGTAAGACAGAGAAAGTTTAGGAAAAAAAAGAATCATTTTTATTTCCTTTGGAGTATTCCCAGACCAGGGGAGTTTGTGTTTGGCACTTATCTGAAGTAGATTCGACCTGTCCAGATGGACTTAAGCTGGTTTCTGGAGCTTGGGAAAGATTTTGAACATAATAAGAAGCAGCTATGAGAAAATTAGTGACCATTGTAGTGTTTAGTACTCTGCTTATATTGGTTAGTGTTAACAAGAGAGAGAGATTGGAACATGTTCTTAATTTTTTTTAACCTGAGATAAGCTTCATCAGAGACAGATTATTTTAAGACATCTGTTTCCTTTACTAGTTTAGCATCCAGGAGACACAGGTGATCAATTGTTGAGAGCATTTAACAGATATAGATGGTTATATTAAAGTCTGTTTTTGTAGAGCCCAGACACTTTTTGGTCTGGGGGTGTAAATACCTTTTAACTGTTAACAGTTTCTTACTTGATGATCCCTAGACTCCAGTTCTGTGGTGGTCCTGTAACCATTAGCTGAGCAGTTAATTAGAAGAGGGAACCAGGAAGAGAAAAGCTTGTGTGCATGAGAACTTATTTCTTTGGAATTAGGGCAAAGCAGAGATCAGGGCCCTGTCTGTGTGCATGAGGAGGAGAAGCACTGCTGACAGGTCTGGAGTGAGGCACATGGAGGGAGCAATGAAATGGAAGCTCCTACCTTAGCTGGAAAACAAGCTAAGTAACCCTGAAAGTACAATTAAATCTAAGGCTGTCCTCCCTACCCTGACAATAGGGAAACAAGGAGAGGTGAGACCCCAGAACTCCCAGGCTAGTGGCTCCGGTGTCCAGAAGGAACAAAATGGATTGCTTCCATGCTGCATTGTGGGTTCCCTGTAAGCGAGCCTGTGGCCATGCCTAGGTCTGCTGGAGATCTTAGCTTGATGCTCCCATGTCCCTTGGTGCCTGCACTTAAAACAGGGACCCAGCGGCTTTTTTTCTCCCCTGCACTTAAAACAGGGACCCAGCGGCTTTTGGGAGCCAGTTGGATGACAGCGTGTGCCAGCACTTGGCATTTCTGTTCTCGGGTTTTTTCATCTCTCCCCTGGTATACCTTAAATGCCACAGCTGAAACTTCCACCTGTGGGGTCAAGACCCTTGCTCTTCAGATGCTTATGTTTTAGCCCTTATGTCAGGGAGGTCTGGAAGACGAGAGACAAATTTTATTCTGTGTCTTGAATTTTTTTTTTTTTTCCTTGATGTCTGCTGACTTGAGGAGGCAGGGTATAAACTGATCTCTGGCTAAAGAGCCATCCTTATTACTGTGATCCCCATGTGGGTCCTGATCATAAACTTATTTGCATGCATCCTAGCCTGCTTTCAGACCTGTCTGTGCCTCTCAGGGCAGCTTGAGAACAAGTGGGAGGAGTTAAGGTGAGTTAAGGTTAGAACCAGGGTTGGGCAGAAGATGCCGGCCCAATACTGTCTTCTTCAGATAGACAGAAGTGGTTGCACATAGCAGAGAAAGAATCAGAAATGGAGAAGGAGAAGGGTTCAGTAGAAAGCTTGGGGATAAGGTAACTCTCTTCATTTGCCCGTTCGCTGGCAAAAGTTAGATAATTCCCATGAAATATCAGAGTTCAAGCAGCCAAATTTAATGGTATCTGGGGATATTTAAGGCATTAGTCAGAGGAGGAATGGAACCATGAGAAGGAAGCCCCCACCGAGAGAGAAAAATAAAAAATTAAAGAAACAGGATCAGACTCCAGTCCTAGGCAACCCTGGGGTTGGAGAAGGATCTATGAGTCAGCACAGGTTACTCCTGCTTTGTCAAGAGAGGAGTAAGGGCTGGTAGCATACACAGCACGAGGACCCCCAGGGGTCCAACAGCATTGACCTCTTCAAGAGAGAGAATGAGTTGGTATCAGTGCAGCCTGAGAACCACCCCCCCGGGGGCGGGGGGTCCAGCACGAGGAATATAGCTCAGGCTGCAGTCTTGGGAAATGGCAGGGGAACTCACCAATCTTGGTGGCGTGTGTGGTGTGTGCAGAGCAGTCCGGTGGCTGGGCAAATGAAAAAAGTGGAGCAGGCAGTCATAGGTCTTCAGTATAGGTTTCTGACAATGCTCAGCCCTGGACACAGAGTGGGTAGAATGTCCTATCTGAGTCTACAGCACCAATGAAATGAATAATAAGTGGCGCTGTGGAAAGGTCACAAGCCATGGCCACGACTACCTAGTTAGAGAGAGCTTTATTAGGAGGAAGGGGAGGAGGGATAAAAGGACCAGGCCTGGGGAGGAAAGAGAGAGAGAAAGATAGTGGCAGGAGTGGGGGGAACGGGGGTGGGGCAGAAGGAGAGGGTGGGGTCTGCGTCTGGCTTTTTTAAGGCGCAGATTGTGTGACCACACCACGCGCATAGTCGCCAGCGCACACTGATGACATAAGACACAAGACTCTGAACTGCGCATGTGTAACTGGAGTAAAGGCAGAATTCTAACAAGTTCACCTGTCTGTCTTAGGGGAAAACAGCAAGAAAGAAAGAACACAGAAGCAGAGAACCACAACAATGTCTTCCAAATACTGCATGAAAGATGAATGGGTAGAGTTTGGGCTTATGGGATGAACTGTAGGAGGGTGAAAGCAGTCTCTGCTCTAGTTTCGTTCCAAGTGTTGGTTGCTGTCACAAAGAAACCCACTCACTCTTGTGTGTGTAAGAGTCTCTGTTGGTCTTGTTAGTCAGAATGAGATGATCTGAACTGAGTTTGCATTCTCCTTTCTTTAGGTTGCTGATCTGAAGTCTGGCAAACAGATCCAGCTGATCAACAAGAAGTCTCTGCGGTCTCTCACCGCCCAGTTGCTGGTGTTGTTGATGTCTTGGGAAGAAGATACCTATCTTTCTGTTGATGAGCTCAGGAGACATTATGAAACCACCCACAGTACTCCTCTTAACCCCTGTGAATATGGATTCATTACCTTGACTGAGCTACTGAAGAGTCTGCCTTACTTAGTGGAGGTACATCTGTGAATGGGTCTTTAGATCCATCATATTGGAAGCTTCTCAACCCAGCTCTTTTGGAGTCCTGTCAGGTCTGCATTAGTATGTGTAGAGCTGGAGGAACACTGGAGGTTCTGAAATTGGCTGGCCATGTTCCTTTCTTTTAGTAAATTTTTTTTTCCCCCAAGTCAGGGTTTCTCTATATAGCCTTGGCTGTCCTAGAACTCACTCTGTAGACCAGGCTGGCCTTGAGCTCACAGAGATCTGCCTGCCTCTGCCTCCCAAGTGCTGGCATTAAAAGCGTGCACCACCATTGCCCACCTCTTTTAGTAATTTTTTTATCTTTTGAAATTAAAATATAATCACATCATTTCCCCCTTCCATTTCCTCTCCCATCCCCTCTCATACACTCCTTTCTTGCTCTCTCTCAAATTCATGGCCTCTTTTCTTTTTTAAAAATTTGCATTTATTTATTTATTGTTAGATAGATTTATTTTATGTGTATGAATGCTTTGCTTGCATTTTTGTATGTGCACCAAATGCATGCCTGGTGCCCACAGAAGTCAGAAAAAGGCTTTGGAGCTCATGGAACTGGAGAATAACTGGTATGCATACGGTTTTACCATTTACAAAAGAAGAACAGAGTTTTGATATTGAGATGGATGTACTTGTTTGTTTTCATGTAAAAGAATCTTGGCTGAATCTTGAAACTGTAGGACCTGGAGAATCTTTGATGTTTTTCAGAGTTAAATAATAGCAGGTTGGAGTGAGCAGTAAAAAAAACGCTACATTAATAGCATACTGTAGATGCAAATCTGACTGAGGTCATTCAGGCAGCATTTGTTGGTGTTGCATGGCAGGACAGCACGTGTAACGCTAGTGAGTGATACAGTGTGGAGAAGTGCTGTGGAAACACCTTGGGTTCATTAGGAGTTTGGCTTTCCAACTAATTTTTGATTGTTGGGATTCAGAAACATTTTTATACTGCTAGTTTTTTTGTTTGTTTGTTTGTTTTTTGTTTGTTTGTTTGTTTGTTTTGCAGTCTCCACATGTAGTTTTAAAAGCTGGGTACCAGAAGACACAGGAGTTTTGTGTGTGTTTGCAAGGATAGCCACCATTGTTCTGCCTGACATCATTTCTGGGAGATGAGAGCTGGTGGCCACACCATGTGGGTGTCTGCTGAGATTGTCTCATCTTTCCTGTCTGCTTGCTTTGGGATTGCATCTCCCCTGCTTTCCCTCCCTGCTCACACAGTTTCTTCAAACTTGACAGGATTACACTGAGAAATCAAAGTTGCCCTGGGTTGTTTAGCCTGTCTGGAAGCCCATGAACCCCTCCTAGGACCCTGGGAGACCCTTCTGTGAGCCCCTCCTAGAAACCAAGTTGATTTGGGGCCTTCAGAGTGTTCTTGGCAGAAGGCCTTCAACCAGAGAGGACAGAGGTGGTCACTCAGGAAGTTTCTAATCCTTCTCTCTCTTCTGGGCCAGGTGTTTACAAATGATAAGGCAGAAGAGTGTGTGAAGCTCACAAGCCTATACTTGTTTGCAAAGAATGTACGGTCTTTGCTTCACACCTATCACTACCAGCAGATTTTCCTTCATGAATTTTCCGTGGCCTATACCAAGTATGTTGGAGAAACACTGCAGCCCAAAACATATGGCTACAGTAGTGTGGAGGAGCTATTGGGAGCCATCCCACAGGTAGGTGTTTTCCTCAGCTTCCGAGAAAGTGTCTTCCTGAAGAGCCATCACTGCTGACTCCTGATCAGAGATATAAGGTGTCATCAGAGTGCTGCCAGATAAGATGAATGACTTTAATGTTTCTCAGTGATTTTCTAAACCTTCATTCCTGTGTGCTAGGTAAGTAAGTTGCAGGCCGTCCTCCCTAGAAGTGTGCTCAGTGGTCACGTAACCAGATAGGACACTTAAGCAGATGTCCTAAGTAGCGTGTGGCTAGAACAGCATAGCTATGCCCCCCTCACTGCTCAGGGAGGGTGGACAATGGCCCAGGCAGGGCCCACTTCCTAAGCATAGGGATCCTGGAAGGGCAGCATCACAGATGTCTGAGTTACCATGTGAAAAGGAGTATGCACAGGCTGTTGTAGGTAAGGTGGCATGCACAGAGGAACAGTCAGTAGCTGTGAGAGGAAGGGAATCTACTATGAGAGTGCTTGCCTAGCTGCATGGCAATTGTAAGCATTATAGCTTAGATGGAAAGGTATCCTGGCAGCTAGAAGCCAAGGAATGCCACAGAGTCATACCACACAACAAACCTCACACAAGATATTTATTGAGAGGGAAAAAGCCAGGAGGGTGGCTGCCTCTGCTTGAGCAAGAAACAGCAGCAACCTGAACAGGATAGAGAGCTTCATGGGAAGGGAGTGGAACTTTTCGGAGTGGAGATCGGTGGGATTTCATGTCCAGAGATTGGGCTTTTTGCTCTGCAGGGTGGGGGGCAGCGTCCAGCAGTTTGGGCAGTTAGACTATTCTGTGGGTGGAACCAGGCAGAGGTCCTGGAGTGGTGGGGAAGTGACTTGGCCACTCCTGCAGTGTGGGGGCAGTCCAGCAGTTAGGGAAGTTAGAGTATTCTGTGGGTAGAACCTGGCAATTAGAGGTCCTTGTGGGAGGGTCCTGGCCACTCCAGTGGCTCAAGGGGCTTACAGCAAGGCTTTGAGTTGATCCTCAGTACTGCAAAAAATAGAAATGAAGAAATGCAAGAATGCTAGAGCCTCTGCTAGAGTAGGAGCTGTTCTGAGGGCCTTGCTCCTCCAAGTAAGAGCTTCCCTTTGCTGTGGGGAAGGCAGGAAAGCTTAGCTTTACCTTTGGAAAAGCATCACTGCTGTCCACAAAAGAACTAAGAAACTGGAGTGGAGGAGAAAGCTTATGCAGGGTCCTGATTGATGCTCAGGCCCTAGAAGGTATCCGTGAAGGAGGTGAGCTGGGTTGAAACACATGGGAGCACCTGTAGTCAAATTCTAAAACCCAAAATATTCCAAAAATTCTGGAAGCAACATGACACCACAGTGGACAGTCTACCCTGACCACCTGTGATGAATTGCCGTCAGAACACTTTTTTTTAACTATAAAAATAAGGGAAAATACATCTAAAGTGCCTTCAGGCTGTGTGTATACATACAGTGCTTATGAGATAATAGATGAATTTCTAGTTTAAATGCACCCAGACTACAAATTATCTCATTAGGTATATGCAAATGCTCCCAAATCCAAAACCCCTCTGATTCCAAGCATTTGAGACATAGGGTGTTCAGCCTCTGATGAAACAATAGAAGAATGCCTGGAAGCTAAAGACAGGGATTTGGTGAAAGATTTGAGGTGGAGACCCCTGGGAACCAAAGCTTACTCCCACCCTGACCTGGCTGAAGGTGGAGAGCAGTACCACCAGGTCAGGGCTGCTGTTTTGCTGTCAGGATCAGCAGTTAGTTGTAGAGTCTGGGAGATGCTGTCCTTTGAGGTTGAATTCAGTTTCTATTAGAAATGGTAAGTACTCTGATGTGGGAAGTTTGGGATTTAAGTCCCAAAGCTACAGTAGACATTATTGAAAAGTCATAAGTACTTTTTATACTGTGTCTTGTGAGTTCTGGTTGCTCAGCTTTTTCTGGGGGCAGAACGGGGCGGGAGTTGTTTCTATCCTCTGCTATCTGTGAAGCTAAAGAAAGGACAGAGAAAAGTTGTTGGCATTCAGCAAGTTCTGATTGTGGTGTGTGAGGAGCAGGCACAGAAGCCCCACTCACCTGAATGTTAGTGTACTTACCCTCCTTTCTACTGCTTAACCAGATGTATGTCTTTACACAGGTCGTCTGGATAAAGGGACATGGTTATAAGAGAATTGTAGTGTTAAAAAATGACATGAAAAGTAAGTAAGCCTCCATTCCCCTCTCTTAACTCAATTGTGATTCTCTCGCTGACCTTTCTCTCTGATGGGTGATCTTTTCTTCTAGACCAGCTGAGCTCCCTTGGCCTGTTCCCTGCCAGTCATGAAGACCAGCCTGCAGTTAGCAGACAGATCCTGGAGGTCTCGGAATCTCGAATAGCATCAGAACTCCAGCTCAGAACAGGTATGAGGTACCAGAGGAAAAGCAACAAAGTAGGTAAAGCCTTAAAGTTCCAGGAGGAGGCTTGGGGTGAGACACTTGGAGGAAAGAGGACAGTGGGCAATTTCATTAAGGTTAAGCATTCATTAAAAAATTAGATGTATTTCATTTTTATGTGTTTGAGTGTTTTGCCTGCATGTATCTATGCACCATGTGTACGCCTGCCTGGTGGCTGAGGAAGTCAGAAGAGGGCATTGGAACAGGAATTATGGATGGTTGTGAGCCATGTGGGTTCTGGGAACAAAATCCAGGTTCTTTGCAAGAGCAACATGTGCTTTTAACTGATGAGCCATCTCTCCAGACCTAAGCATTAATTTTTTTTCCTAGTGCAATTTGGTGTGTAGTTTAACAGGTCTATATGTGGAAGTATTGAGTGATTGGCTAAGTAAGATCCTTAAAGAATATCCCAATTCAGGTGTTTTTTGATGTTTACTAAATAACTGTTTAAAACTGTAGTTATAGAAGGAAAGAAAGCCTAGCCTTAAAGACCTGGGGACAGAGTGCGAGGAAGGCTAAACAGAGGTGAATGGAAGGGTAGGTGAATTTGTTGTGCTGATAGTCTAATAGAGTTCTGCTAAAGCCTGCTCAGGGTGAATGGGTACCAAGGTTGGTGGGCTATGCTGAGCTGGGTCATTGCTAGACTAGATGTGGAAAGGACACAGCACACATGCCTCATGAGGAAAAGGGCTCAGGGACCTGACCATGGGACGGGACATACAGTGGTCCAAAAGTGCTCCTCCAGGTAACTGAGTCACAGGCTTTATGTAGAGCCAGCTCTGTATCACCGAAGCCACTCCAGCATTCTATAGACTTAAACTCTATCATTAAATGTAAAAGGGGTCTTCCCACAATATCACAAGTAGATAGAAGGATTACTGTGCCTTGTGCTTAGAGAAAAGCTATTTCCAACATCTGACATTGCTGAAGCTTCTTGGCCCGGGCTCCTTCTACTGCCCTGATCCTCGGCAGTTTGGTTTCTCTTCCAAAGGCTCTTTTCCTTTTTGGGCCTCTTCAGAGACCAGTGTTCTTAAGAACACAAGTCTTCAGCAGATATTGTTTTCCAGGAGTATTCTGATAATGGCTTTGTTTTTGTTTATTATATATTATATACACACATAATGAGTGCTTGAGTACTTCATGCTGATTTCTGGGGCTGAGGAAAGCTGCAGGAGCAGACCTTTGTGCCTGTGCTGAATACAGCCACCTGCCTTCTCTGTGCAGGGCCCAGCCAGATGGAGCAGGAACTCCTGCACCTGACCAACAGCTCCCCTGTTGACCTCCTCTGTGCTCCTGTCCCTTCATGCCTGCCATCCCCTCAGCTAAGACCAGATCCTGTCATTCTGCAATCCACGGATCTCATTCAGTTTGAGGAATACCCTCAAGAGCCTCTGGGTAGGTCACACCGTGTATGCTGGTCACTTGTCTGTGGGTTTAGCAAATGACCCATGATGCCAGTGTAGAAGGTATCTGATGGAAAAAGGGGAAAATGATACTGTTTCAGGTATAAAAGTACTTGTGCTGATTATTCAGACTCTTCCTTTCCTTGTTGGGGTTTTGACTAATAGGATTTATAATGTCACCTTGGCTGTGGAAGAGCCTTTGAGTAGTGAGTCCTATCTCAGGTCGTCTGGGACTTATGGCCTTTCCACCATGTCTGAGGTTCAGCTGCTCCTTAAGCAACATCTGTCACTTGCTATACAAACCTTTGCTTTGGGTCCAGTGGATAGTAGGGCTTTAGGAAGCTGGTCTAAGCAAGGTACCTATGGTTTGAGGCCCTAGAGTATATCCTGTGACCTGAAAGCTGACTGGCCTTTTTGTTGTTGTTGTTGTTGTTGTTGGTTTGGTTTGGTTTGGTTTGGGGTTCTTTTCAAGACAGGGTCTCACTGTAATTCTGGCTGTCCTGGAACTCACTCTGTATACCAGGGTGGCTTTGAACTCAGAGATCCACCTGCCTCTGCCTCCTGAGTGCGAGGATTAAAGGTGTGTGCCATCATGCCTGGCTGAAAGCTGACCTCTTAACATCCTAACTTAGTGCTAGCCTGGTGTCAGGTGTTGTGGCTAATGGACACTGGAACTCTGAGTATGCAAGCAATGGGGCCTCCACCTCTACAGGTTAAGTGACTAAGGCCTCTTGTTGGTCTGTTTTCTGGGACTTCTTTGAGGAGTCCCAGCTGCTCTTCAAGACCCTTCACTTTCCTCTCTTTGTCACTGTATTCTGACTATTACTTTTTCTGTCCATACTTTCTTCTCTACTCTAGGCTTCCACTGTCCATAGTCTTTTTAAGGCAGGGTTTGACACTTGTGATTCTAGACAGGGCCTGGAGAGTATTTGCTTCTGACATGGAAAGACAGCAAGAGCACAGGCTCGCTGTGCTTCTTTGAAATGAAGGGTTGGGGGTGGTAGAGCTGGAGAGTTGCTTCTTCATGGGGCTCTGGCACATGTACACAGGAACTCTTCAAAATGCTTGTGGCAGAGGAGAGCAAGAACCTAAGGAACACAGTTCTCTGCCCATCTCCTGAGGAGAAGCTGGGCTCTGTCACCATCACTTGGCCTGTGTCATTGGCATCAGGGGTCCCTTACTACACACAGAAGGCATCTAAGGCACATTGGCCTGTCTTTCTCAAACATATGTGGGTTACATGTGCTCTAAGACAGCTGACTTTCTAAAGTAGCTGTGGTTCCATGTGGCTTTCCCATTGTCCCTGGTGTCAATACCATGGTGAGCATGTGGCCTCTGTAAGAAGAATGGGCAGGTGCTCACTCACACAAAGGTCTCTCTGCTGCCTCAGGACGTTCACACGAGGCTTTGGTCACCAGCCAAAGGAATGAAGCAGCAAAGAGTGAGGAAGGAAACTCATCTTTGATAGGCAGTCAGATATGACCTGTCTAAAACTTGTGATCCAAAGAGAGGTGATCTGTCATTTATAAACATCTAAATTGTGACATAAATGTGACATGTCAGTTGTTGGTTTGTTTTGTTAGTTTGGTTTTGGGGTTTTTTTTGTTTTTTGTTTTTCTTTTGAGACAAGGTCTCTCTGTGTAGCCCTGGCTGTCCTGGAACTCACTCTATAGACCAGGCTGTAGACTCAGAGATGTACCTGCCTCTGCCTCCAGAGTGCTGGGATCAAAGGTGTGTGCCACCATGACTAGCTTGTTTTCTTGTGTTTTTAGACACTATCTTGACATGTAGCCAAGGCTGACCTGGTACTGTGATAATCCTGCCTCAGCTTCCTGAGGGCTGGAATAACAAGCCACCTATCACATCTGGTTCTGTGGTAGGGTTTTATAAGCTTGTTTTTGTTTTTTAAATACAGATGGACTGAAAACCAATGCTTCTTATGAGACCTTAGAACTAAATCTATTTACTTTTCTGTCTTTCTAGGAATTGTAGTTTTAAACCAAGAAGAAAAAATTGAAATTCCAGAACCAGTGAAGGAGGGGGGGACACTGCCCTGTGACTCCTGCTCACCTTGCAGCCCAGCATCTGCTCCTGCTCCTCCCAGTCCCTCCTTGGAAGCCCCCTCAACACTGTTCAGCAAGGACACAGTGGAAAGCCCAGCCAAAAAGCAGCCCAAAAAAAGAGTCAGATTGGCAGCCAACTTTTCTTTCGCACCTATAACTAAGCTTTAACTCCCATTTAAACACAGAATTAAGTCAGGATGAGGGAAGAAAAACTGACTCTATACACAAAAATGGGCTTAAAAACCTCATTTTCTGTCTTGGCCCCAGAAGCCATTTTTATAGATGGTCCATAGGGCAATGTTCCTTTTGAACTTTCAGATGAACTTTTTTTTCCCCTTTATTTCTCTCAGTAATTCAAAAGAACTCTGGCCTTCATTAAGGAATCCATAATATATTTACCAAATGTTTCTAAACTATTATGAAATGTGGGTGGGAGGGAGTAAGCAGCAATTGATCACTCAGCAGGAAGTGGCTTAACTACCATTGAGCAATCTGTCTTTTGCTTAAGCAAATGTTGTTGTAGTTGTTGGAAAAGCCAAGCATGTCTGTGAGCCTGTGGGTCACACACTGGGGAATGAGTGAGCGGTAGGAGGGCCATTTTCAGACTGACATAGGAAGGTTCCTGGTTTCCAGGTGACTTGGTGTGCCTTTTTTTTTTTTTTTTTTTTTTAACTATGTCTGTGGTTGACCAAGTGGCTTCATCTCAATTTTTAAATGTTTCCACTTAGGGATTCCATTTAGGAGCTTTCTGTAAAGTTGTTTCACACTTCCCTTCTGTCTGTCCCAGTTTGCTAAGTATCAAGTTAAGGAAAGGAGATGGTCTCGGTGTCACGAATTTAAAGTCAGTGTTTGAATGATGGCACACATTACTAATGTGTTGAGAGGTGGTGTTGGAAAGAGTCTGATTAACTATGCATCAAACGCATAGATTGTAAATCAGCTGAGTGGCAAGGTGCTTCAAAAAGAGTGGGTTTGATAATATTTCCACTGTAGGAAGAGACTGGAGTTCTATCTGTAATGTGAAGGCCAAGATTAATCAACCTAACCTTTTGTTTTTGTGACTTTAAAGTTGGCTGGAAACTGGGAAGTTCTTCATGTGACAATGTGTGTCCATGTTAGTTCATCTTGTCATCTTTTAATAATGTCTGGCTTTTTTGTTACTTCTCACTATTGGAAGCACATTTGGGATCGTTTTTTGTTTTTGTTTTTTGTGGTGTCTGATGTTGGCATTTAGGAAAAGCCAGCCTTTGTGGACACCGCCCCGTGGAATGACCTCTCCGAGTGCCTGAGGTGTCTGCTCATGAGTGGGCCTCTCACTCCTGCTGGAGAGACCTGACATTTACAATGGATTGTATTTGTTGGGCAATAAAAGGCAGATCCATTCATAGAGCAGAAAGAACCTGTTGGCACACAATCTTCCACTAGTTAGATAGTTTCTTTGGTGGGAAATGTTTATATTTGTTTTTTTCTAGAAAGCCAGAAAATGGATTTTTATTCCATAGCCAGCGTTTTGAAAAAAATGTCGCAAAATTAAAGGCACTAGAGGGTTTTTTTTTACCAGTTGAATTTTTGTTGCCAGAATCTTTTAAATGAAGCCAGTGATTCCCAGTTCTCAGCACATGACCTGCCCAAAATGGAGCTGCACTGGAAGTGCTCTGCAGGCTTGCCACACTATGCAAAGCCTGAAGGCACTTCCTCTTCAAGGCCTCATGGCACTTCCTCTACAGATTAGTACATAGGAAGTAAGATGGCACATGTGCAATTTCTTTAAGGCTTTTAAGCAATGTAATAGTGTTGAGAACATGAGTTGCCTTATTCACAGACATCCTAAGGATAAGCTTGCTTGCTTAGACATAAGGTTTGCAAGTGTAGAAGGGATTATGGACTTTGAAAACACCAGGTGTCACTAAAGTTGCTTGGAGCCATCTCAAAGGTCAGTTTGTTCTGTGGGCAACAAAGAATAGTTGTGTACAGTGAATGGATGTTTCTTTGCCATTTGCTGGAGTTGCCCATGCTTCTGGGATAAGTGTAACTAGCCATTGCTGTTTAAAGACGTGAAAATGCAGTGAAAGCGCATTGAGTCTGTTGATGTGCCCACAGTGACCAGTCCAATCACTCTTTCTTTATCCAGAGGCTTAAATAATGATGCTATGATGATGCTTACATGATGATGCACATGGAGATGATGAGACACTCTTTCTGGCTAGAAAGATGTACCAGATTAGATTTATCTGTTTAAAAAAAAAAAAAAAAAAAAAAAAAGTTCTCACCAAAATTTCCTTTCCCATCCTGCACTGTTTCTTTTGATCAGGCTTGGGGGACAAGATGTTTTTCTTAACTATTTTGTTTGAACACCCCCCCACACACACTGTGGTTCAAGTGCTGTTTGTGTGTTGGGACCAAACAGTTGTCAATAAACTTTATGAGCAAGCATCTGTTATGAGTGCTTTTGTTTGTGGGGCTGGATTAAAAACCAGTCCAATTGTAAGCATTACAACTTGGATGAAAATGTATTCTGGCAGTCAGAGTCAGGGAATACCACAAAGTCACATAGCACAACAAACATCATACGAGATTTATTGGGGAGGGAAAAAACCAGGAGGGTGGCTGTTGTTTGTTTGTTTTTTTTTTCTCTTTGTTTCTTTAGGGACCCTCCACCCAGCTCCCAAATAAATCACTCACGGAAGTTTATTCTTACTTTTAAATGCCTGGCTTTAGCTTGGCTTGTTTCTTGCCAGCTTTCCTTAAATTATCCCATTTACCTTTTTCCTCTGGGTTTTTCCCCATTCTCTTACTTCTGTAAATCTTACTCTTACTCTGTGGCTTGCTGTGTAGCTGGGTGGCTGGCCCCTTGCATCCTCCTCCTTCTCTAGATCCTTTTCTCTCCCAGATTTCTCCTATATAGGTCTCTCTGCCTGCCAGCACCACCTATCCTTTCTCCTGCTCTGCTGTTGGCCATTTATTAGACCATTGGGTGTTTTACACAGGCACAGTAACACAGCTTCAGAGTTAAACAAATGCAACATAAACAAAAGTAACACACTTTGAAATAATATTCCACAACAGGTGGCTGCCTCTCCTCAAGTGAGAAACAGCAGCAAACTAAACAGGATACAAGGCTTATATAGAGTTTCTTGGGGAGTGGGGGATGTGGAACTTTTTAGGGTGGAGCTTTCCAGGCTGGAGATTAGTGGGATTTCGCGTCTAGAGAGTTGTCTTTTTACTCTGTAGGATGGGGCCTGGGTCCAGCAGTTAGAGTGTTCTGTGGGTAGAACCTGGCTGTATAGGTCCTTTGGGGATGGGCCTGGCCACTCATGTGACTTGAGGGGCTTAAATTCTCCCCTCCCCCACTTACTGATAAACAGGTCACAGGAAAGAGAGGTGATGTTCTTAAACTACTTCTTGCTGAGTAGGGGCATTGAAGTCCTTTGGGGGAATTTGATTTTCACCATAGGTATAATCTGGAGTTACTGACCTCTGGCTCTGTAGCTGGGGGCTAGTAATCCTGTAATAGCAACTGATAAAAGTCTGGTTAGAAATCTTTTGAATCTGTTACTGAAAAAATCTAGACAAGTTTATAAAGCAGGGTTTGACTCATAGGATTAAGAAAAGGAGAAGGGAATTGAGAAAGGGTAGTGTCCAATTCCATATTGGACTGTCAGTGAGCCATTGGCCTCAGGCTGTCTTTACATTTTTGTAGATCCATCTAGAGTTGTCAGATCTTGTCTTTTACTGTACCTGACTGGTTGACAGAGAAGCATTCCTCCCTGAGGAAGAGACAAGGCCTCCTCCACTCTCTTCTGTTTGTAGTAACAGTGAGATTTAATAAAATCTGAGTTAGCAGAGGAAGAGAGGAAGGGTCACAAAATGAACTCTGCTGGAGGGAGTTTCTATAAGCTCCAAGTGGGAGCTGAGAGGCACGAGAGAAGCCCAGGAGGGCATAAGGGAGCTGTGAGAGTTCCAGGATGGAACTGAGGCAAGAGGGACAAGTTCACAGAGGCCCAGAAGGGCTTAAGCTGTGGGACTTAGCAGGCAGCTCCTTTTGGAAGGCAAGGAAAGTTGAAACATAGACCCGGGAGAGGCACTAGGAGAGAGAGCGGGTAGCTCCAAGGGAAAGGGGGCAAGGAAAGGTTGAAGAACCTTAAGAGGTCAGAGATAAGAGGCTTAAGTCCCCTGAGGCTGTAGAGGGAGTGTGGCTATTGAGCCTGGATGATATATTTGGTGGGGTTTGGTGAGGCTGGTAAAGTCATCACCCTACCCTGACAATAGGGGAACAAGAAGATGTAGGTCTCTAAAACTGTCAGGACTTAATAGGTGGCCCCAGTGTCTAGAAGGAGAGAGATTGCCCAGATACTGTGATGTCTACCTGAGGCTCCCAGTGAGAGATGGCAGTGGTCAGGCCAAGGGGGCCTGGGCTGCCTCAGTCGTCCATAGCCAGACCTAGGAGGTCGCCTGAAGGGCCATCTAGGCTTGATATCCCCACACCACGAGGATCATGGAGGCAGTCAACACTCTATTGCCCTTGATGGCACCTTGGACATAGTCTGGATGATTTATAAGGGATCAGACAGGCCCAGGCCCAGTGAACCTCCTGACTGCTTTTGAAATAGGAACTCAAAGATTCTCAGGCTTTGGGACGCTAGGGAGCCTGGGCAGTTGCTGTGGCCAGTTGAAATGCCTTCACTAGCACCAGGTATTTTTGTTTTCAGAGTTTTTTATCTTTCCCATGGAACACCTTAAAGGCCATTGCCTGTGGAGTCAGGGGTCCTTTCTCTAGACATTTAAGATTGGCCCTAATATCAGGGAAACTGAGAAGTAGTAAGTCATTGGGAGTTGCTTTCCATCTGGCGTCTCAGAATCCAGATTGCTATATTGTAAGATGGCCTTTTTGAGGTGGTCTAGTAATTGAGATGGGTTATCATGTTTGTCCTGGATGACCTCTTGGATTTTTTCACAAGGGTAGCCTTGTGAAGACCAGCCAGATCAGCTGAAGGGAAGGCTTTCCCAACAGAAGTGCTACAGCTCTATTCCAGGAGCGGGGCTGGGGAGTTCCCTCACTTCTGCTCTGGCAAAAGCTGTTGATTGCTCTGTTCTGTGCTGTGTTCTGTGCTCTGTGCTCTGTTCTGTCTGTGTTCTATGTTTTGCTCTGTGCTCTGAGCTCTGTTCTGTGCTCTGAGCTCTGTTTTGTGCCCTGTGCTCTGTGCTCTGTTCTGTGCTCTGAACTCTGTTCTGTGCTCTGTGCTTTGAGCTCTGTTCTGTGCTCTGAGCTCTGTTCTGTGTCCTGTGCTCTGTGCTCTGTTCTGTGCCCTGTGCTCTGAGCTCTGTTCTGTGCCCTGTGCTCTGTGCTCTGTTCTGTGCTCTTTGCTCTGTCCTGTGTTCTGTCCTATGCTCTGTGCTCTTGTTCTGTGTTCTGAGCTCTGTTCTGTGTTCTGAGCTCTGTTCTGTGTTCTGTGCTGTGTTCTCTGTTCTATGCTCTGTTTTGTGCTCTGTGCTCTCTGTTCTGTTCTCTGATCTCTGTTCTGTGCTCTGAGCTCTGTTCTGTGTTCTGTGCCCTGTGCTCTGTTCTGTGCTCTGTGCTTTGTTCTGTGTTCTGTGCTCTCAGCTCTGTTCTGTGCTCTGTGCTCTTTGCTCTGAGCTCTGTTCTGTGTCCTGTGCTCTGTTCTGTGCTCTGAGC
Source organism: Onychomys torridus (assembly GCF_903995425.1). Taxonomy (NCBI): domain Eukaryota; kingdom Metazoa; phylum Chordata; class Mammalia; order Rodentia; family Cricetidae; genus Onychomys; species Onychomys torridus. The sequence goes on from NC_050450.1 coordinate 6,028,126, forward strand.
TCTGCTCTGCCATTTCTGCTTTGTGGGGAAGATGGGAGAAAAGAGCAGGAAGAGCCTGGTTTAACCTAAGGAAACTCTAGGATTGCAGCTCCAAGTGTGAGGGGATGGGGTCAGGTGATGAAGGCTAGCCATAGCCTTAAAGACCATGGCTGGGGATGCCTCCACCTCCAAGAAAGAGTTCCAGAGGGGTGCCTGTTACTTCCTTGGACTCAGGTAATGGGGTGCTGAGCAATCAGTGAGCAGGAATATGAGTCTGTTGCTGGTGAACTGGAGATGAGGGATAGGGTCATGGTGCAGCTTAGACCATGAGGGGAAATGCAGGCACTAGTAGTAATATAACCATTACAACTCAGATGAAGAGGTATCCTGGCATTCAGGAGTCAAGGAATATCTCAAAGTCACACTGCACAACAAACATGTGAGATTTACTAGGAGGGAAAGAAACAGGAGAGTGGCTGCCTCTGCTCAGGTGAGAAACAACAGCAAACTCAACAGGCTACAGGGCTTATGTAGAGTACCTTGGAAAGGCAGTGGAGCTTTCCAAGGTAGACATTGGTGGGGTCATCCGGAGCTTAGGCTTTTTACCCTGTGTGGGGTAGAGGGGCTGTGTCCAGAGTTAGGGCAGTTAAGAATGTTCTGTGGGTGGAACCTGGCAGTTGGAGGTCCTCAAGGTAAGGGCCTGACCACTCGTGGCTTGAGGGCCTTATACCAGTCATCCTTCATTTTGGGGGGCCTCAGCTTTTCACTCCTCCTGTTGGTAGAATGCTTGCTTAGCATTCATGAAGCCCTGGGTTCGATTCCTAACACCATATAAACCATTTGTCAAGAGGATAGGAAAGTTGTGTCAGCTGTATAGCAAACTGAGTCTGGAATGCATCAGGTGAGATGGTGTGGCATTTAAGGGTTGCGGGGGCTTGGGCATGTGGCTGGGCTGTTGATTCCATGTGATTACAACCTGCATTTTCCAGCCCTGCTTCCTGTTCCTCGTGTGGAAGAGATCCTTTCAGTTAGAGCCAGGATGGATTCTATGTTCTTCCTTGGAGACATGTGTACTTCCTATATGTCTGGTTTGTGCTTCCTGGCAAGCTTACTTTTCCAATAAACAAGTCTGGGAAGGAAGGACTTCCTTCACAGGTTCAGCTATGGAGTCCCCACCCCATCCCCATCTCTACCCCCATAGGAAGAAAGAGACAAGTTGCTTCTCAGTAGGTGTAGTGTATGGGAAATTCAGTGTTACAAGCTCCAAACAACCACTGGGAAGTGCCTTCAAAACACCTTTCACCATAGCAAAGTTTGCAGAAAAAGTTGAGGGAGTTGGAGAGATGACTCAGTGGATCTGGTGTTGACTGCACAAGCATGAGAACCTGACTTCAATCCCCAGCACACACCTACAATGCTAGGCTTGGCAGCCAAGCCTATGATCTTAGTGCTAATGGGCTGAGACAGGCAGAGCCCTCTAGCTCACTGGCCAGCCAGTCTAGCCATAGGTAAGGTCCAAGTTCTTTAAGAAACTCTGTCTCAAAAACTAAAGTAGAGTGTAATTAGACACCTAATTTTGACCTCTAGCCTGTGTGTGTGTGTGTGTGTGTGTGTGTGTGTGTACAAAGTACCTACCCTCAGCTTCTCATTCCCATCATTCCTTCCTCAGAAAATCTGAACTCTAGAATGTAAGGTCTCCTTCCACATTCCTACAGCCTCTGCACCTTCTAGTTCCACGGCAGGACTAGGGAAAACAATCCATGATACCCCAAGTGTTACACAGCTGTATGGCTCATAAGGAGGAAGGAAGAGAAATCAAGAAGGAGCCTTGAGTTGTCAGAGTGTGAAAGGACCTAGAGCAGTGTTTCTCAACCCCTTTGAGGGTTACATATCAGATATTTGCATTATGATTCATAACATTATCAGAATTACAGTTATGAAGTAACTGAAATCATTTTATGCTGGGGGGGGGGGGTCACCACAACATGAGGAACTATATTAAAGGGTCACAGCAATAGGAAGGTTGAGAACCACTGCTCTCGAGTGTTCTAATTACACAGGAAGGAAATTGGTGGAGTGGGTGAGGACATGGAAGGTGACAGAACTATTGGAGAAAGGAAATCTAATTCATGGTCAGTCTCTTCCCAGGTAGGTGGCCATGGTAGAAATCCTTCTACTTTCATAGACATTCTGAAGATTGGCTTTGTGTCCTGGGGCCTTATGCAACTTTGGATCCTGGAAAGAGGATGGAAAAGTATGTATGGAAAAGAGGGACCTGAGTCCTGTGTCAGGTCACTCAAGAGATGTGGCAAATCTCATGCCAGAAGATGCTGAGGTTCAGAGGTTATCATGGGACCTGCCCTGGGGAGATGCAAGAATCTTGGGAAAGTGCATGACATGGGGCCTTGGCTGGTATCAGAACTGAATCATTTGTGGTCCCTTTGCAACATCCCTCCTTCTTACCTCTTGAGAACCACAGCAAAGCTTAGCAGCCTTCCCATTTCTAGCTTCCTGTCTTCAGGCTTGCTGCTGGCAGGTTCTTTTATCACGTGCCTGACTCTAAGCTCCCCTGGTCCTCTTATGTGTTCTGGTATCTTAAAAGCTGGATACAGGAAGTGAAGAGACGTGAAGACAGTGTCCTGGGTTCACTCACGGGGAGCTCCACTGGGGTTTAATTCTAAGCAATATAGCTCCATGGTGAAGCTTCAGTCCCTTTGGCTAACCCCACTATTCAAGAAGATTCCATTCTGATTCCAAGTTCCCCGTTGACCTCTGTCTTTCTCACTGGGTATAATGTGCACACAACCCATTTCCCAGCACCTGCCAAGGACTGCACTGACCAATGGATTACCTCACCCATCCACAAATTGAAACATGCCTGATGACTGACTGTTCCTTAAGCCACCTGGCCTCAGCACTCAGAGTGGCAGGTGTCTACGTCCTGGCTGGTGGTGTCCCCTGTGCTCAGTGGAACTACAGCTTCCTACATGGTGCATGAGCTGAATCATGCCTTGAGGGTCAGGGACATGGAACTTGAATGTTCCTTTGAGACTTGACTACTGACATGACCATGAGTTAATTCCCTTTGGTCCCTCACAGCCAGGGTATTGATGCTGCTGCTGGAATCACATATATAAAGTGAACACCAGATCTGACAGACTCTCACATAGACAGCTCAAGACTTCTGGTCCCTGAACCCAACTCCATCACTTATATACATGCTATGTCACTTAGAGTTCATCACTTCCCCACTCTGAGCCTCAGTTTACCCATCTACCAACTGGGGATGATGGCCCTACTGCCCTGCAGCATTGCAATAAGAGGGAGTTTTCTCTGATGCATTGGCTTCTACCCCAGTTCTTTCCTGGGTGCTGTACAGTACCTCCTCCTCCTACTGGGCACTCCTCTTTGCGCAGTCTTCCTTCTTCGCTGGCAATTCCTGTTCAGTTTGTCTTCTGTGGTGGTATTGTGTTCCCTGAAATATTGTGTGTCCCCGAAATAAACTTATCTGGGGTCAGAGAACAGGACAGCCACAATATTAAACATGAAGATAGGCAGTGGTAGCACACACCTTTAATCCTAGCATCCCAGAGACAGAAATACCTCTGGATCTCTGAGTTCAAGGCCACATTAGAAACAGCCAGGCTTGGTGACACATGCCTTTAATCCCAGGGAGTGACGGCAGAAAGTAGAAAGGTATATAAGGCGTGAAGACCAGAAGCTAGTTAAGCATTTAGGCTTTGGAGCAGCAGTTCAGCTGAGAGCCATTGGGATAAGGACAAAGAAGCTAGCAGTCTGAGGAAGCAAGACCAGCTGAGGAACTAGTGAGGTGAGGAAACTGTGGCTTGTTCTGCTTCTGATCTTCCAGCACTCACCCCAATAACTAGACTCAGGTTTGTTTTTATTAATATGACTCTTTAAGATTCATGCTACAGTCTCCATTCCCTTAAGTCACTATGAACCAAGACACAAATTGAGAGGGACTGGGAAAGGGTGGACAGAAGGATTAGATTGTGTGGACCTGAGAAAGCTGGCCTAGGACCTTGGACTCTCCCACTAAGGCCCGTGGGAAAGTACAGGAGGGCCTCAAGCAGCAGCCCTGGTTACAGCTATGCTTTGCAAAGATCACTTCAGCTGTAGAGCACAGCATGATCTGTCTGGAGGCAGAACGGCAGGAAGAAGTGCTGGTGAGGAACCCCAGGTATCTTTGGCAGGGAAAATAACATGTGAAAATCTAGGAGACAAAGCAACAGAGAAGGTGGCAAGAGGAGCTAAGGAAGCTCTGCTCTGTGGTCTCAGCATCAGGCTCGGGTACAGGAATCTGCATGGAAGAGCACCAGTTTTCTTCTTTCACCCTAAAAATGGCTTAGGAAAAATCAGTAGGCTGCGATGTGAAGGTATTTAAGGAATGAGTGTTAATGAAGGGTTAATGAGTGGTTGTAGTTGACAAAAATTGACAAAGTAATGACAGTGGCTACTGTAGGAGAGGCCACATTCTAGAGATATGTATGAAGTAGATGCTGAAGATGTAGCAGTTGAGTAGAAATGTGTAATAAAGAAGCCAAAGACAAGAGGGCAAGTCCTGGGATAACCCTGGGCAGTGTGGGACCCCACAGAGGTTTCCTAATGAGATCTGAGCTTTCTTTACCAGCAGGGCTGCATAAGGGGATGACTTGTCCAGGGGCATAGTTACCAGGTGTTTGGAAGGCTCTGCACTTGGCTGTGTGTTATGTTTTGATCTACCAAGGGGGAGGTCTTCTGCCCCACCCCTTGGCATTGTTATAAAAAGCCCTTTTGAAGAGAGAGAAGGAGCCAGTAAGTAGATTTTGATCCCGGTCCTTCCAAAGCTATCCTGTGTTTCTCTCTTGTTTCATCTCCACTAACTTTCTATCTACAAATCCCTTATGCCTCTTTCCTCCTCATAGGAACCCTGTAAAAGTGGGATCTGGTCTCCCACAGGGCAACTGGGAACATGGGGTACCCTTCTCCAACATGGAAATACTTAGAAGAAACTTAGTACTAAGTTAGACTGGGTCAACTGATTTTTCCAAAGATTTATTATTAGTGTGTAGGGCATGAATGGGGGTTGGGAGACTCATGCCACAATATGAGTATGGAGGTCAAAGGAGAATTTTCAGGAATCAGTTCTCTCCTTCCACACAGGACCCACTTCAAGTCATCAGGCTTCTGTGGCACCCACTTTACCTGCTCAGCTATCTCATCAGCCTGAAGTTGACCAATTTTGCCTTAAGCCTGAAGTTGACCAATTTTGCCTTAAGACTCAGATAGTAAATTGTGGACCATGTGTTGTTCTTTAATAGGCAACTCTCCCACTTAGCACAGAAGCACCCAAAGGTGATCTGAGAATGAGTGAGAGGGACTTTTTTACAATAAACTTTATTTCCAGGGGCTGGAGAGGTGGCTCAATGGTTAAGAGCACTGGCTGCTCTTCCAGAGAACCTGGGCTCACTTGATTCCCTGCACTCACATGGCAGTGACAACTCCAGTTCCAGGAAATCTAATACTCTCTTCTCCATAGGCACTGCATGCAGGCCAAACACACACACACACACACACACACACACACACACACACACACACACACACACACACACACACACACACACACACACATAAACATCAAGGTGAAGGTTTTGAAAGCTTTATTTACAAAGACAGAAGGCAGTGGGCCTTAGACAGCAGCTTGCCAGCCCTTGGCTTAGGATGTGTTACTTTAATACACATGTTGTATTCATGTGCAGATTCAGGATGGATCTGAGTTTAGGGAGATCTTGGTTGAAGAACACATCTAGGAAGCTGTCTGAGTGTAGTTGGCTAGCCAAGATGTTTGAGGAGTACAAGAGAGAAAAGAGCAGAAGTGCTGAGGGTCCCTGAGAACCAGGAAGCTTTAGAGGAGACTAGGAAGTTGGGCTATAACCCTGGCATTTGAGAGGCAAGAACAGGATGCTGCAAGTCTGAAACAGCCTGTGGCCAAGCCAGTCTAGGTACTGACCTACATGGCAGGAGGCTATGAAGAGGCCAGAAAGATGGCTCAGCATTTAAGAGTGTTGGTCATTTTGGAGAGGAGTATTAGTTCAGTTTCCAGCTCACAACCTCGTGTAACTCCAGCTCCATAGCCTCTGACACCCTCTTCTAGCCTGCACGACAGGTACCTGCACACATGTGGCATACATACACACATGTGGCACACACTCATGCACACACACACACATCTGTAAACAAAAAGTTCAAAAACAAGTGAAAAAGGGGGCTAGAGAGAGGTGCTCCTGGGAGGTAGGAAGCATGTGTCTTTGACAGGCACTAGAGACTAGGCTGCCTCATGTACTCGAGCTAGATGTAACCTCATAGCTGTATTCCTGGTAAATGTGAAAAAACAGGTTAAAAGAGACTTAAGAGAATTGGCAGCAGCTCCATGGCAGAGCACTAACATATACAAGTCCCAGAAGAACAAACAAGTAGACTCAGGAGGCTAGGAGGGTGAAGGTAGCAAGGCTATGGCCACCTCCAAAAATGTAAGGCTGTGAAGATACTGAGGAAGACAGCAGCAAGAGGGGAGAGGTATTTGCTTAAGTGGGAGATGTGTTTAAATGCAGTAAGGAGAAAAAGAACTGCCAGGGATATAGGAGCATGAGCAATGAAAGATGATTCCCCTACTAACTGCCATGGGACTTGGGCCATGGAGTCCTGCCATTTCCTCAACTGCACAGTGGAGTAAACAGGATCTGCTTTGTTGGTCAATAGGAGATGCAAGCAAGCCAATGTGTGTATGTTAGTCAGTACAATGAATGGGTATTGGAATTTCTTTAGGGGCCTGCCCTGAGGAGATTTCTCTGAGAATTCTGATGCTTTCCACAGGGGTAGAGTCTGGGTGTGGAGGGTCCTATGGTCTTCAAGGTTCCTCAGCTTTGTGGTAGCCCTGGTGATCTGAGAGCATCATCTCTCAATTTTATCCTACCCTGTCCTGCTAAACCAGAAATAAATGTTTAATAAATGTTTGTTTTATAACTTTTATAATTGTGTGTGTGAAATATGCCATGAGAGTGTATGCACTTGTGCACAGGTGTCCATTGGAGGTCAGAGGACAACTTTCAAGGGCAGTTCTCTCCTTTGAGGCAGGATTTCTTGTTGTTTCTCCCATGCTGTGTATTTCCAGCTTACTGAGCCAAGAGCTTCTGGGTGAGTGAGTGTCTCGTTCCTGCCTCTCATCTCATGCCAGTGGGCTGGGGTTGCAGAGGCTTGCCACTGCATCTGGCTTTTTTTTTTTTTAATTATTAAGATGTACCCCATAAGTCTTGTGCATTTGAATACTTGGTTCCATTTGGTGGCTGTTTGGTGGGGAGGGGTTGGAAGGTGTGCCCTTCCTAGAGGAAGTATGTCACTGGATGTGGGCTTTGATTCTCTGCTTGTGGATCAGGATGTTCCTTCTCAACTGTTCCTGCCACCATGCCTTCACTGCACCATCACGGACTCTAACCCTCTAGAACCATAAGCTCAACTAAATGCTTTTTAAAAAATAAGTTGCCTTGACTATGGTGTTTTATCACAGCAATAGAAAAGCAACTAACAATGGATTCTGGGGATGATCAAGTTTGTGTGACAAGTATGTTTTTACTCACCAAGCCATCTTACTGGCCCTAGATATTTATTTTTAAAACCAGTAATGGAATAGCAGGAAATAATACTGGTCTGCTAGGAGCTTAGTGGAGTACTGGATGCTGGGAACTTAGTGGGGTACTGGATGCTGGGAGCTTAGTGGTACTGGATGTCGGGAGCTTAGTGAGTTGAGTACTGGAGGCAGTATATTTGTAAGGGATTGGCTCTTCTTTGCTCTTTGGCTTGCTGTGTTTTCTATGGGGGAAGGGTCAGCAGAGAGTCCTTTGTGTTGTCTTAGTGTTTTGTGTTAGAGTGTAAAAAGAGTTGAATCACATCTGCCCCAATTTCATGTCTACCTCTGATGGTTCATCTTGTTGGTTTGATTGGATTAAGAGGTACCTGGGGTTCATACTTCATTGTTTCCATTAGTTTGACTAATTGTCCCTGTGCTTTTTCCAAACTTGGTCTCAACAATTCTCAATCATACAATCCCTCCTCTTTCTTGCCAATTGGACTCCTGGAGCTCCACCTGGGGCCTGGCCATGGATCTTTGCATCTGCTTCCCTCAGTCATTGGATGAGATTTCTAACATGACAGTTAGGATCACCAGAATAGGTTAGTTCGGGCTTTCTCTTGACCATTGCCAGTAGTCTACAGTGGAGGTATCTTTATGGATTTCTGGGGACCTTTCTAGCACTTTGCTTATTCCTATGAACCAATAGCTGAGGAGCCCCCAGTTGGATCAAGCCCTCTGGATAAGTGAGACAGTTGATTAACTTGAACTGTTTGGGAGGCATCCAGGCAGTGGGACCCGGACCTGTCCTTAGTGCATGAGCTGGCTGTTTGGAACCTGGGGCTTATGCAGGGACACTTCGCTCAGCCTGGGAGGAGGGGACTGGACCTGCCTGGACTGAATCTACCAGGTTGAGCTAAATCCCCAGGGGAGTCTTTGCCCTGGAGGAGATGGGTATGGGGGGTAGGCTTGGGGGAAGGCGGGGAGGGATGAGGACAGGGGAATCCATGGCTGATATGTAAAATTAAATTAAATTATAAAATTTAAAAAAATAAACCCACACATAAAAGAAAAAAGCAAGGGAAAAAAAAAGAGGTACCTGGGGGATCAACAAGGCACACCTCTAAGTATATCTATGAAGACGTTTCCAAAAAGAGAACGACCTACCCTGTATGAGGCAGAATCCCATCTTACAGGCTGGGAGCCCTAGTGGAATAGAAGTGGGAAACCAGATAAGATGGGCATTGTTGCCCACTGTGAGGTGCAGGACTCCAACATGCTACATTGCATTCTGTCCTGCTCAAGTGCATGGAGCTAAACAGCCATGGGTAGATCCCTTGGAAACCGTGAACTCACAATTCTCCTTCTTTAAGCTGTTTCATTAGGCATTCCATCACAGCAACCAAGTCCGAGACACACAGCCAGACCTTTAGAATCCAGCCTTAACTGAAGTTGGGTCTTTGCAGAAGATCATGAAGTCAGATTGAATTGGGGCCCTAAACTCTATCACTCATGTCTTACACGATGAACAAGGAGAATGCCTGGAGACAGGCAGGGATGGGAGCATTGAAAGATTTCTAGGAACTGAATGAAGCCAAGAGGGACTCTGCCCCTACATAGCCCTGGCAGGGAAAGCCCTAGGGACCTCTTGACTTCATGCTGGGTTTCTGTACTGAGCCCCCAGTTTGTGCTCACATATTGTGGTTGTTCTAGGACACACATACGACCTGGCTTCACATGTTAGTCTAGGGTACTGAAGGAGGACATAGTGTCCCCTGAGGCCAGTATTCTGACAAATGCTCTACTGAGCATCTTCACTGTTAGGACGTCAGGATGTGGCCTGTGGGCTGAAGCAGAAACTCATCTGGGACAGTGCATGATCTGGTCTGACACACACTGTCCACCCTAACAAGACACCAGGTCCCACAGCTGGAACTGAAGTCAATTCCAAAGCCATTGTAATGGCACTACAGATCCACTCCAAATTTATTTATTTTATTTTTTTGAGATGGAGGTCTTATTTAGCTTTAAATATAAATGTAGCCAAGGGTGGCCTTGAACTTCTTAACCTTCCATATCCACTTCCCCTCTTCCTCCCAGTGCTATGAGTCAGACATGCCCTATCACACCCAGGTTACACACAAGTTGAGATAGAACCCAGGGACTTTGTTCATGTGAGGCAAGCAGTTTACCTAAGCTATACCCCAAGCCAAGTTTACAAGTATTTTGAAAATGCCTCTTATTAATGGTCTAACAATGTTTCTTCTAGTTTATCTTAGAAAAAAAAGACAGAAATTCAGATGAGGAGAAAATCTCATCTGAGATTCAGAAATATCTCCTCAGGATATTGATCATGACCTTATTGTAATGTGGGAAAAGGTAGGGGCAGTCTAGATGTCCAGTAATGAGGCAATGATAAGATAGCATGTCCACAAGATGGAGTACTAAACAGCCATTATAAATATTTATGAAGACTGTTTAACATTAACAAAGAACTTTTAATGATATAGGAGGAACCTATGTGGTATAATAATAACTGAAAAGAAAGCTGGGTATAAAATGTTTCAATATGGATACCAATCATGACAAAAGAAATGTATGAGAAGGCTTCAAAGAAACATGTCAAAATATCAGAGGTCATGGGAAAGTTGTGAGTAATTAAATTTTTTTATATACTTTCTATACTTTGATTTCCTATGTACATGAGTTATGTCCATAATCAAGAAAGAGGTAAGAACTTATAAAATGCTGTGTCTGTGTTTTTCATTTTTATTTTTTCTGATGGATTGTTTGCACATCAGCAAATCTTGACTGGTGCTAACTACTTAGGCCAATCACAACACACATATATGCACAGAGAGGTCACACAGGCTGTGCTGGGCTGGCCATGGCAAATGTACATCAAGTTACACAGGAGGAATTGTGGGGCTGGTTCAAACACACCATCAGACTGATGGGACACAGTTGGGTCAGGTTTCTTCTCCTGCCTGTCAGTTGTTCTTTACAGAGATGTGTTTGGGCCAGCAGAGTGACCCCTCACTGGTACTTCCTGCAGCATCCCTCAGTGGGTGAAGAGGATGTGGGTTGGCATCTGTTCTGGATCCCTTTCTCGACCACTCGACCTTGACATTGGCACCTGCAACTCTCTATAACCTGGTCCAAGCATTGCATCTGTTCTCGGCCACTCCTCCCCACCCTGCTCCACTATGGGCTGGATATGGCAAACTTAGAAAGAACCTGGAGCCTGGCAGGTACACACCTGATGCGAACTATGACCAGATACGGGATGGGAGGGAGCTGGAGGCGTAAACCCAACACAAGCTCAGCTTTCACAGACAGGTCAGTGCCTCTAGGAAAGTGATTATAATGGAACCTAACAAGAGTGTGGGCTGTGTGGAACTCTCCAGGATATAGTCCCTGGGAGAGGACAAACAGGGAATGGGACTTGTATCTGACAGCAAAGCTAGGAGGGTGGATGGGGAATGGGTCCAACATGGTGCTAGATTATTGGAATTCACAGCCATACACACCTAGGGGGTGTGCCCCTTTCCCAGTTTGTTCACATGGTGGGTTAGTGAGGGTATACTGTTTTAAGGGAGGGGCTTTCTTGGTGTTTAGATAAACAATGAGACAGACTCCTGGGTTGGGCATGCTCTGGGGAGGGCCATGCGACAGTGAGGGGCTTTCTATTGCTACACTCTGCACAGCAGTGGCTGGGCCCACCGGCGATACCCATGGCCCATGATAGCAGTCATGGGCTTGCCTTCAACCCCTTCTGCCTTGGAAATCTCTTAAACCCCTGTAAAATGGGGGCTATGAGGACAAGAGGGTGGGAGAGATGGTCCCCATGGCTCTGGGGTACCCCACATAGGGGCTACATGATGTTGCACTGGGTGGCCCCACAGCAATCCTTGATGAGTGCCAGGCCTGTCTTGGCCACAGTTGGCTTGCTAGGTGGGGGATCTGCCTTCTTCTCTGCCCGGGAGCCTGCAGCAATGGAAAAGCAGAGGGAAAGAGAGAAAGGTAAGGAGAAGAAAGCCCTGACCATTGGCAGTCCAACCCAAACCCAACTCATGACCAGGCCTTGGGGATAATGGCTTTGCATTTTATGTTTATCATTCATGGACCTTCATGTCATTCGTCCCTCAAGTTTCAAGTGAAGCTTTAGGCTATCTCCTAGTCAGTTCCTCTTATCATGTTAGCTTCCAGGCCTAGTGCAGGATAAATGGGAAATTTTGTTCAAGGCTATTTCAATCTAGGAAAATGCTCATGTTATCTTTTCAGAATGCTCTACTGGTCATCCTCCATTTTATCCCCTTCAGAATACCTATTAAATATAAGTTAGACCTTGTCACTCTGTCTTCTCTCTTTGTAGAAGCTGTTGTATTTTCCACTGCTTCCCATTTGTTCTGTATCCTGAGTGATTTCCTCAGAACTTCCTTCCATTTTATGAAGCATGCTTTCAACTGTGTCTCCTTTTAATTTTTTGGTCCTTTTAATTTTTTTCTTCCACAGAAGTTTTATTAATGAGGCTAATGTTTTTGCGAGTCTGTTTATTCTTTTTCATAACATTGTTCTATTTCATCTTGAGTTTTGTTTCTTGTCTCTTTAATAATTTCAATATGCCCAGTGCACTCTTTCTTCAAGACAGCTTTTTAAAATATTTTTTAAAACCTCTATTTATAATTTATATGTATACACACAGATGATGTAGTGGGGCACATATGTGTGGAGGGCAAAGGACTACTGTGTGAAGTTCTCTCCTTTCACATTTACATGGGTGCTGAAGGTCAAACTCAGGGTGTCAGGCTTGTGTAGCAATTGTCTTTATCCACTGAGCCATCCTGATGGCTTCTTCTATCAGGTTCTTGGAAAGTCATTTTCTTTGTTGTATCCACTGACTCCTATCATGGTGATTCAATATTCCATGAGTTTTAAAATTTTACTGTGAGATAATCTTCCTGGAAGTTGTCACCTATGGAAGGCTGTGTATATGAGATGCATGCACCATTTTGAGAAGTTCTACAAGTCCAGTTTTTGGGGTTTTTTTTTGTGCCACCCATTAATGGCCTGTGAAAACATGGTTGTCAAGTGTGAGGAATACAGAAGGGCTCTCTTGTATTGGTCACTAAAACCACAAGGCACACAGCCCTGCCTAAAATCAGTTTCCTCACAGGCCTGACTCTTCTATAAAATATCAAATAGAGAGACTCCACCTAATAACATGGTGAGAGAGCAGAGACATATACCTTCTATGTAGGAACACACACACACACACACACACACACACACACACACACACAGAGAGAGAGAGAGAGAGAGAGAGAGAGAGAGAGAGAGAGAGAGAGATTCATTTTATACGTTCTGTTCCTTTAGAGAACCCTGACTAAAGTACAAGAAAGAAAGAAAGAGTCTGGTGCTGGGGCGGTGGTAGCACACGCCTTTAATCCCAGCACTCAGGAGGCAGAGCCAGGCAGATCTCTGTGAGTTCCAGGCCAGCCTGGTCTACAGAGCAAGATCCAGGACAGGCACCAGAACTACACAGAGAAACCCTGTCTTGAAAAACCAAAAAAAAGAAAGAAAGAAAGAAAGAAAGAAATTAAAAAAGGAGTCTGGCATTACCTTGGTGTGGCCAAGCTGTGCTTCTGGGTTCTGGCCCATGGAGACATGTTTATCAGATTATGATGGTTCATATGAATTTTCAAATTGATTGGATTGAGAATTACCTACTTAGTAAAGCATACCTCTGGATGTGTCTATGGTTGTATTCCAGAGAAGGTTAGAATATGAGGCTCTGGCCTAATCAATAGAGTCATCCCTTGAAGGATTCTTAATATGAAAGCATCACTAGAGGTGGAAGAAGGTAGAGCAAGGCCCACTTGGAAGAATTGAGTTACTGGAGCATGCCTTTGGGAGATACATTTTGTTCTGGCCCCTTCCTGTGATCTTTTTTTTCTCTTATTCCTAGACATCATGTCAACTATTCTTCTCCATCATGCTCCCTCCATCATGGTGGACTGACACCTCTGAAGCCAGGAGCTCAAATAAACCTTTACTCCTTCAAGTTGTTCTGGCAGGTCCAGTATACAGGATCAGCAGAGCTTGTGTAAAAGGACATGAGTTGTGGGGAGAAAAAAAGGCAGGCCTAACAGTGCTGTGTCCCAGAGGTTGAGTTCTTGTTCTTTCTCAAACAATTCTTCCCCATTTTCTTAGTCTAAATTTAATAAGGTATATACTTTTTTTTTCTGAGGTAGGGTCTTACTATGTAGCCCCAGTTGGCCTGGAACTAGTTCTATGTTTGTAGACAGGATGGCCTCAAACTCAAACAGACCCACTTGTTTCTGCCTCCCAAGTACTGGGATTAAAGATGTGCACCACCAATATCCAAGGATATTTACTTTTTTGTTTGTTTGTTTGTTTCTGTTTTTGCTTTTTGGTTTTTCGAGACAGGTATAACATCTTGAGCTGTCTTGGAACTAGTCCTGTAGACCAGACTGGCCTCAAACTCACAGAGATCCACCACCTCTGCCTCCTGAGTGCTGGGATTAAAGGCGTGTGCAACCACCACCTGGCAGGATATCCACTTCTTAAAACTGAAAGGGACCTCACTAATGTAGCAGTTAGAGATATCTACCAAACATTATATCAAAAAAGAGAAGACATTGGCAACAGAAGCCCTGATCACTGTAACATCTGGTAGACATGAGGTATTCCCATATTTGTCTCATGCAAAACTCTTTCTGCTCTGGGTGTTTCTTAAAGCTAATAATTATTTTGAGAATTGTGTTTCTGGCTCTTTCAGATTCCAGCCCTAATAGCAGCTGGAGCTCCTGAAAGCCAGAGTAGCCATCATGTTCCTTTAATGAAACACATCAAATAGGACTGTGGAAGGACAGCTCTGCAGAACCAGCTGCTTATACTGTGGGAAATGACAGCACAAGGCTCTTGAAACCAAAATTACTACAAGTTTCAAGACAATTGTAGCAAAACATTAAACCAAGCATGGAGCACATCAGGGCATGGGCCTAGGAAACTGTACAAGCTGCAGGTTCATGAGCCTGGCACTGCCTGCTGCCATCCCACGTTCAAGCTATATTTATAAAGCATGTTTTATGCCCCCTGCCCTCACTTGTTTGAAATCTTCTCTGTCATAGGGGAGGGGAGAACCATGCAGGCACTCACTGGCTGAAGATTTGGTTACTTTGTCTAGAGGTTTTAACTTGATCCTCAGGAAATCAGCCATTTCCTTGTCTTCTTCCTGTTCCCTGGGAAGATGGACATGGGAAAGAGAAGAGGGAAATAAAGTCAGCAAAGAAAATGCCAGTGATACCCAGAAAAGGGCTAAGTGAGAGCAGACATGTTGAGCTTTGTGGATGGTGTGGATATGTTATTGTATAATGTGCACATATGGTGTGTGAGTCTGCTAAGTGAAGACACACACCACTGTATAAATGCTGGCCCAGAGCTAGAATGAGACCCCCAAGGCAGAAATAAGGACATTCTAGGACCCAGGTACTTTGCTGTGGTTCAGTGAACTGGGAAGCATCCTTGTGCCTTCAAACTAGCACAGACGCCTTGACACAGGTTCAGGGCCCATCTCAGAGAGAAAGTCACCTTTGCCTTCAAGGCTGCTAAGAATAAAATGGGTTTTGTGCAGCCCAGCTGACTCTGGCAAAGTTCTCAGAGGACACAGGCGATGAAGAGAAAGTTGCCCCCTACATGGAGAGAGACTCCAAAGGCTTTGTCCTGGGACAAAATATCCAAGATGCACAGCTGCACCCAGACTTGGCATTCTTAGTTAGTTGTATAACTCCGGAGTGGGGAAGTGGGGAAGGTGTCTCCAGGCTAAGATTGCCAGGTACAAATAGATAGGAAACAGCAAGAGGGGGAGAAAAGGAGAGGAAAGCACAGAGCTGGGAACTGGGAGACACTGTCATGGAGGGCAGTGTTTCTAGGTATTGACAGTAGTTTCGATGCATCCAGACAATGTGTAGGGCCCTTTGTCCTTTATGGCAATCAGCTGAGATACAGAGGGCTTTGCAAGACTTTGAGGGATGAAATGGCGTTTTTCTTGAATAAAATAGGTTCTGCTGTCAGAAGGGTTCAGAGTCTGGGGAGCAATGGCAGAGGCCACGCCTGTTAGGCAAGGCCCCAAGTCCCAGGAGCAGACAATGGGTCTGTGGGGTGGTGCAGGGAGAAGAGGCTTGGGATCTGATGGCCTAGGCCCCCACCTTAACCGTTCCACCTCAGCATCATCCACCAGGAAATCTCTCTTCTGCACCAGTCTGTGGATCTTCTGGATTAACTCATCCTCTCTCTGCTTCTGAAGCTTGTTTTTGTCTTTTTCTGGGAGGAAGGAAGCAGAGGGCAGCTATGATGGTGCTTGTCTGCAACTCCAACACTAAGGAGGTTGAAGCAGAAGAGTGGTGAGTTTGAAGCTAGCCTGGGACAATATGTGAGACCCTGTCTCAAGAAAGAACAAAACAGTCAGTGAGTGTAAGTAGTAAACACTGAGTCTGAGGGGACAGGATTGGACATGTGGCTCTGGACTTCGTTCATTGGGTGAACTTGAAGAGGCAGTGTGACCTCTTGTGTGTTTGTTTATGTGTATGAATGGGCACACATATGTCTCTGTGTGCTCACTTGTGTGCATGCAGGTGGAGGATAATGTTCAACATTGGGTATTGTGCTAGATAGTTTTATGTCAACTTGACAAAAACTAAAGTCACCTAAGAGAACCTCAGTTAAGAAAATGCCTCTATAAGATAGGGCTGTAGGAAAGTCTGGAGGGCATTTTCTTAATTAGTTATTAATGGGGGAAGTCCTAGCCCATTGTGGGTGGTGCCATCCCTGGGCTGGTGGTCCTGAGTTCTACAAGAAAGCAGGCTGAGCAAGCCAGGGGGAGCAAGCCAGTAAGCAACACCCATCAAGGGCCTCTGCCTCAGCTCTTGCCTCCAGGATCCTTCCCTGTTTGAGTTCCTGTCCTGAATTCCTTTGATTATGAACAATGATATGGAAGTGTAAGCTGAATAAATTATCACTCTCCAAGCGTCTTTGCTCATAGGATTTCATCATAGTAATAGGAGTCCTAACTAGGACAGATGTTGTTCCTCGGGTTCTGTCTAACATTTTTTATTTGTTTGCTTGTGGCGGGGGGAAGGGAGGTTGTTTTTAGAGACAAGGTTTCTCTATGTGGTCCTGGTTGTCCTGGATCTGGCTCTGTAGCCCAGGCTAGCCTCAAACTCACAGAGGTCTGCCTGCCTCTGCTTTCCAAGTGCTGGGATTACAGGCCTGCGCCACCATGCCCAGCTTTGTTTGTTTGTGTTTGTTTGTTTTGTTTTGCTGTGTATGTGTGTATGCCTGAGAATATGAGTATGCACCATGTGGCTGCAGGTACTTGTGGAGGCCAGAAGAAGGCTTCTGATGCTCTGGAGCTGGAGTTATAAGCAGTTTTGAGCTACTCTATGTGGGTTTAGGAAACTCAATCCAGTTCCCCTAGAAAATAGTAAGTGATCTTAACCACTGAGCCATCTCTCAAGCCTCCACTTTCATTTCAGACACATTCTTGTGTCTGCCACTTTAGCACTGATATCACAAGTACAGGTACAATGCCTGACTCTGTGTGTGTGTGTGTGTGTGTGTGTGTGTGTGTGTGTGTGTGTGTGTGTTCTGGAGATTAAATGCAGGTCTTCATGCTTAAAAGGTAAGCACTTTACCAACTGGGCCATCTCGCCAGCCCGTATGCTGTCTTATGGAAGGACTTCTATAAGACGGACTGCTAGGTGTGGTGGTGCACACAGCTGTAACACCAGCACTTGGAAAGTTGAGGCAGGAGGATCATGAGCTTGAGGTCAGCCTGTTTAAAAACAAAAACAAACAAACATACAAAATACAGCTTCAGGGGTTTTTTCCCTTCATATCTTCATAGCCTTTTTCAATCAGCCCTCCATGGGCACCAAGGGACAATATGTTGTGGTCTCACCTCTAGTCTTGTTTCCAGATCTCAAAGAACTCGTCAGTGCCTATCCCTGGACAGGCAGATGGGCACGCTGCCCTCGTTCTAATCCTTAGAGATCTGGACTGAGAGAGCCCACAGTGGCTGTAAGTTTCATAGTTCCCCTAGTCTCATCTTCAGCCCTCGTTCTATTTTTTGGGCCACTCGTATCTGCAACAAGGCTGTCATTAGCAGATGAATGCTTTAACCCTCAACATGGAGCAGCTTCCCACTGTCTCCTCCAACCTGAGTCCTTAGCCATGTCCTACCTGAGAACCCCCCTGCTTGATCATCACTGTTTTCTGAGTTCCATCCAAGGCCAAGCTCCAAGGATTGCCACAGAGACATAGGGTGTGCAGTAGGTATTCAACAAATGCTATGTCCCTCCCACTTCCTGTGCCAAGAGAAGCTGGAGTCATGTTTTGTGGGCCTTGAGGCTAAGCTGTAATCTAGGTTGACCTGTGGACATGTATTCAGTTCTGTTTGTGTTTTGTTTTGTTTTGTTTTTGCTAATATGACTGCACTATGAGCCTTCTTGTGTGTATTTTACGGGACACAGAGCTTTGGAAAGGTCATGATATGGGGCCTAGGAGATGGCTCAGTTTACATAAGATGCTTGCCTTTCAAGTTTAAGGACCTGAGTTCAATCCCCAGGACCCACAGAAAACCAAGCATAGTGGCATCCATTTATGATCTTAGTGCTGGGAAAGTGGAGAGAAGCATATCCTTGGGTTTTGATGGCCATCCAGTCTAGTATAATTAATGGGCAACTGAGAGACTCTGTCTAAGGGAGGTAGGTGGACAATGTTTCTGGAGATCTGACACATACACACACAGTATTTGTATACAACCCCAAATACTTGTATATATTAAATCACTTCCAGGTTGTCTGCAACATGGAACACAACACAACCATTTAGTAAACCGTTGTTATGTGTATCCTCCATGGATCCTGACAAGAAAAGATCTGGACAACTTTCAGTGGGGATATTATTTTTCCAGGGGTACTTTCAGTCCATTCATGGCTAGATCTGTGGATGTTTAACACACAAGACACACTGAACTGCCTGGAAAGGGAAGGCAAGGTAAAGATTTCTTGTTGACCCCAAAGCCACCACTATGCAGCAAGCATGGATGGTCACCAACTATCACCCATTGGAGGAAAGTGCATGGCTCCTGTTCATTGAGGCCTAGGTATGAGTCCCTAGCCCATACATTGCACTACAGAGCCCTCCCTGCCTTATCCTCCAGTGCCAGCACCCAGGGGCTCTCACAAGGAGTCTGGGGGACAGCTTCTTCCCCATCCACAGCACTCTGACATTTCCAGACCTCACCTAGAGCCACCTGATGACTTCTGGGTGTGCTAGGCTTCTGACAGACACCTATCAACATTTTCTAGTTCTCCTTTAGCTGAGCACTCCCCAGCCTCTTCTGGATTCTCAGAGATAGCACTTCCAGCCATACAATGAAGGAGCCATTGCCTCACACTTACTCAGTGTAGCCTCACCAACCAGCACTGACCCAAGTCTCCAAGCTGTGGCCAATGCTCTTCATCCATTCATCACATCCTTCTTATCAAAATTTCCCACCCACCTCCTGGCACCCTCCCTCTGGTGGAGTTCCATTTTGCAGCTCTTTTTCCTTTTCTTCTCGGACTCTGGAATTTTATTAAAGTCTCACTGTCTTGCTGGAAATGGCTTGGCCTCAGTATAGCTCAATCAATGGCCAAAGATGACACACTCAATTTAAAAAATTCTCTCATATGGTAGCAACTTCTGCTACTGAAAAAAAAAAAAAAATGAACCCCAAATCTCTTGTTTCTAAACTTTCTCTATTCTACACTTCCAAAAGTCTCTTATCTCTAAGATTTTTCTACTTTCCACTCCTAAAAATTTTATCTCTACAATTTCTCCTCTCTCTCTCTCTCTCTCTCTCTCTCTCTCTCTCTCTCTCTCTCTCTCTCCTCTCTTTCTCCTCTCTCCCCCCAGGCTGGCCTCAAACTCACAGAGATCTGCCTGCCTCTGCCTCCTGAGTGCTGGGATTAAAGGCATGCACCACCACTGCCCAAAAATCTCTTAAGACCATGCTGTAAACTATCTCAAGATTTGTAAATTCATTGGGTATGGTTAAAAATTTGTAAAAATCAGCCAGGCGGTTGTGGCACATGCCTTTAATCCCAGCACTCGGGAGGCAGAGCCAGGTGGATCTCTGTGAGTTCAAAGCCAGCCTGGGCTACCAAGTGAGTTCCAGGGAAGGCGCAAAGCTACACAGAGAAACCCTGGCTCGAAAAACAAACAAACAAAAAATCTGTAAAATCTGTAACAAAAAGTTAGCTTAAAACTTATAACAAAAGATTGACAGTTAAATTTTGTTTGTTTGTTTGTTTGTGTTTTTCAAGACAGGGTTTCTCTGTGTAGTTTTGAGCCTTCCCTGGAACGCACTTTGTAGACTAGGCTGGCCTGGAACTCACAGAGATCCACCTGCTTCTGCCTCCCGAGTGCTAGGATTAAAGGCATGCACCACCACCACCCAGCAATACCAGCTAAAATTCTAAGCATTGGTAATCTTAATTTGCTACATGTGATTCAACTCTTCGTGGTGCACACCTTTAATCCCAGCACTTGGGAGGCAGAGGCAGGCAGATCTCATTGAGTTTGAAGCCAGCCTGTTCTACAAAGTGAGTTCCAGGACAGCCATGGCTACACAGAGAAACCCTATCTTGAAAAACAAACAAAATTAGATCTACAACTCTGTGTGTGTGTGTGTGTGTGTGTGTGTGTGTGTGTGTGTGTGTGTGTGTAAAAACTTGGATTCGACTCTTGTTTAGAAAATAGATATTTTTAAATAGCAACTACATGGCTCTCCTTCATCTTGGCTGATGACCTCATCAAGACAGAAGCAACCATGTGGCTGACAGCCGTCTTTACTAAGGTTAAAAGAGAGTACATGCACTGTAACTTCACCACCACTTTAAGGTTACCACATAGTATAAAATAACTATTGCAACAATGATAAAACTTCTTAGTCCTATTGAGCCCTCTGCTTATCATTGTATCTCCTTTTTAGACTAGGGAGGTAACAATAGGTCTCCCAAATATCTTGGATTAGGATAGATTTTTGTATCATGATAAACTATAAAGTTTATAAAAAGGATATAAGTATATAAATGTCTACACAGGTTTACAGAAACTGAGTTAGAGATGTATGTCTAACCACATATGTCCTTACTAACTGTTCAACACCAGGCTTCTACAAATTTTAGATAAGTGTGGTAGTTTGAATGTAATTGGCCTCCATAAGCTCATAGGGAGTGGCACTATTGGGAAGTGTGACCTTGTTGAAGTAAGTATGGCCTTGTTGGAGGAAGTGTGTCACTGTGGGGGTGGGCTTTGAGGTTTCCTATGCTCAAGTTACACCTAGTTTCCTATGCTTAAGTTATACCTAATTCATATTAAATCTTGGTGCCTGTGGATCAAGATGTAGAACTCTCAGCTCCTTCTCCAGCACCAAGTCTGCCTGCATGCCACCATGTTGCACCATGATGATAATGAACTAAACCTCTGAAAATGTAAACCAGCCCCAATTAAATGTTTTCCTTTATAACAATTGCCATGGTTGTGGTGTATCTTTACACCAATAGAAACTCAAACAAAGACAATAAATAACAATATATGTTTGATAAATAAGGTTTATAAACTCACAAGGTTTACTCAGGTTTACAGTAACTGATTTGAAGATGTGTGCCTAGTCTCTCTTTCTCTGCTAAGCTTGCAAAGCTTGAGCTACTTGGATGAACTGAGTCATACAAGAAACTGATATTCTGTAATGGTACACTATAAAAAGGATCAAAAAAGTTCCCAGCCTTTCTGTGGACTGTATGTATGGTTTAAAATTAATGTATTTATGGTTAAAGTTTTGAATCTAAGGATCTTCTTTTAAAATTTTAACTCAAAATTTTAAAAATCAAACTTAACAGAGATAAAATTATAAATTCCTTTTCTTTCCTTCCTTCCTCCCTTCGTTAATTTTTTTAGAGGCAGAATTTCTCTATGTAACAGCCTTGGCTGTTTTGGAACTCACTTTGTAAACTGTGCTGGCCTCAAAGTTACAGAGATCCACCTGTCTCTACCTCCTGAGTGCTGGGATTAAAGGCATAAAAGCTACTAATTTGTAAACTGTTACATAACTAAGACCTGCAAGTTAATTCTCAGTCATCTTATAAATGGTCAAATTCTTTAGTGTGCTCAGAACTATGCTTATAGTCATGCTAATTACAAATGAAATTCATTTACAGTGACAAGCTTTATTTAGCTTCCTGCTATATAAACTTTCAAGGTTAAGCCTAATGCAAGTAACTAAAAGCAAGTAAAGTTTGTTTAACTTAGATATATTTAATAGATAATGGTCCTCAAACTTTTCAGAGATCTGCTGAATTTGGCATTTAATGTTTAATAGAAAAAGTTTCCCATGATAGAAATGCCAGCTCCTAGCAGCAACCCTAAGGTCCAAAGAAGATGGGGCACAGATGACTCTGCCTGGATTGTGGTAATGCTAACCATTAGGCAAAGAACAGCCACATGCCTCACCCAATATCAGGGCCCTGAACAAACTAAGGACACTGTTGGGTTGACTGCTTTACTCTGCCTCAACAAAGTAGGTCAGTTTCCAAGTTCCCCCTCCACAGGAAAAATCTGTCAGACCTTTTGGGTCTGGCAGCTGAAGGCTGATGCTATCCTGTGCAGTACCTGAAGATGTAATGCTGTCCTGTGTGACAGCCAAAGACCTACAATCTCTGTCCCCTATTGAAGCCATCAAGACCACTGGAGTCTAGGTAGTGGGTAAGTCTCTGTCATTTTAATTACTATATAGACCATTTGGTACTTCCTGCTATAATTTATCCTCAGATCTCTGATGGTATTGATGGCTAATTGTAGCTTTGTCAGTTTGGCAATGGCAAGCACCCAACTTCTCCCCTCAAGGGTGCAGCTGCTTGGTCAGTTCATTTCCTATGTAAAATCTGGCCTCACTTTTGTAGAGATTTCCTGCTGAAAAAGGCCGACACATACACAGTTTCCCTTGCTGACTGACTTCACTTTGAAGGAGATAAACTCACAAAGCAGGTTTTAATGTAATTTTTACTATTCTTTTATTTAAAGGAACTTTCTTTGCAATGACTACTCTCAATTATCAACCACTTGTGTCTCCTGATAAATGATTAAATGGAAAAAGAAAAGTTTTGATGTTTATTTAAGTTGTGGGGGTCTAAGAAAGTAATTTTGTTTGTTTCTCTGTGTAGTTCTGGCTATCCTGGAACTTGCTTTGTAGACCAGGTTGGCCTTGAACTCACATAGATCCATCTGCCTCTGCCTCCTGAATTCTGGGACTAAAGGTGTGCACCACCACTGTCTGGCTCGAAGAAAGTAACTTTAAGGTATGTAAATGCAAGTTGTAAAGAAATGATGTAAGATATATGAAAATTGAGAAATGTTTCAGATTTCTTTTCTTCATTATGCTATTGTCATAGTAAGACTTCAAAAGTTTTAACATTAATCAGTGAAGTTCTGATAAGCTATTAATACAGCCCTGGTAAAGCACTGACTAAAATACTTCTCATTGTGCTGAAAACATCTCTTTCCAATCTATGTATCCAACCATGCTTTTAACCCAGACTTATGTTTTGGATCCCCAAGCTTTTACTATGACTCAAAAGTGTGAGTCAACTGCTTTTTCTATAATGTGGATTTCAGTACAGATTACTAACAGTGGTAATGCTAACATAGCTAAAACTTTATCTCTTTTTGTAAACTTAAAAAACTCTTGTAAGCTTCAGGCTTTAGGAAGTCATGAGTCTTGGATCCACCTGTCACAGGTCAAAGAGACACCAGTCTCCTGTCAAATCAACAGCCTAAGTTTCCCCACCTGCCTATTCCTGAGGGTGGGATGTGTGTGTGTGAGTGTGAGTGTGAGTGTGTGTGTGTGTGTGTGTGTGTGTGTGCATGTATGTCTCTCTGTCTGACTCTGTGTCCTTTCTCTTTGTGTCTCTTTCTCTGTGTGTCTCTGTCTCTGTCTCTCTCTTTGTCTGGGGACTCCCCCAGCTCCAATTACCAGGACTATAGGACTGGAAGTTTCAAATGTACACCTAAGAGAAAAAGTTCCCTTAAACTCCTTAACTTTACCTTCAGTCTCTAGTCTACATCTGTCCCAACAGATTCCTAATCAACTGTAGACTTCTCCAAAGCTGCCTGCAGTGTGCCTTGGAACCTACATCCCAGATAGCTCCAAAGCAGCCTGCACTTCACTAGCCACAGGTGGTCTTACAGAACCTGGGCAACAAGCAAAACAGATGTCACTCCTCTCTCCTTTCCATCCTTTGACTATCATTCCAGCCTTCCTGGGGCAACAACAACAATGCCTTAATTTTAGCAGGAAGTAGTTACAAAAGAGATTATGTCACCTCTTATCATCAACAAAATGCTGGAATAGTAGGTCTCCAAAACACTCAAGACAAATGACTAGCTGAGGTGTCTATTATATCAAAGTAGACACTGGCTGCCAGGTTCTCCCAGCATCACAAGTACCTGTACAGAGTCCTGGCTCCTCCCAGTACTTCTCAGCCCCACCTCCTACCCTAAAACTTTTCCAACCCATGAGCTGGGCTTTGCTTCCCCTTCCCCAGCTTATTTTTCTCTATGTAACTCAGCCATTTGGGCCATGCCTGCTCTCTTGGTTCTCTTGGCCCCTCTCTCCTCTTTCTTCCTTCCTCTCTTGCTCCTCCTTCATCTCCCTCCTCTAGTGGCCTAGTCTATTCTACTAGCCATGTTCAGTCTGGACTCTTCCAGATGCCTCTGACATAAACTTGTGTTCACCTTTTTTGTTTGAGATACAGTTGAAATCAGTAGCCCAGGCTGGTTTCAAATGTGTGGGCCATCTTCTTGTGTTTAGATTATAGGTGTGTGCCACCATACCCTGCATGAACTTGTGTTTAATTCATGGAGTCCTCATTAAGAAAAGAAACAACCCCACTCCTCCCTATAGAGATATTTTATTTGTACTGAAATGTGATTTTATTTGTATATTAATCAAGTTGCCTTGGGGTCAGAGCAAGCCATAGCAGAAGCTGGGTGGTGGTGGTGCACACCTTTAATCCCAGCACTTGGGAGGCAGAGCTAGTCAGGATCTCTGTGTGTTCAAGGATACAGCCAGCATGGCAACAAACACCTTTAATCTCAATACCAACCATAGAAGACCTGGAGGTCTGTACAGACAGGCAGTGACGAGGAGGTCGTGTGGCTGGGTTTACAACCAATGAGAAGGCAGAACAGAAAGTCTATATAAAAGACAGGACACAGGAAGTAGCTCTCGGGCAGAGAGGAAAGACAGAGCAGCAGTGAAGGGTAAGGTTTTCAGCTATTGTCTGACTACTTGGCTTTTAACTCTGCAATTGGATCTGTGTTTCTTATTTAACAAGATGGTTACATCTACACCTCCCAATCCCATGGGTGTTGGGCCCCATTAGGCCCGGGTGTTAGGCCCAGTGTAACTTCCTGAGCCTAGCTCAAGTTTGGCAACCTGACTTCCACATATGAGTGACTCAGCTCAACCCAACCTAGAATTGCTTCTGCTTAGTAACTGCTGAGATGGCATCATCTCATTGGCCCTCTATTCTCACCCTATCCCTCCTCACCCCGACCTATATAAGTCCACTCCTGATGCACTAAGGAGTTCCTGCTTTGACAAGGCTCCCAGCTCAGTGTGCTTCTCTCTGGTGGACAGGGGAGGTCTGGGCTGTTGACACTCACCATTCTACTCAGCCCCAGGGAGAGACCAGCTAGACCGGTCATGCCTCAGCCCTACCAGTTAGTCAGCCCAACAGACTGGTGCCCCATGTGAGAACAATTTCTTCAGTGGAAGAATGCTGTCGGGCCAATGTCTGTGGGTAGGGAACTCCCATAAGATATGGGGCAGTTTTCTTCTAAGCTAAATCCTGCCTTGGAGTCCCTGCAAGTACTACTAAAGAGCAGGGGCCTCAACCTCTCTAACAGTCAGGCACTCTAGACATGGATTTACCTCATTAAGATTGCCCCATAGTTGCCTGATGGCGTTCTTTTCAACTGGGACACCTGGGATGGAATAGAAACCCTGATTCACAGGGCCCAGGTTGACAGAGGAGAGATTCTTCCACTGGGAGTTATCTCCATTGGTACTGCCTTAAAAGGCTGCTTTGCACCAAGGCCCATTAAGGAGAAATGGCCCGTGGATACCTTTGGAAGACTCTTAAGAGGGGAGATATAAGTCTGGAGCCCTACAAGGAGAAGGGGCCTGTAGGGAGACCTGAAGGAGAGGAAATAGAGCCCAGATGCTACAGGCCACAGGAAAATATTATAAGAACTCAGCTGGTTATGGCAAAGCCACTACCTGAAGGGATCAAGGAATTCTTTCAGAGGAAGCCAAATTCCAAGGAGCTTTTGATGTTATTCGGCTTGTTATATATCAGCTGTCTTCTGTTATGAAAATCATGTGTGCCTTCATAGTTTTTCCATTTGATTTTTCCCTAAGAAGTGATAACAGTGTGGACTGATCACTCTCTGGACATATACATTCAAGGTATTTGGAGAACAGTCTCAGGAAAGGCTTCCTTCCCCTCAGCCCATCTGTTTCTCCCCTTTCAGCACTGGAATAAGATACCTCCCTTAGTCACTTTCAAGGACCAACAGAAATAATAGTCCAAACCACCACATAATAAATCTCCTGATTTAAGGTAAGTTCCACAAGGAGACATCGCCTAGGTCTGGTGTCCGGACCTTAAGTAATTTTAGTTCAGACCCTCCTTTCTTACAGCTTTACTAACTATATGGACCCCTAACTTCTTACCTAACCACTTCTTAGAATGTAGACTGAGCACATGGATCCCCTTTTTCATATACTAACCATCATTAGCACTCAGTTGACCTCCTCTTTTTACCACTCCCATTTTGGATTGTAAAAGAAAGCCTGGTGGTCACTGCCTGAGGAAAATTCTTACCTGCCTTTATGACCCCAAAGAATTCAAGCCTGGTAACCTTACTCAGCCAGAGGATCGATATTGCTTGGGTTTATAACTGAATTTCTGAGAGACTTAGGGAGTACTGAGAGAATAAGAGAAAAGAGAATGGAAGAACTAGATAGGTAAGAATTGGAGAGAAACAAACTGAGACAGGGAAGAACTAGATTGAAGGGCAAGAAAAGAGTACTAGAGGAACAAGATGGAAGATGAGAAAGAGCCAGATGGGGAAGAACAAGATGAGAGAGAAGGAGATGGGAGAGGAGCCAGTATGGGAAAGAACTGGATGGATGAGAACCTAGAAGGGACAGAACTAGATGAAGGAATTAAGATAGAACCTAGAGGGGACTGCAGATACATGTAGAGAGAAATCAGTCAAGAAAGGAGCTAAAAATGAGAGCAGAATAGAAGCTTGTAGAGAGAGAACTGACAGAATAATAAAGTGTATGGACTAAGGAGTTTCTTGTATTCATTTCTTTTCATCAAAGATTAATTATCAGCTGGTTGTATATTCTTCCTGGACCCTGGGAGGGGACTATTGAGGGGCTGGACCCCCATAGTCCCCGATACTCAGAGAAAAAAGAGACATAAAAACTCAGGCCACACCCAAACCAGAACCCCTGAGTCAGCCTGGCTTGTTGTATCCATCTCTTGATCCTTTGATGCCGCTCCCTGGCCTTCAAAGGGCCCCTCAACATCTGCTCTCCCTATCAATCCATTCC
The DNA here is from genome assembly GCF_903995425.1 of Onychomys torridus. NCBI lineage: Eukaryota > Metazoa > Chordata > Mammalia > Rodentia > Cricetidae > Onychomys > Onychomys torridus. The sequence goes on from NC_050450.1 coordinate 6,055,488, forward strand.
TCACCCCCTCCATCCCACACTCCAAATTCGTCTGCACCTCTGCCCTACTCTTGGTTGGGGCAGCCCAAGGGGATGTGATTGGCCTCTTTCCTGTTAATATTAACCCACTGGCAATCTCCCCCTTGCCTGGGATCCCTGGGAGGCTCAGGACCTTAAGGACCTTAAAAAGGCCGATTCAGAGGATGGGCCAAATTCCCCTTGGGCTGAGACTGTCCTGGATCTGGCTCATCAAGCATTGACCACTCCGGATTGGAAGACCCTCACCAAAGCAGCCCTCTCTGGACCCCTCTACTTGAAATGGGATGCCTTCTATCTAGAGGAGTGCAGGGTCCAGGCAGAGAGAAATCAAGCGGTCAACCCTCAAATCCCTATAACCTTTGAGATGCTGTCTGGTACCTCCAACCAGTACTCCACTGGCCTCCAGCAGGCCGTCATCCCCGCCCCCCTATCAAGATTAAGTTAGGATAGCTGCTTGGAAAAAATTGAAGACCCCACAGAGGCTCCTATATCTGGGGTCCATCAGATATCAGGCAAGGACTTAGTGATGTTTGTTGAAGGGGTCAGTAAGAGCCTCCAGAGAAAGTTTTCTCCCAGAGAGCTGAGGGATACATTTTGTAAAATATTGGTGTGGGACGGCATGAACACTGATCATAAGCTTGCCTATGCTGGACTGAGAGGTCAGGAAATTAGCAAATGGACTGTGGCCTCCGAAATGTTGGCTCTACTTCTCACCAGGCCCAAACCATGGTGGTAGCCACGTAGGCAGCTAATAGGGAACAGATGGCAACCTTAGTCAATGCCCTCCAGCAAGTCTCCATGGGGGGGGGGGGGGGTCCTGCTTTGGTTGTGCGGTGGAAGGCCATTTTAAAAGGGTGCCTCCATGGTTCCTCCCCAATCAGGCCTGCCCCACACCCCATGTCCCAGGTGTAAAAAGGGGTTCCACTGGGCAAAAGATTGTAAATTATCTTCATCCTCCAAGGGATGCCTTTAAACTCCCCCAGGGGCGATCCCCAGCCCTGTTAAATAAGGGGAAAGAGGTGGCCAAAGCCCACTGGACCGTACCCTTGGTGCCCAGATTGAGGCCCAAGATGACCCTAACCATTGCAGGAAAAACCTTTAATTTTATCATAGACACTGGGGCTGACTGTACGGTCATCGGAAAAGAGGGAATCCTCTCCTCTTGGCAGTTGGTTCCCGGACCCCAGGTGCTTGGCGTGTGTGTTGGGGGGCGGGGGCGGGGGCATTCTATGTCATGGGAGACAGCTAATTGGTTGTCATGGACCGACCCCGATGGTAATTATGGGAAGGTGCGCCCCCTTGTGGTTCCTAGTGTAACTGACAACCTTCTTGGCCTGGATATCCTCGGGGAAGCTGAGGCCTTTAGCCTTTTATCAGGACATGCTTGACACTGAAGAGTACCAACAGCAGTTTGAGGAGGGGCAGGAAACACACCCCAATTACAGGGATGATCCCTATTTTGAGAAGCTCAGATGAGACTTTTTCCAGGTTTACCCCCAATCCTAAGGGCCACTGCTTGCCCCTGGTGCCAAAGATTCAGTGGACACCTGGGTAACCTGTATGGGTTGAGCAATGGCTTCTACTGTCCTTTAAATTACAACATCTTGATGCTCTGGTTAAACAACAATTGTCCTTGGGGCATGTTTGGCTGTCTACCAGCCCCTGGAACTCTCCTGTTTTTATTATAAAAAAGGCTAATGGTTCCTGGAGATTCCTACATGACTTAAGAAAAATCAATGAAAGAATGATCCCATTTGGGATCCCCCAAAGGGGACTTCCCTGGATATCTGCCATCCCTAATACCTATTATCTGACCAATATATTTTTTTATATTAAGGATTGTTTTTTCTCCATTCCATTCCATCCAGATGATATGGAGAAGTTTGCATTGTCCTTGCCCTCTACCAATTTCCAGGGCCTGGACTTAAGGTTCAAGTGGACCGTTTTGCCCCAGGGGATGACTAACAGCCCCCCTATAAGTCAGTATTTTATGTCACATATTTTTCCTCCCTGATGGGATGCCCTAACATTTTATTTTATATTTACATGGATGGTATTGTTCTAGGAAGCCCCACTTTGACGGGCCTTCAGGACCACTAATTGCCTTACCATCTTGAAAGATCGTAATTTTAGGGTGGCTCCAGATATAGTGCAGTCCATTCCCCCCTCCCCCTTTAAAATTCTGGGCACTCTCCTGTCCCTTAACACAGTTTCTCCAGCTAAACCTCAGTTGCTTATTCAAGGGACCTATACCTTAACTCAGCTTCAAAAGATGCTGGGAAAAATAAATTGGCTGAGGTCATGGATCTCTGTGCCCATACAGCAGTTAACCCCTTTAAATTAACTCCTTAAGGGCTTTGACCTTTCATCCCAGATTACCTTATCACCCCATCATTTGCATATTTTGCAACAGGTTCAACAAGCCATTGACACAGCAGCCCTAAGGAGATTCGATCCCGACCTGCCTGTCTCCCTGTGTATTTTTCCTGGGGAAACCTTATGCACTATGCTGTTAGCACAAGAGGGGGAGCCTATTCACTGGGTTCACCTCTTGGTGGGTGGAGCCCCCGGGTTTACTCCCTGACCAACCAGGTAGCTGATTGCATTATTAAGGGCAGGGATATTTCTGTCAGGATGTTCGGCACAGAACCTCATTCTGTTATTGTTCCATTTAAAATTACTGACTACCTGGCCCCAAAGAAATAACAGCAGAATTGCCATAGCCCTTGAGGGGTTTCCAGAGAAGGCTGGTTGCTATTATGGCCCTTATAAATGGATGAGTTCCTTCTCCTGTCTGGAGTAGAGGCCCCCTAGAATTTTTTTACATCACCCAAACTCCAATTTTCTTATGGTGTTTATGGATGAGGGACATTTGGGGGCCTCCCTAGTTCTCACCCTTTGGACGAGGAGAGGAACCTATACCTATAAAAACAATCTTCCTCAAGATGGAAGGGTCTGCACAGTTTAAGGAACTGTTTGCTGTTGTTATGACACTAGGTTCCATATCAGAGTCATTTAATCTATTCTCTGATAGCCTTTATGTTGTAAATCTTTTGCCTAACCTGGTTGAAGCCCATATTAAATTAGATTTCAATCCCATTTCTCCTCTTATGATTCAGGTTCACTCCTTACTTAAACAGAGACTCAATCCCATTTATTTACAACACCTTAGAGGTCACCAAAATTTTCCGAGATTTCTTTACAAAGGAAATCAGTTGGCCAACTCGGTAATGTAATACTGTTATCGAGGCCACAGATTTCCACCTACTTACCCATGTTAACTGGAGAGGCCTGAAACATAAGTTTCCCCAGGTACTGATTAAAGATCTCAAAAAAAAACCAAAAAAAACAAAAACCTGTCTGGACCTGTAAGTATAGTATTATCAGCCCTTCCTTCAGATCCCTCCCCTCCAAAAGATGGGAAGCCTTAAAGGGATTTAGCTCAGTGGTAGAGCACTTGCCTAGCAAGCACAAGGCCCTGGGTTTGATCCTTAGCTAAAAAAAAAAAAAAAAAAAAAAAAAAAAGATGGGAAGCAATCCCCGAGGACTTCACCCCAATCATCTCTGGCAGATTGATGTCACATACTATTCCCCAATTGGAAAACTTAAATATGTTTTTTCTTTCTGTAGATACTTTCTCCTATGCCTGTTGGGCATCAGCTCATGCTGGGGAAAAATCCAAGCATGCTTCAAATCAAATCAAAACAGATAATGGCCCATGCTTTAGGGCAAAGACTTTATAAATTTCCTACACACCTGGAAAATTTCTCATTCTACTGGCATCCCCTATAATCCTAGGGATCAGGCCATTGTGAAAAGATTCAACCAAAAAAAAGATTCAACCAAACACTTAAGTCCAAATTACAAAACAAAAGGGGGAGTCTCTACCCCCACATGATCAACTAAGCATTATTAACCTTAAATATTTAAAAAAAATTTTTTTTAAGCTGAGGATTGAACCCGGGCCTTGTACTTGCTAGGCAAGTGCTCTACCACTGAGCTAAATCCCCAACCCTAAATTTTTCTAAGGAAGATAAATTTTTATCTACTTTTCAAAAACATTGGTCCTCCTTGGTTACTTATAGTAACATTTGGGTCAAGTGGAGGGACCCCTTAATTGGGTCCTGAAGAGGACCAGACCCACTCCTCACTACAGGAAGAGGGTTTGGATGTGTCTTTCTTCAAAATGAAAAGAGACCCATCTGGGTACTGGTCAGAGAACTCAAATATTTACCCCAACAAGGGGACAATGATGATGGCTCCAGGGAGTGTTCTACCCCTGAGGACAGTCTTTTTGCTTCTTCCTCAGAAATGACCAAAGATACGGATGCTGTTGCTCATCCTGATGATGATGTTGACTGCCCAGCCCGGTGAAGAAGGGTTTGGGGGTTATTATGATGCACAAGAAACCCTGAACTTGATATATGGAAAACCCTGTGATTGTGGTGGTGGGGCGTTCAAGGCCTCTCTATACTCTGGACAGCTGATTAGCATGACAGATTGTGGTGGTAAAATTGCCTACCTCAGCATTTGTACCAGCACCACCATTATTGGATCTGCCTCACACAAATGGGTTTGTGTAGAAAAGTCTAAAATCATACCTACGGTGAATGGCAAACCTGAGCCCTACCCCTGCACCTCCTTTTACCAATCCATGCATGCCACCTGCTACACTGCAGTGCATGAATGCATTAGAAAGACTGATAATAAGACCTACTGGATCACCACCAGAAATGGCATTGGCCATTCGGGTACTTTGGTTCTATTTGGAAGGCATCCAGTGGGGAATTGAACTCTGGCCACTCCAGTGACCATGTTTACTGGGAACTGGAGGCCCCCATCAGTTACTCCTACAGCGGGGGAGTGCAGGACCAGTTGTGGGAATTACAGATCCAAAAGAGAGTGGAACAATTGCTTACAGCTGAGTTCTCCAAGCTCTTCTATCACCCCTTAGCCCTCCCTGATCAGAAAGGGGATCTTAACCTCAATGCTGATATCCAGGCCATCCTGGAGACATCTTTCTCCATGCTCAATCAGACCAATGCCTCCCTTGTTGAGAATTGTTGGCTTTGCCTTTGCCTGGGGCCACCGTGACCACTGACTGGCACTGCCTGTTTATGTTTCCCATTCCAACCTTACCTTTTTTGAAATTGATGTTTCCTCTACCATCCCCCTACTGGGCTGTTCCCGTACCCTGCCTATTAAAGTGCTGCCCCTCCATGTTTTGCCCACTAATTCCTGTCTCTGGGCTCTGCCACAAAATAGTACAGATGCCATTGATGTGGGCCAGGTCTCCTCTTTCTTTTGTGCTGGCAACCACACTAGCCACACCCCCCACAGGTATGTCCCCCATGGGAATGGTTTTTGTGGGCTAGGAGGAATGGCTTTTAGCTTTCTCCTTGGGTCATAGACAGGCCTTTGCGCCCCTGCCATGCTGATACCAGATGTGGATATCATCCCTGGTGATGAGGCTCTTCCAGCACCTCTTTTGACTACACAGGAGGAAGGTCCAAGAGGGCCATACAAGTGATACCTCTCCTTGTTGGCCTGGGAGTAACTGCAGGCATGGCCACAGGAGCGGCGGGGATAGGCCTGTCCACACATCTTTTTAGGAAATTATCCATTCAGTTAATTGATGATGTAAAGGCCTCTCCAGCACCATTCTTGACCTGCAGAGTCAGTTAGACTCTCTGGCTGAGGTAGTCCTCCAGAATAGGAGGGGGTTATATCTGCTAACTTCAGAAAAGGGGGAGTCTTTGTTGTTACAGGAAAAGTGCTGCTTCTATGCTAACAAGTCGGGGATTGTCCAGGATGAGATAAAGAGGCTCCAGGAAGACCTGGGAGGAGAAAGCGGGAGTTCAAGACAGTCCTCTGTGGACAGGCCTTCATGGATCCTTACCCTACCTACTTCCCCTCCTTGGACCCTTCCTTCTCCTTATTCCCCTTCTCACCATTGGGCCTTGTGTGTTCAATAAGGTCACACAATTTATCCACTAGACTGGAGGCGATCAAGATAAATCAGGTTGAGGTACGCTACCGAAGATTAGCCACTCAGGAGTCTGGTCCCTCCCATGGCTGGGTATCCTCTTATGAGAGCCCTTCTTCTGCTCTCCACTCGACCAATGACGCATAAGCTCTCAGGTGGAGACCACGTAAGACAGGTCATGGAATGACCACCCCCCCATTTATGATACATGGTACTCAATGACAGTTAAGATCTCCAAGTGGGGGACGACCTAAGACAGGGGCCATGTCTTACAAAAAACAAAAGGGGGAGTTGTTGGGCCCCATAAGGCCCGGGTGTTAGGCCCAGTGTAACTTCCTGAGCCTAGCTCAAGTTTGGCAACCTGACTTCCACATATGAGTGGACAGGGGAGGTCTGGGCTGTCAACACTCACCATTCCGCTCAGTCCCAGAGAGAGACTGGCTGGACAGGTCCTGCCTCAGCCCTACCTGTTGGTCAGCCCAACACATGGATACAGAGGGCAGATGAAGAGCCCTAGGCAGTGGCTAAGAGAGGGTGCAATCACTCACATTACCTGGAATGGCAACCAAATTCTGCAGCTCCTGCTTCAGGTCCATGATGTCTTTGCAGAGCTGAATGTCATCCATCCTGTGGGGGAGGGTACACACAATAAATTACTTCAGTAGAACATACACCAGCATTAGCCTGGTTCAAACACAGGCAGCTGGTGAGAGTGGGTGCCCCTTCCAAGGGCTATGCTGACTACTTAACTTGATTGAAGGAGGCCTGGGTGATCAATGACCAGCCTGTTTCTGAATAAGTCTGGGTCATCATCACTTTTCTCCTTGCTGTGACAGAATACCTAACTTATAAGTAACTGAGGGGGAGGGGTTGTTGTTTAGGCTCACAGTCCTAAGGACTACAATCCACCAGGCAGCTCTGTAGCCATGTGAGCCTGGAAGCTGCTTTTACACAGTCCAGACCAGGAAACAGAGCTTGGGTAGAAACTTGGCATGTAGAACCCTCTAGGCCTGCCCCCACAGCTAGCTAGACCCCATATCTCCAAAATCACATAACCTTCCACAACAGTACCACCAGCTGGGGTCAAACATATAAGCCTGACATTAGGGATAGTTTGCATTTGAACCACAGCTGTCTGTGATGATGTCCCCAGAGGTTGGCTTATGAGTTACTGAACTGTTTAAGGAAGTCCTGCCCTCGTGTAGGCAACATCCAGTCAGCTGGAGGTGATAGGGGAAGAGGATGAAAAGGAAGAAGTAGGGGGTTGTGCACTCTCTCTGTCACTATTTGTCTCTGTCTTTTCTTGATCTGTCTCTCTCTGTTTCTTTGTCTCCCTCCCACTGCCCTTAGATATAACTTCAAAATTTTCACCTCTTGGATTCTGGGTTTTGTACCATTGGTACCCAGGGGCTTGCTTGTGGACTGATCATCCACTTCCAAGTTCTGAAGCTTCCAGACACAAACTGAGTCAGAGTACTACTCATGCCTCTAGTTTAGTATTGATTTTTACAGGTTTAAAAATATGCTGGTTATAAATATCACATGACATTGTTACTATACAGACTATTTCAGCAATTTGCTCTTTTTTCTTAATATATATCTTTTTACTTCAAATTATATGTAATTCTACTTAATAATACATCTTGGGCATGGTTCCCTGTCATTCATGCAAGTCAACTGATTGTGTGTGTGTGTGTGTGTGTGTATGCACAGTATCCCACTATGTTGCTATACAGTGATTGGTCCACTGCTCACATCTAGGTTTTTCTGTGATAAATTCCTAGACAAGCAAGCCACTGGTCAACCAATATGAACATTTATATTTCTATAGGAATTTACAAATTCCTTCCAGGGGCTATGTTTAAACTGGGCTTCCCTACAATTCTGCTGTGTGTCATAGTATGGTGTGTGTTATAAAAAATAAAAAAAAAAAATTAACTCTTGCCCAAGACTGTAGCTCAGTGGGTAGAGTGCTCTCCCAGCATGCTCAAAGCCCTGGGTTTGATTCTGGTGCTCTGAAGAACAAGGCAGCAGATGAAGGGAGGATGGGTCTTTTTGGAAACAGCACTCTGTGTTGGCCTTGACAACCATCCTGGGAAGAGGTAGAGAGAAGCTACCAATGTAAACTTAGGTTAAGGGACTCAACTGGACCACATGTTAGTCAGGATCAGGATGAGAGCCTGGCTCTCTGGAGTCTGACTCTGACCACCTGCCTACTCATCACCACACCTTTACCAAAAGCCTCACTCTGTGGTTCCTTCCCGAAGTATGACTACAGACCAGTGTGGGCCCACCTGTGGCTGACCTCAGATGCCCACAGTTTTCACCCCACTCCTAACATCTGAGATCCCAGGACCAGGACAGGGATTCAGGGCTTCAGTCTGCATCTCTTCATGCCAGAAGTATGCCAGGCCTTTCCAAAACTCTGCCTAGAACATCCTATCAAGCTACCTTGAATGATCCAGGGCTTGCCAGAAGGGCACAGACTGCCTGTTGCACAACTGCCTCCATGATGGAAATACCATTCAGGCCATAAAACTCATTATGTAGACAGCACCACCTGCTAAAATGAAAACAAAGACCTAATCCATCAAAGTCCATAGTTCTGAGATAGTCTCTAAATGTACAACCTTGCCTTTTGGCTTCTGTAGTTCCATTTCTGGATAACTGTTCTTGTTAACAGAAGTATGTCAACCCAGAATACTGTGGGATGTTCTGTATGATAAATGTGTTGCTCTGATTGGTTAATAAATAAAACACTGATTAGCCAGTAGCCAGGCAGGAAATATAGGCGGGACAAGAAGAGAGAATTCTGAGAAATGGAAGGCTGAGGCAGAGAGAGACACTGCCAGCAGCCGCCATGACAATCGAGATAAAAGGTACTGGTAAGCCACAAGCCATGTTAATTAATAGAAATGGGTTAATTTAAGATAGAAGAACTAGATAGCAAGAAGCCTGCCATGGCCACACAATTTGTAAATAATATAAGCATCTAAGTGATTATTTTATAAGTGGGCTGTGGGACTGTGGGGGCTTGGCGGGAACTGGAGAGAAAAACTCCAGCTACACCAGAACATGGGTTTTGTGTGTGTGTGTGTGCTTAAAAGCTCATCTTGAAAAAGGTTCAATGCTACACTGTGATCCCAAACATTCCTTGTAGTTGCCAGCAGACTAATTAAGACTTTATATTGGCTTAAACCCACGTCTGAGCAGTCTTCTATGTGAATATCCCACAAGAGGTTTCTCCCAGCAAGTATTCAGCTGGAGGTCTCTGGAATCCCCAACTAATAGAAATCTAGCTAAATTATGATCCTTAATGGGGTGATATGATCTCTAAGGACAATTGATATGGCTGGAGACATACTTGCTATTACAACTCCTTTGGGTAGACAGTGTTGTTACTAAATGAGGCCCCAGGGTTCTGCTAAACACCTGCCAGTGTATAGAAAAGTGCTCCACAACAGAGAAGGATCTAGTCTGAACTGTCAGTCAAGTTGAAGGTCAGCAATACACAGTTAAAACTCAAAACTCAGATATTTTATTGAAAATGAGATGGAGACAGAAATAGAAACAGAGAGAGACAGAGAGAGAGAGAAGCTAGAGCTGGGGCACCAAAAGCCATGCACCAGGGACTTCACTTCCCCAAGTCTCACTACCTTCATCTTTTTTTTTTCATTTATTTATTATCTACCTTTATATGTATGTATGCATGTATGTATGCATATGGGGGGTATATGTGTATGAGTGTCACAGCACAACTGTGGAAGTCAGACAATAACTTGTCCTTCAGCATGATGCTGGGAAATGGCTGGGCCAGGGCTCCCTGGTGACTTGCCAGCACATCAGCGCTCCAGGGATAACACTGATCCTTGAATGTCTTGTGTGCTGGCTAGTTTTGATGTCAGCTTGACACAAGGTAGAGTTATTTAAAGAAGGAACCTCAGCTGAGGCAATGTCTCCACAGGATTGGCCTGCTGGCAAGTGTGGGGGACGTTTTCCTGATTGATGATTGATGTAGGAGAGCCCAGCCCACTGTAGGCAGTGCACCTGGACAGGTGGTCCTGGATGGTATAAGAAATCAGGCTGAGTAAGTCATGGGAAGTAAGCTGGTAAGCAGCATTCCTCCATGGCCCCTGCCTCAGTTCCTACCTGACTTCCCTGGACTACAACTGTGGGGTGAGCCAAGCCCTTCCTCCCCAAGCTGCTTTTGGTCACAGTGTTTATCACAGTGATAGAACCCTAACCAGCACCTGGCCAAGGCTAAACCAGTGCCCACATTCACACGTCAGAGCTATTTGTCTTGAGGTAATTGAGTAGCCTAAGAAGGTGCGACACACCCCAGACGAGAGAATGTCATTTAGAAGCTGTGATGGTTAATACTGTCAACTTGGCTGGCTCTAGAATCATTTAGGAGACAAACTTCTGAGCATGCCTTCAGCCAAACCTGACAACCTGGGTTCAATACCCAGCACACTAGACATGCAAGTATCCGTGTTATCCCTGGAGTGCTGATGTGCTGACAAGTCTCCTGGGAGCCCTGGCCCAGCCATTTCCCAGCGTCATGCTAGGGGACATGGTACAGAGAGGAAAGAGATGACCCTGGGACATCCTTGAAGGCCCAGCTCTTAGTTTCCTCCCTGGGGCTTTTTAAATGATCTATATCTTAATCTCCATTGTCTCCTGGGTTGTGACCAGATCTTTCCTGGATGAGACACTCATTCCCCAAAAGAACACCATATCCCCTTGAGAACAGCTTACTCTTTCTTAAAAGAATATTCTAGACTGAGTTTTGATTCTTTTGTGTGTATGTGGTGTATATGAACTTTAAGCTTTTAAATTTAGTTTACCTTTTATTTTACATGTATGCATGTCTTGCCTGCTTGAATGTCTGTTTACCACGCGTGTACCTGGTATCCATGGAGGCCAGAAGAGGGCATTGGATTCCTTGGTATTGGAGTTACAAATAGTGAGCTGCCATGTGGGTGTCATTGGGTCCTCTAGAAGAGCAGCCAGTGCTTGTAACCATTAAGCTACCTTGCCAGCCCCATCTAAGACTCTTTTGTGCTTCAAATGTTCCCTCCACAACTTGTGTTAAGATTTAGCAGTCATTGAAATGTATTTGTCTTATGAGAGGGGCGATTCAGTCAGGAGGGTATGGCCCTTTTGAACGCTTCCCAGCTATTAGCCTGGACTTGGTTCCCAACTAAACCTTATTTCCAGTGATTTTTACCTGTCAACCTTAGCCATGCTCACTTGCCTCTCCAGAGATTTTCCAGCAGCCAGAACTTCAAGAATATAAATATCTTTTTAAAAAATGCAAACTAATCAATGTTTCATATGATATGGGAGACTGTGACTTGGGTGTGAAGCCAATTTCTTCTTCTTTTTTTTTTTTAATGAATAGGGGACCTCACTCTGTAGCCAGCTTGGCCTTGGAGCTTCCTCCCTCAACCACCTGAGTTATGAGATTATAGGGTATATGCTACTGTGTCTGCTAATTGTTTTCTTTATGAACTCTCTAATCTCTGTCTTGTTATGGCAGAACAACACAGATGAAGATGGGGGCTTAGTCAGACTTTATAAGCTGTGGTTAGCCTCTGAGGCTGTTCTGATAATGGTGGGATATCCCAGCGTCCTTATCTTCTCACTCCTGATGAAGAGTGCCATGTGGAAGGATTTCCAGTTGTATGAGAGTTGGGAAGACATCAGTGAAAAGGCAGATGGGCTAGTATAATGGCTCAGTGGGTAAAGGGCTTTGCCACCAACATGATGACTTGTGTTTGATACCTGGGACCCACACAGTTGAAGGAAAAGAATGAGTCTGGCAAGTTGTTTCCTTACCTACATGCATGCATAGTCATGAGCATACACAGGAGCTGCGGAGCTGTCCAGTGAACAAACACTGGTAATCCATGCCAACACTTTGAAGACAGTTAAATCCTTTAGTCTTTCTACTCTGTTTATGTATTTTTATCTCAGGGAGCTTATAGGCATGTGAAAATGTAGTTGTGACTGCTACAGCCTGTTTATAATAGAAAAAAGAGGAAGCAAGTGGATTCCAACAGCAGAGGATAGCTGAAGCAAGTTATGGTGCAGAGGCATGAAGTAAAATTCTCTGAAGACATTAGCAGTATGGGAGAGTAAACCACATGAAAGCAGCTCATGGGAAAGATCACTGTCCTATTCTGTAAGGTGCATCTGCACAAAAAGAGACAGGGAGGCTCCATTCACAGTGTTACATTATTGTGAAAGAATACTTATTTCCTTCATTAGCTTCTTAGTTTCTCTGAGGGTGTGTGTGTGTGTGTGTGTGTGTGTGTGTGTGTGTGTGTGTGTGTGTTGAATATGTCTTTTGGGGAACTGTATTCGTGTGTATGTTGGATATGTCTTTAGGGACTGCATTCATGTATGTGTGTATGTGTATGTTGGATATATCTTTTGGGACTGTATTTGTGTGTGCGTGTGTGTACATGTGTGTATGTGTGTGTGCGTGTGCATGTGCGTGTGTGTGTCTGTGTGTCTGTGCAAGAATGTGGATGTGCCAGAGGTCAAAGTTGGATTTCTTCCTTGACTACTCTTCACCTTATTTTTTTGAGGCAGGGTCTCTCACTGAACCTGTTACTCCTCAGTCTAGCTAGGCAGGCTGGTCAATGAGCTTCACAGATCCTCCTGTCACTGCCTCCTCTGGCTCTGGGGTTACAGATGTGTGCCACCACACCTAGCTTTTTACTTAGATAGGGATCCAAATCCAGGTCCTCATGCTTGCTTGACAGGTGTTTTTATTGACCTAGCCACCACCCCAGAAGCCTACCAACTTTTTATTTTATCTTCCATTTGTTCTTTGGAAATTTCATGCATGTATACATTGATCATATCCACCTCAACTCTAACATATCCACCTCCTGTCTTCATGCCCCCCCAAAAAACTTACTAAGTCTATTTAGTGCTACTTTCTGGAATACTGGCTGATCTTGTTGGCTTGCTCTTGTGAAGGTAAGAACTTATCAGAGCTGTAGTGAGTTTATGGGTGCAACAGCCAGGTCATTTCCAGAAGACAGCATCTCACAGCACTCTCCCCATCCTCCACCCCTTATGTTCTATCCACCCACTCTTCTGGGAGAGGAGGGACTAACTTAGTTTATGAGAAAAGGTCTCTCGCTGAACCAGGAGCTCACTGATTGGGTTAGATTGGCTGGTCAGTAAGCCCTAAATCCCGTCTGCACCTTCCCTGCACTGGGATTAGAGGACTGCAATGCTGTACCTTTTTTTTTTTTTTTTCACATGGTTGCTGGTGACTGAACTCAGGTCTTCATGGTTACATGGCAAGCAATCTGCTGACCAAACTATTCCCCAATCCCTTCTCTATAGTTTTTTTATTTTCATTTTTACAGTAAGTTTGTGTCATTTAATTTTAAAATTTGTATTATCACTATTAACAACAATAATAATAATAATAATAAATGTGTGTGTGTGTGTGTGTGTGTGTGTGTGTGTGTGAGTGAGAGAGAGAGAGAGAGAGAGAGAGAGAGAGAGAGAGAGAGAGAGAGAGAGAGAGATGGAATCCAGGGCCATGCTCAAGCTAGATAAATGCTTGAGCATGGCCATTGAACTACCCGACCCAACCAGCTCCTGTCTGGAAAACTTTGAAAGGTTTTATGTTTTTAATTTCATGAGCAACTCCTTTCTTTGGAGACCAATATAACCACAGTCATCTCAGCTCCTCTATTCCCTGGCCTCTTCTGCCTCAGATTGCTTGAGTTATGGCCCAGTAGCTGTTCTACAAGCCTATGAGTTATGGCCCCACATCTTCCCAGTCTTTGACCAAACATTTCCTAAGTCATAGCACCTTTGCTGCTCAAACTAATTCCCATGCAGCCTTCAAAACAGCCCAGTACCTTCTTCTGGAACCTTCTCTACATTCCCAGGCTGGTTTAGTTCCTCTCTTTCATGATAGCTCAGCTTTTGTGTTTTCCCAAACAGACTGCCCTCCTTAAAGGACTTGAGTTCTGTTTCCTGTGTAGCACATCTCAATCAATATGTGATTTTTTTAAGAAAGCAGACAAGCTCTCAGGTGGGCACAGAAAAGGACACATAGTCCTGGATTCCATTAAACAAAGCTTAGAGCTTCCAATGCAAGTAAAATTTTCAGTTCTTATGAGAGAGACACCAGGAGGATAATAACATCTATCAAAGGCAGTGAGTCACTCTGGATGAAACCCAGTTAAACACTGGTAGTTGGAGTAATGTAACTTTGTATTCTGTCAATGAGCTCTTGAAATCGCTGCCTCCCCCATGTCTTCCATGGTCAATCACCTGCCAAGACTACCTGCCAATGCCTTGTTTTCTCCCCTACATACTACACCCCCACTCCCAAAATCCACCCATCTTTCACATTGATACCAACAAAAGCTAACACATAGTTGACAGTGTCCTAACAGCCTGTATCTGGACCCAGCACTGTCTAGGGCAATGCTCACTGCCTATAAGGCACACATTTCCATTCTTTCTAGCAGTCTTACAGAAGTTGTCAGCCAACCAAGATCATACAGCTGGCGAGATTCTAGAGAACATAATCTGGGACAATTGCCACTGTAACATTATATGCATATGTCACCCAGATCTCTTCCCCTTTGTCTTTGTTGTAGTCATGAGCCTTTTAGAAGGCCCAGGATCAGGCCAGGTATGGTAATACACCCAGGCAGATATCTGGGAGTTTGAGGCTAGCCTAGTCTACATAGTGAGTTCCAGCACAGCAAGGACTATGTATAAAGACTCTATCTCCAAAAAATTTAAATAAATAAATAAATAAGTAAGTGAGTAAATAATGCCCTAGGGGTAAGTCTAAGAGGTGGATTTTCTTGGCAAGGTTTGAAGATAATTTAGTCCCATCCCATATTTTCTATTATCACTCAAAACCTCTTCAGTGTTTGAAAAATGTTTTTGACATAAGCAATAAAATATTTTCCCCAATTTTATGTAAGAATTTTTTTAATGGGGGAAGGGTGGGATTCATGTAGCCCAGGCTGGCCTCCAGCTCCTGCCTCTCTCTCAAGTGCTGAGACTGCTGAGGGTAGCCAGACACAGCTCTGCCTTGTATAGCACATAAGTGAGACATTTGGTTGAGAGTCATGCTATTTTAAAAACTGATCTGGATCACACAAATCCCAAGTTAAATAACTTGATGGGCTTGGGCTGGGCATAGTCAAGGGATGAAAAAAAGTAGTCTCAGCTCACAGTCCTTCTGCCCCCTCCCACCTACTCTTGCAAAACTGATGAATCACGCCACTCTACCCACAGGGTCAGGAGCCTGCCCATGCCAAAGCACACAGGGTCCCTCTCTGAAGCCCTAGGCTGTCTCTGGCCAGCTCCTGCAAGTCTCATTAGAGCTGCTGAACCAGCAGTTGCAGGGCACTTCTAATGATCATTAATGGTAAATAGCCTCAGGTTTACTCAGCACCATCCGTGAGAGGGATCTTGGGGCTTGCTGAACCAGGAAGGCGCAGTGAGTACTTGCTGGGGTCCCAAAGCTGGGGTGTTAACTGGCTTGGGGTGGGGAGTACAGTCTGGTCCTGGGCTTGAGTCATTTGTCAGTTTCTGTGGTGTCATTATTGCAGCTCCTAAGTTGTCCCCTGTTTAACTGCAGGTAAACAAGTTTCCTGAAAATTGAGCTGGGGTCTGGTGGCAGACACTTGTCATCTTAGCCTCTTATAAGAAGATTGTCCATTTGAGACCAGCCTTGGCTATGCAGTAAGTCACCTCAAAATTTCAAACCAAAGAAAGCAAACAAACAAAAAATCTCCAACACGTATAAATGAAATACTATTCATCAAAAAGAAAAAGAATATGTATTGAAATAATCCAGACTCTAAAGAATGGCATTAAGTGAGGGAAGCTAGTTCCTGAAGACCATGTGATGTATTATTTCATTAACGAGGGCGTCTAGAGAAGGCAGCAGATTAGGAGTTGCAAGAGGTACAAGAGAAATAGTCGTTGATAGAAATGTTCTTTATCACAAGCCAACTGTGATGTTGCACACCAATAATCCCAGCACTCTACATTGAGGCAAAGGAACAGGAGTTTGAACTGGGCTGGGCTACATAAAACTTCTCAGAAAGCCAAAGGGAGTGGAAAATTCTTAGAAATATAACATCACTGGCTAGAATCAATAATAAGCAATGTAGGGGGGGGTAATCTCTTCAACATACTTTACATCTCTCTCCAGCATTTGATCACTCGGCAAGAACCAGCGGGCCTCGGGACCACGCAGAATATTGCCAGGACCGCAGTGTTTTGCGCCCTCTCTTCTCTCACAGTATTGGTGACTCTCTTGGTGGTTGTCAATGTCACTCTGTCAGTCATGCATGGGACAGATGTCATCATTCCTGGAAACCCCATTTCTTCACTCAAATATTTTCCCTAAAATTCTTTGGGAACCGATGCTTCTCAGATTTCTTATCTAGAAATATCAGCTGTTACTCCAGACCCTGGGAACTTTTCTGATTCAGTGCTGACAGGATTGAGGAAAATAAAAGTTAATGGACACATATAAGGAAGCAACACAGGGGGCATTACTATGTCTCCCAGTTCTGGAAAAAAAAAAAAAAAACCATTAAGAACAGTGTGACATGATAGAAAAAGAGTGTGTTATCAAAATTCCCCCTTTACAGAGACACTTAGGCATGCAGGACTCTTTTGTAGGACAAGGGAACGGTGGGAGAAACACAAGCTAACTGTATGCAAGCAACTTATGGCAAATCACCCCTTGTTCTGTAAATATGCTTTGTTAAGTTTTGAACAATATTGTTGTTCTTGAGAATGTGTGCATATGTCTATCATCTTTAACTTTGTGAGGACAGGATATTCCTGGCTCAATATTTAGCCAATCTAACAAAATACTGAGCATTGTTTTTTGTTTAAAAGTTGTTCCAATTTAAAAGTTGAGCACCGGGCAGTGGAGGCACACACCTGTAATCCCAGCACTCGGGAGGCAGAGCCAGGTGGATCTCTAAGAGTTCAAGGCCAGCCTGGTCTGCAGAGTGAGGTCCAGGATAGGCACCAAAACTACACAGAAAAATCGTGTATCCAAAAAACAAAAACAAACAAACAAAAAGTTGAGAAACACATGATTGTTTTTACCTGAAGTTAATGCTTGGGTGGGGTGGGGTGGGGTGGGGTGGAAAATGTTTGTTTTTGAAATATAGATAAAGATGGCTCAAGCTACTTGGGGCCACCACTTGTATGAAACTCATCTGGTCAGAGTCTTCTTTGCACCAAGGCCCCTTCCCCATCTCAGGACCTGAACATGAACCCTGACAGTGGCACAGAATCACACAGCTGCTTAAATGATGGAGCCAGGATGCTGACAGCCTGACTCAGGTACCATGTGGAGCTCACTGCTATTCCAAGCTATTCAGCTGACACAAGTTCAGCCTGACCCATTTTAAAACTCACCGTTGTTAGGATCCTGCCCTCACTCCCACACATGCACAGCTTGGGGTCTTGCATCTTCCATCATTAGCGGACGCTGGCAATTACATACCCACCTTAAAAAGCCAGACTCAGACCGCCACTGCTGCGGATGCTGTAAATGTGTTGCTCTGATTGATTGATAAATAAAACGCTAATTGGCCAGTAGCCAGGCAGGAAGTATAGGATAGACAGGACAAGCAAAGAAGAGAATTCTGGGAAGTGGAAGGCTAAATCAGGAGATACCAGCCTGCCGTCCAGGCAGCAGCATGTAAAAGCAGGTAAAGCCACAGAACATGTGGCAACATATAGATTAACAGAAATGGGCTGAGTTTAAGTGTGAGAGCTAGACAGTAGTAGGCCTGAGCTAATGGCCGAGCAGTTTAATTAATATGAGCTTCTGAGTGATTATTTTATAAGCAGTTGTGGGATCCGTGGGGCTGGGCAGGACTGGAGGAAACTCCAGCTCCATCCCACCCTCTCTGTCTGCTCTTTCTCTGTTCACTCTCTGCTCCCTGCTCTCTGCTCTGCTCCCGCCATCTTTCTTTCCTTCTCTCTAGGCCTGGCTCTCCTCCCTCCTATCCCCACCCTCTTTCTAATAAAGCTCTTTGTAACTCTGGTAGTTGTGGCCATGGCCCATGACTTTTTTGCTGGTAACCAGCACTGCCACCAGTGCCGTTTATCATAACCATCATTTGGTGCCATGACTCAGATAGGAAATTCTGCGCACTCAGCATCCGGGGCTGAAAGTTGTTGGAAACCTAACCAAGGACCTGCGACTGCCCGCTACACATTTGCCTGCCACCACAGTACCATGACACATTCTATCTTGACGAAGTATAGGATGATGTTTGCCCCCCCCAGGGGGGGCCTCGGGTGCATACACCCCAGCCTTTACCCTTATCATAACAATGGTTGGGGTAACCTGTGCTGTTAATGCCTGTTCCCAGACTGCCTGGGTTCCCGTTTGTTATTTTAATTTTTTATTTTTCTCTCTCAGTGGTGCAGCCATGGGACATAGGGGTGGATACTAGTAAATTGGCCACATAATGGCTTCATGGGAATTATCTAACTTCTGCCAGCGAATGGGCAAAGGGAAGGAGTTGCGTCATCCCCAAGCTTTCTACTGAAGCTCTGAACCCTTCTCCTGCTCCATCTCTGATTCTTTCCCTGCACGTGCAGCCACTTCCGTCTGTCTGACTTCGCTTTCCGCTCTCCGGCACTGGGCGGGCTTTTAACTCACCTTAACTCCTCCCACTTGTTCTCAAGCTGCCCTGAGAGGCACAAACAGGTCTGAAAGAGGGCTAGGATACATGCAAGTAAGTTTATGATCAGTTTATAGCCTGCCTCCTGGCAGGTCTTCCAAAAGCTGTCCTCAAGCCAGCAGACATAAAAAAAAAAAAAAAAAAAAAAATTCAAGACACAGAGTAAAATCTGTCTCTTGTCTCCCAGAGCTTAAGTCCATCTGGACAGGTGGATCTACTTCAGGCTTTTTCTGTCTCACCAGCATCTTGTCAGACACAAAAGTGGCCAGGGTGCCAAGCCAAGAGGGACGGACGCCTCCAGGGCAACAGGACAGCCCCTTCCCAGGACACCTGTCTACCTCAGAAGGCCCTCTTCCCTACTCTCTAAGAGCCAACCGATGCCCAAGTCAGTTGGAAGCAGTTTTTCCAGGAGAAATGACACCTCTATTTCTATTCACTCGCTTTTTAAATAATAAGCAAAAAGTCTGGAATGTTAGGATCCTGCCCTCACTCCTGCACATGCGCAGCTCAGGGTCTTGTGTCTTCCATCATCAGCGGGCACTGGTGACTATGTACCCGCCTTTAAAAGCTGGACTCAGACCCCCATCCTCCCTCTCTCTCTGCTCGCTCTCTGCTCCCTGCTCTCTACTCTGCTCCAACTATCTGAGTCATGGCACCAAATGATGGTTATGATAAATGGCTCTGGTGGCGGCGCTGGTTACTGGTGGAAAAGTCACAGGCCACGGCCATGACTACCAGAGTTACAAAGAGCTTTATTAGAAAGAAGGAGGGGATAGGAGGGAGGAGATCCAGGCCCAGAGAGAAAGAAAGATGGTGGGAGCAGAGCAGAGAGCAGGGAGCAGCGAGGAAACAGAGAGAGATCAGAGAGGGTGGGGGTCTGCATCCGGCTTTTTAAGGCAGGTGCATAGTTGCCAGCACCTGCTGATGATGGCAGATGCAAGACCCTGAGCTGTGCATGTACAGGAGTGAGGGCAGGATCCTAACACCCATGTCCTGCAGATGGTAGGCCTTGCTTGACTTAGAAAGCAGTTTGGAGACCACCTATTGGTATTCGCTCAGTCTTTGCAAGGGCTGGGGAATTCATGTTCTTGTGGGCAGAAGACTAAATTTTCCACTGCTCCACATGAAAGAATTAAGATGAGTCAATTGTTCTTAGGGAAGTTTAGCAAGGGAGCAGGCCCTGCCCTAGCACAGTCAGCCAGAGGAGGCTCATGGGTAAGACCTGGACCACTTGACCATGGTGAATATATTGTGGGGTCCACCAATGTGGCAGTGTTGTCCTGGCCAGATTGACCCTGTGGTCATTTTCCAAGCCTGTCCTTTCAAAGTCCTTTTGTTTCATATGTGTGTGTGTGTGTGTGTGTGTGTGTGTGTGTGTGTGTGTGTGTGTAAGTCAGAGGACTACTTTGGGAGTTGATTCTCTTTTCACCATTTGTATCCCATGGATCAAACCCAGGTTGCCAGGCTTGGCAGCAAGTGTCCTTCCCTGCTGAGCCTTCTTGCTGACTTTCAGAGTGTTTCTGATACCACCTTGAGCCCTCTCTCTTTGGAAAATCCCAATGAATGCATTTTTCTCCATCTTCCCTCACCTTGGTGACTCTTGTAGCACTTTCCATGAATACATATCTAACTAGCTTCTGCTTTCTTTTGTTTCTGGACAGATTTCTATAAGACAGATGTTAGAACAGACTTATAAAATTTACACTTGTGTTAGATACTCTGGGGGACAGTTTACAGCAACTGGTCATGTGTCTTGGGTTGGAAGTTGTCAGGAAGTGGGGTAATCTCG
Organism: Onychomys torridus; assembly: GCF_903995425.1. Classification (NCBI taxonomy): domain Eukaryota; kingdom Metazoa; phylum Chordata; class Mammalia; order Rodentia; family Cricetidae; genus Onychomys; species Onychomys torridus. The sequence goes on from NC_050450.1 coordinate 6,076,012, forward strand.
GAGAAGTGACTTAATAATCCTCTCCTGTAAAACCAAAAAAGAAAGCTTTAAGGCTTCTGTGGGGCTCTTCCTCAGATGGATTGAAACACTCCCTCTTGGAGGGAGGCTCAGAGACTCCAGAAGGAAACTCAGGAAGATTCACAGCTTCCCCCCCCCCAAGATTATATAGGAAGTAAACAATTGGTGGGGAAGTAGACTTTTCATGTATCTGCCTCAAGTTACACAGTGAGCTCCAGCTTTCCTGAGCCATCACCCATACTAAGGTGAGCTTTGGGGTGATGTCTTTGAGTCACCCACGTTCCTGTAAATTACCTGAACACACTCATTGATTCACCAAGTTGGACTTGCACACAGTTGTGTCTTTGATCTGTCTTGGTGCACTGTCTAGAGTAAAGAGACCTTCGTTCACCGGGTGGCAGTGGAAGCATTTGGAGGCAGAGCCAGGTAGATCTCTGTGAGTTTGAGGTCAGCCTGGTCTACAGAGCAAGATCCAAGACAGGCACCAAAAGTACACAGAGAAACCCTGTCTTGAAAAACAAACCAAAACAAACAAAACAAACAAAAAGGACATTTATTCATATTGCCCTAGGAAAGTTGGAGTTCACTGTGTAACTTGAGGCAGGCTACATGAAAAGACTCCTCCCCCCACCAACTGGTACTTTGTGCAACCCTCTTTGTGCACCAGCCAACTTCATCAGAGAAGTCCATATTTACAGCAAGTGGAGACAATCAACAGATTGTGGGGAGCCCAGCCCCAACAGGTACATCTACATCACAGCTCCTGTATCTATGGCTCAGGGAACATCATGGAAGAGAGGGTGGAAAAATCCTAAGACCCAGAATACCAGGAAGCCTGATATAAAACACTCTCCTAGAAATGACGGCATAAAAAACAGGAAAATGGTAATATTAATGTACATGTTAAAGTGGAAGCGGATACAGGTGACTGACTAGTGGTAGCTGGAAGAAGGAGAATTTGCCATGGATAAGCCCATTCATTACTGGTTGTCTAATACAAAGTGGTCAGCCCTGAAACCATATACACACAAACAACAGAAACAGATTCAGCAAGCTGTATATACATGTGATAATAATTAAAGAAAAAGAAGACGCTTTCAATTTGAGGGTGGGGGTGTGTGAGGCAAGGTCCTTGTGCTCACAGATAAGAACTGGTGGAACCAGGAATGTTAAACAAACAGGGTTGTCTCTTCAAAGGGAAAGAAAGCTGGGAGTGGAGCTTATTTACAGCCTGGTCACCTTTGCACTATCTGTGTGGCTAAGATCACATCAGATCCTTCCTCAGGCCCTTATCATAAACTTGGTTTTCTAGGTCAATCTATGGAACTTATTTAATACAGGAGCTGTGATGTAGATGCACCTGTTGGGGCTGGGCTTGGTTTTCTAGGTCAATCTATGGAACTTATTTAATGGAAGATGTCATGTGCACTTTAAAAAAAGTTTTGATGGTCATGTCTTAAGCTTTACTGTGCACATGGGACTGAGTTAATTATCACCTGGAAATTTCACTACATAGTGCTATACTATTTAAGCCTAAATATAAATGACTTGGGGTCAGACTCTTGACATTTGAACCAACGCCTTCTACTGAGTCAGTGGAATTGGACTGGCTTCTTATCTCTCACTGATTGTTACCTTCTGGTGTTTGTGGTCACAGAGACCTCACACTGGGGAAACATGGAAAGGAGAAGCTGGATGGAGGAAACAGTGGGGAAAGTAATATAATTCTATTCAATTAAAAATGTATTAAGGGGGCTGGAGAGATGGCTTAGTGGTTAAGAGCAGGGACTACTCTTCCAGAGAACCCAGGTTCTGTTCCCAGCACCCACATGGCAGCTTATTACTATCTGTACTCCAGTTCTAGGGGGCCCAATCCAGTATCACACATGCACATTATATATAGACATATGGGGCAAAACACCAAAACTATAAATAAATAAATAAATAGATAGATAGATAGATAGATAGATAGATAAATAAATAAATATTTAGGGGGCTGGAGAGATGTCTCAGCTGTTAAGAGCACATGATGCTCTTGCAAAGGATCTGGGTCCAATTCCCAGCACCCACTTGCTGGCTCACAACCATGTATCACTTCAGTTCCAGGGGATCCAATACCCTCTTCTGACTTCCACAGGCACTGAACACACATGTGGTGCAAATATATATATATATATATATATATATATATATATATATATATATATATATATGCAGGCAAAACATTCACACATTAAATAAATAAACCCAATTAAATTTAAAATTAAAAAGGTACAGTAGAAACAAATTGAGAAGCACAAGCCTGAGAGAGAGAGAGAGAGAGAAAACAGTAGCCAATCAGAGTCAGGATATGGACATTATAACGGTTTGAATATGGCTTATTTCCCAAAAGTTCATGCTCTAGAAACTTGATCCCCTGATCTAAAGGAATTAAAAGGGAGTGATACTCTGAAGAGGCAAAACCCAAATGCAGCTGATAGGGTAAATGACCTGGTGGGACAGGGTTGGTGTAGTGGATACATGTTCTACCTAGTACCTTGAAGTACCAGCCCCTAGGGTGTGGCCTCAGGGCTACTGTTAAGACTTGAGGACATGTACACCTTGTTCTGTTCTCTCTCATGGACTTGGACTGTGGGGACTGACTCAGGCAGCAGAAGCAGCATAGGATAGACCATCAGCCATCCAGGACCCTATGACAGATTTGCCTATCCTGTTTTGTGCATTGTTCTCCCCCAAAATAATTTCTAAATAAATAATTCCTTTATCAATATCTGTGGACCATTCAGCAATATCTGGAGCCTAACATGGGGCACGAATTTACGACCCTGGGATTAAGAGTACCATGCTCTACTGACTGAGCTAGCTGAATCATCTGGGCAACTTGTTTTTATTGATGTCTGGTCCCCTCATTCTGAAAATATATAAACTTTTAAAGGTAACATACATATCTGCATTAACACAAGTATAGACTGTGCATTGTGTACAAGTCAGCCAAAGAATTGTTGTTGTTGTTGTTTTGTTTTGTTTTTCAAGACAGGGTTTCTCTGTGAAGCTTTGTGCCTTTCCTGGAACTCACTTTGGAGACCAGGCTGGCCTTGAACTCACAGAGATCCGCCTGTCTCTGCCTCCCAAGTGCTGGGATTAAAGGCGTGCACCACTACCACCCGGCAAGATAATTTCTTGTTAAGTGTTTGAGCAGGTAAATTATACATCACATGTCCTGCAGTTCTTTTAGGTCTAAGTTTTTATGTCTGTAGTCAGGATTTCAGAGTGTCTTCCTCAATAAAATCTGATCATCTTTAATTTTGAATGAATCCGTAGTCTCTCATTTCCTGTGGAAACAAAAACATAACATCTCCCCCAAAGTGGCATACCTTTTGACTTAAATTTTGGAGTCAAGATATTTTTAAAATATGTAGATTGGTTTAAGTCAACAGCTTTATAATCAAATGTCTCGGGGTTGGGGATTTAGCTCAGTGGTAGAGCACTTGCCTAGCAAGTGCAAGGCCCTGAGTTCAATCCTCAGCTCAAAAAAAAGAAAAAATCAAATGTCTCATGCAGTCAAAAAATTTAAAGACAACACAATAATATACATAATCCATACTTTCTGTGCATTTTCCATCATCACATGGCTCACTTTTTTATATTACTTTACTCCCCTTTCTAAGGACTTTATTTTACTATTTTAAAACAGAGATCCTCGGTCAAGCCCCAGGTGGAGCTCCAGGAGTCCAATTGTCGAGAAAGAGGAGGGACTGTAAGAGTGTGAATTGTTGAGACCAAGATTGGAAAAGCACAGGGACAAATAGCCAAACTAATGGAAACACATGAATTATGAACCAAAAGCTGTGGAGCCCCCAGCTGGATCAGGCCCTCTGGATAAGTGAGACAATTGAATAGCTTGAACTGTTTGGGAGGCACCCAGGCAGTGGGACCCAGACCTATCCTTAGTGCATGAGCTGGCTGTTTGGAACCTTGGGCTTACACAGGGACACTTTGCTCAGCCTGGAAGGAGGGGACTGGACCTGCCTGGACTGAATCTACCAGGTTTAAATGAATCCCCAGGGGAGTCTTGGCCCTGGAGGAGATGGGAATGGAGGGGAGGGGCTGGGGGGAAGGTGGGGTTGGGCGGGAAGGGGAGGACAGGAGAACCCATGGCTGATGTATAAAATTAAAACACAAATATAATAAATTTTAAAAAAGGAGGAAAAAACTATATATATATCGTGTCTGTACAGTTAGGTACTGGGACAATGGCTTCTTGTTTATTGTGCTAGGGCCTTGAGTGGTCTGGAGAAGCATTCCACTGCTGAGGGATAGTTCCAGTCACATTTGTTCTTTTTATTTTAAAGTCTCATTAAATTGCCATGCTGGCCTTGAACCCAGACAGCTCTTGAACTCATAATCTTCCTGTCTCAGCCTCTTGAGTCACTGGGATTACAAATTTGTGCCAGGAGGTGTAGAAGGCACAGGTGCTCTTGCTCACAGACAAGCACTAGAGAAACCAGGAAAGTCAAGCACACAGGCTTGTCTCTTCAACAGAAGGGATGTGTACCTCTTTTCCACCCAGAAGACTAGGAGTAGATATTGGTATTAGCCTGGTGATCTCTGCTATCTGTAGGGCCAGGCCTACAGTCTGATCCCCCAGACTATTGTGTTTATCTCTAATTCTTCCTCCCTAAACCTTTATCTTGAGAATTGTTTCTCAGTCAATAGAACCCATCCTTAGGGGAGATGTTACACATACTTTATATATAGCCTGGTGATCTCTACATTATCTCCATCAGAGACCATATCAGATCCTAGTCCCTTAAACTATAGAACTTCATGGTAGAGGTCACATGTACTTTGCAAAAGAGTTTCGATATAGTCATACCTTAAGCTTTATTGTACACATGAGATTGAGACAATTGTTATCAAGGATTTTTTTTTCCAAAGTTGTACTGTACTTAAATATGTCTGAAATAAACTACCTTGTGTCAGACTCTAGAGGTTTGAACCAGCCAGGCTAAATCATGCTGACCTGATTTCCTGCTGTGTCTCATGACTGTTTCCTTGTTAGCCATGATGCTTACCTCCACAACTAGGCCCTATTGTAATAACTTTTTTAGTGCGTGTGTATAGGTGTGCACATGCCATAGTGTGTTTGTGGAAGTCAGAAGACAATCTCTTGCCTTACATCTTTTGAGAGGCAGGTCTCTTGGCTATGTCAGGCTAGCAGACCTGTGCAATCCTGAGAATTCTACCTCAGCCTCCCATCTCATCACAGAAGCTTTGGGGTTACAGGCCTTCACTACCAAATCTGGCTTTACATAGATTCTAGGGATTTGAACTCAGATCCTTAATAGTTTTCCATGTTCTTTACCCACTAAGCCATCTTCCCAACTTTGTAATAACTTTTTTGTGGTGGGTATTGTGTTCCCCACAATATTGTGCACCCTAATAAATTTATCTGGGGTCAGAGAACAGACAGCCACTAGAACAAAGCCAAAAATGGTGGCTAGAAAATGGGTAGAGCAAGCCATAGCAGAAGTTGGGCGGTGGTGGTACACGCCTTTAATCCCAGCACTTGGGAGGCAGAGCTAGCCAGATCTCTGAGTTCAAGGCCACTTTAGAAACAGCTAGGAATGGTGACACAGCCTTTAATCCCAGAAATCCAGCTTTAATCCCAGGGAGTGATAGCAGAAAGAGAAAGATATATAAGGCATGAAAACCAGGCACCAGGGTTTTTTAAGCATTTGGCTGGTTTAGCATTCAGGCTTTGGAGCAACAGTTTAGCTGAGATCCATTCTGGATGAGGACTCAGAAGCTTGCAGTCTGAGGAAACAAGACCAGCTGAGGAACTGGCGAGGTGAGGAAACTGTGGCTTGTTCTGTGTCTCTGATCTTCCAGCATTCACCCCAATAACTGGCCTCAGGTTTGATTTTATTAATAAGAACTTTTAAGATTCCTGCTACACTTTTTAATGTGTCTTATCTCATCTATCATACACACACACACACACACACACACACACACACACACACACACACACACAGAGGTGTGTCACCTATGAAGAGGTGACCTGGAACCGAGGAAGGGTAAGTGTGCTGCTCACTGGTTTCCCCACCTTCCTTTTACCAGGAGACAATCAGACACAGTGGAGAATCAAGTCAAGCAAGAACTCATTTATTATTAGGCAATAAGCCTCTTTTATAGCATAAAACCTCAGAACCCTAGGAGGGGGTAGAAGGAACCAACCAATCATTTTAAAGGTCATATTCATTTTTTTGTTTACCAGCTGTTTATGCACTGATATCACCTCCTGATCTTTGTATCTAATTCAGCGTAAACAACTTGGGCTCTATTTGTCTAACTTCCTCTCAGCACCATCTTTGTAGCCCATGTATCTCCACCATGCCCCAATTCGTTCTAAGGAAGTCAAGTGTGGTTTGATAGAAGACCCAACCTCTGTCCCAGGTTGTCACAAAGTTTCCAACCCCTGAGATTTTCTAAGCAACAAGCAACCACCAATTCTCACAGCATTTTCCTTTTAACTACACTCACGTTTATACCGAAGTTACTTGGGTTGACCCTATATAGCTGCAGGGAGATTGGTCACTGGTTACAGGCGGGGCATTTTTATTGCTACCCATGACCTATGGGGAGAGGAATGGTTGTGGGGAGCTTCAGGCAGTGTGAGGTCATGGACACACTGAGGTTAGACAAAGCACACAGGGAGGCCATGGAAGGTCCACTCAGCTCCTATGCCCGTACTTGCCTCATGTGTCTATTCTACATGGTTGTTCCTGAGTGATATTTTTTAATAACAAACTAGGAAATACAGGCATTTTCTTGAGTTTGGAGTCATTTTAGCAAAATGTTAAACCTATAGGGTGTTGTGATGATCTCTGATGCACTAGTCAGAAGGGCAGAGGGTAGAGACCCTTGCAGGCAGCATTTGCAGCAGGTTGATGGACAGAGCCAGCTGATGCTTACTCCAGAGATAGTGTCAGAACCGAATGCTGAGGTTTGCAGAAAAAATGGACGGAACAGAAATTGTATGCTCTCATATGCAGACCCTCCTTTACCATGTTCATGTGTTTGTATCTAAGTGAGTGAGTGGATGGGACAGGCTATGAAACCAGAAAGGGATCATTAAAAAGGAGGTGCCAAGAAAGAGTAGGGTCAGGAGTGGTGGCACACACTTTTACTCCCAGCACTGTGAGGCACAGTGTATCTCTGTGAGCTCGAGGCCAGCCTGGTCCACAGAGAAAGTTCCAGGACAGCTAGGGCTACATAGAGAAACCCTGTCTCAAAAAACAAACAAACAAACAAAAAATGAAAGAAAGGAAGGGAGGGAGGGAGGAAGGAAGGAAGGAAGGCAAGCAAGCAGGAGGATCAGAAGTTCAAGGTTATCCTCAGCTAATATAACAAGTTTGAGGCCAGCCTGGGCTACATGATACCCTGTCTCAAAAAGCAAAGCAAAATAGAAGTCAAATATAACAACAACAACAACAACAACAACAACAACAAAATCCAACCCAACTTTAAAAATAACCAGCCTTCCAGTAAAGGGCATCATGTCACCCACCACTCTACCTGTCTTTGAAAAATGCCTGTTTCTCAGGTTTTAGAAAGTTGAGAATTGAGCACCAATAAAGCAGTGACCTTCCTATCCACTCAGCAAGCTGTGCCCATCTCTGCCTCTGTCACCCTGAGAGTCAACCTCTTGGCTTAGTCCTTAAATGAACTGCTATGGCCACTTATTGTAAAAGACTGAATAACGGTCCCAACGATAACTTTGCTAGTGACCTGTGAGCCTGCTACTATATGTAGCTAAAGGAATGCTACAGTCATGACTAAAATGAAGATCCAGATAACACTGAATCATCCAGGTGGGCCATAGATGGACACACAGGTATCCTTTAAGAAGGTGATTTGACACAGAAGAGAGGTTCAGGACAACCTCAGTTGAAGAGAGAGTTAAAGAGGGTAAATCAAGGACATCAGGAAGGGGCTGCAAGCCAAGAAAAGCAAGCATTGTGAGATGCTATTCTCTGAGTAGAATGGCCATGGCCATTGTGTGCGTGTGTGCGTGTGTGTGTGTGTGTGTGTGTGTGTGTGTGTGTGTGTGTGTGTGAGAGAGAGAGAGAGAGAGAGAGAGAGAGAGAGAGAGAGAGAGAGATATGCAGATGAGCTCCATGTTTATGTATATGTGGAGCCTGAAGAGGTTGGGGATTTTTCTCCGTTGCTCTCCATCTCCATTGTTGAGACAGTTCTGATTGAAACTAGAGCTGGCAGCCAGAGAGGCTAGGAAATCTGTCTGTTTCTGTTCCCTAGTGTTGGGGTTATAGGTGCTAGCCTCCATGAAGAACTTTTACGTGGGTGCTGATATTTGAACTCTGGTTGCCACAGCAGCATTTTATCCACTGAGTCATCTCCCTGGCCCACTGTGGTGACCATTTTAATCAGAGCAACTGTGTTGACCTGTAAATAAATGCCCCTCAGGATGGGGCCCTTTGGGATTGCCCCATAATTGGGTGTGAGGAGGGTCTACCTGAGATCCCACCATCTCCAGCAGCTCCTCCCAACTGTACCTAATTCTGCCCCAGATGCAGGTGGTCTCAGGTGGTGCTGGAATGTATGATGTTCATGGAAGGTTACCTGAAGAGATTCATCTATGCAACCCTGAGTGTGTGGTCATCCATGCTAGCTTGAAACTTTTTAGGGGTGTGGCTACTTGGGGTCATACACATTCCTGTAAGTAACTCCTCAGCCTTGCTCCTGAAAGATAGGCCCAATAAGTTTGTTGATTCACCAAGCTAGTTTAGCAAAATCTTTACTTTGATCATTGGGTCCTGTCTGCTGTGAGTAAATGTTTGCTCGTGTCTCCCCACGAAAAAATTCACACAACAGCAAGAAACAGAGCTGCAGAAGCCAGGGAAGCCTCTCACCCAGGAGCCTCAGCTAAGAGAGGCATGTCTCAGACGCCTTGACTGAGGACTGGGGAGGTGATTGCCAAGACTTCTGGCTTCCAAGACTGTAAAGAGAACAAATGGACACTGCATAAAAACTGGGTCTCTATACCTTATCCCCACAGCCACAGGGAGGCAAATCTGCTTTCTGAAGTGTCTACACTGAGAGCTATCGCAGCACTGTCCATTCCTGAAGCCTGGGCATGCCCTCCTCTGGCCATTAGATCCATATATCCCACACCCACTGACCACAGGGCAGCTTGAAATGGGACAGTCTGACAATGGGAGAAGCAGGAAAGTGAGACCTCACCCTCATTAAATCTTCACTGAGGGCCAGTGATGGGTTTGGTCTTATGTCTGGGGCCACCAACATTGCCACTAATGTTGTAAACAATGAGTGTAAATGGCTCAATGTTGGTGGCCCTTGTTGAGATCAGTATCCAATAAGAGACACATGGAAGATATATCAGATTTACAAACACAGACAAAGGCTTCTGAGAAGAGGATCAAGTGCCAGTGAGATGGCTTAATTGATAAAATGCTTGTCCCACAAGCATGAGGACCTGAGTTTGATCCCCAGTACACAAGTAAAGATGTCAGGCTTGGTAGTGGTGCCTGTAACCTCAGACTATGGAGGTGGAGGCAGGAGAATCTCTGGGGCTTGATGACTAGCCATTCTAGTGAAATTGGTGAGCTCCAGGCAAATGAGAGAACCTGCCTTAAAGTTCCTAAGCCTGCCTCATTGTTCCTAAAGTGGATGTTCTCTGACCTCCACATGCATCAACTCATATATACCCAGGAGTAGAGTGACAGTGTTAGGGCTGGGCACAGATTGGGAAGGGTACAGGTGGCTTCCTTGGTGTGACCCTAGATCTGAGCTCTGCAGCAAGAGGAAGCATTGTTCAGGGGCCTTAGTTCACTGGGGCCACTGTGATAAAGCACTGGGCAGCTTATAAACAACAAGGCTGAAAGCCCAGCCTACATTCATAATGGAGCTTCCTACCTCAGTTACCCAATCTAAAAACTCCCTTATGGACATGCCAAGAGCTGTGTCTCCCAGGTGACTCTAGATCCTGCCAAGTTGACAGAGAAGTTTAACCACCACAGACACCAAATCCTATTTACTCATTAAAAGCCTGAGCCTTAATGCTCTCCCTGTGGGGATCCCCAGAAACTCCCAGTTCAGACCATTGTACTAGGGAAAAGAAGTAGGGCAGAAACTGGGGATCTAAGCTGAGCGTGGGTAAAACACAGACGAGGCATTGGCATGAAGGTCCCCATGGCAGAAGGGGGCCTGGCATATGTGTGGAGTTACATATGCCTTTCATCAAAGGGAAGATCAGGGTTAAAGGAATGGCTAACAGAGAAGTGGGAGTTTGTATTGAACAGAACTCAAACCTCAGCAACAGCATTAAATGGTGAGACATTCATGAGGTGATAGGTCAGAGCTCTCTGCTCTCATGGATGGGGTCAGTGTCCTTATAAGAGCCTACAGGATGGGGCCAGCGAGATAGCTCAGCTGGTAAAAGCACTTGATGCATAAGCCTGCCAACTTGATACCTAGAATCCATAGTGGGAAACTCACTCCCCAACATTGTCCTGTGACTTCCTTACCTGCCTTAGTACTTGCAAGCTTGCCACACACACAAATAACTTTTTAAAAAGAGCTTGAGGGAGTCCATTGTGCTCTCTGTCCCTTTGGACCCCTCAGGAGGACATGGCAACAAAGGGCCATCTTGGAAGCAGAGAAGAGCAATATGAGTTTGCCTGTGCCTTGATCTTGGACTGTCCACTATTCAGAACTGGAAGAATTACTTTCCACCAATTATGAACTACCTAGTCTAATGTGTTTTTATTACAGCAGCAGGCCTGGTTAACTCTGATGTGCAGATTGGAAGATCACCTTGGTGGCAGTGCCCAAGCCTAGATGAAGCACCAGGGTGCAGGAACATGGGCTTCCTGGTGGTCATGGAGATGGAAAACAGTGAACAACTGAAAGCAGGCTTAGGAAGTGACAGGGATGCAATGTTGTCATGGACTTAACATGTAAGGTAAGTGGTCACAAGGGGACAAAGATGATGCCCAATTTCAGAATTTTATGGTTCTAGGTGCTGAGCCATTTTCTAAGGAAAGGTTGGCAGGGCCTGGGGGTTGAAGGGGGTCTCTGGATATAGTGGTGTCTTAGTCACTGTTCTTTGCTGTGAAGAGGCACCATGACCACAGTGACTCGTATAAAAGAAAGCATTTAACTGGGGCTTGCTTATAGTTTCAGGAGTTTAGTCCATTATCATCATTGCAGGGAATACAGCAGCATGCTGGCAGACATGGTGCTGGAGAAATAGCTGAGAGTTCTACATCTAGATCTTCAGGCAGCAGGGAGAGACATTGGGCCTGGCTTAAGGTTTCAAACGTTCACCCTCAATGATACACTTCCTCCAACAAGGCCATACTTACTCTAATAAGGCCACACCACCTAATCCTTCTCAAGTAGTGCCGTTCCATGATGACTAAGCACTTAAATGTATGAGCCTGTGAGGGCCATTCCTATTCAAACCACCAAAGTATGTTTAATGTCTCAAAGAAGACAGCAGATACTAATGTCCCCCTTGCTCTCAATGATCTTAGAAATTCACTGTTGAGACAAGGTGGGGTGTCACACAGCATAAATGTACCCAACACTGTTGTGGGATATTTGTACATTTTGTGAAGATACATTGCTGTAATTTGTTTAATAAAGAGCTGAATGGCCAATAGCTAGGCAGAAGTCAGGACTTCTGGACATAAAGGGAAAGATGATAATCAAGGCAAGCATGACACCAGGAGACACAGAAAAGTTAAAGGAGGTGCAAGATGGAAGAGAGGTAATGCCATGTGATAGAATGTAGATTAAAATAAATGGGTTAATTTAAGTTATAAGGGCTTGCTAGAAACAAGCCTAAGCTATAGGCCAAGGTTTCATAATGGTTAAGAGGTCTCCATGTCATTATTTGGGAGCTGGCTGGCAGGACAGAAAAAGACTTGTTATACAATACCATTGACCCAACACTCTTGTGAAAATCTATCCATTTATTTGGAGAAAGACATCCCCCCTGGGCCATGAATTTCATTATACATTCTTTTTTTTAAATGTTCATTGGGGTTTTACTTACATGTATGTCTGTGTGAGGGTGTCAGAAGCCCAGGAACTGGAGTTACAGACAGATGTGAGTGGCCATGTCAGTTCTGGGAATTGAACCCTGGTCCTCTGGAAGAGCTCTTAACCACTGAACCATATCTCTAGTCCTGAACTATACATTCTTAAATGTCTAAGAGATAAAATTCTATGTTGATTTTACCAAAATGTTAAAAGTTGGGGGAAACTGTGTATTTGTAAACTATACACAAAAGCAGTCATAAAGCATATAGTCAGTAGAGTCACAGAGCTACAACATGCTTGACATCCTGCCCCACCTCCTCATAGCTCCCCTGTTCACTTAGAGCTAAGCTGTATAGCAAGCTAGCAAATTGTTTATGTTAATATTTTATTTCATACATGTGCTACCCATATTGAATGCCTGTATTGTTATAGACTTTTGATTTTTAGATATTTCCATCTTTACACAAGTCTTTTACCTATCATGCTTTTTGTTTTTGTGAATTTGAATGTGTGTATATATGTGGAGGCCAGGAGGGTCATGGATGTCCTTCTTCAGATATTTTACAAAAAAAAAAAAAAAAAGGCTCTTGAATTGGCCTGGAGCTCACTGATTAAGCTAGGCTGGCTGGCTGATAAGTCTCCTCTTGTCTCAACCTCCAAGGGCTAGAACTACAGACATACACCACCAACACCAACACCACCATGTACCCCTTTTTTACATCATGAGGTCCTCCTGTTTCTGAACCAAGCATATTACTGTGTACTATGTGCATGCCTTATGCTGATGCATGTGTATGTCTACATATTATTTCACTATATAACCAAGCTATAATCAATTTGTGTTTTTCACTGCTAATAAGATTTGAGTTGCTTCTGGTTTTGTTTTGAGTTTTCTGCTGCAAAGGCTCCTACGAAGACTGTGGAGTCTTCTGTCTGCTGCTCATGTTTAAGAATTTCTGTAGGGCAATTCTCTCCCCATGTACTTTTCTTCCTTTATTTCTTGATGTGATATAGCAAGACCTGTTTCAAAGCAACAACAAAATCAAAGTATTGGGTTTGGGATGTAGCTCAGTGGTAGAGCACTTACCTAGCATGTTCAAGATCCTAGTTCAAAAACTGGAGAGATGGTTTAGTAGGTTTATGGATGGAAAGGAGGGTCTAACTAAGTAGACCTAGCTGGCTTCCAACTCACCATCCTCTTGCCTCTGCCTTCCAAGTGCTGGAATAACAGGTGTACACTAACCCACCCAGCTCCTAGACAATTTTTTGTGGTCCAGGGATTGACCCTTCAGCCTTGTGCAGGCCTTAGGCAAGCATACTACCCTGGATCACAGCCCCAGGCATGAAACAGGTTTATGGTAACATGGAGTTACTGGAGAAACATGGCCTCCTGACCCTTACTCTGACCATAAAGCTGGAACACCAAGGGCTTATTAAGTAAGGGGCATTTCTCTATTCATCCCACCCAAACCCACCCTATAACCCCCTGTTGTAGAATATTTGTTTACACTGTGTGAAGATGTGTCACTATGACTGGTTTAATAAAGAGCTGAATGGCCAATAGCTAGGCAGGAGAGAATAGGTGGGAACTTCTGGACAGAGATAGAAACTGGGGATGAATCTAGGCATGGGAGATACACCAGCAAGACACTGAAGAAGTCAGACATATGGTACAGAGGAAAGGTAAGTGAGCCACATGGCAGAACGTAGAGACAGGTTAATTTAAGTTTTAAGAGCTAGTTAGGGAAAAGCCTAAGCTAAAGCCAAGCTTTCATAATTGATAATAAGTCTCTGTGTCATTATTTGGAGCTGGTTCCCCAAAAATAGTCCAACTACAACCCCCAAAACATTCAGAAAAATCCCTAGGGGAGTAAGGCATGGGGGCAGCAGTGTGCTCCTGTGATCCCTGCACTCAGAAAGTTGGAGCAGGAAGATCTTGAGTTTGAGGCCAGCCTGGGCTACATAGCAAGACCCCATCTCAAAACAAACAAATAAACAAACAACAAAATGAAAAAGAAATCTAGCTATTTTGTGGCCTGCTTGTCTTCTCTCTCTTGCTTCTATGTCCCATTCCCATTCTCTCCAGACCTCCTTCCCTCAGTTCCCTTATTACTCCTCCAATTCTTGCATATTTTGTTCAAGAGAGATGCTTTTTAGATCTTCTGCAATTAAGAGTATCTTGTCCCACCTGTTTGTGGTAACAGTGACCCATTCTGAGAGATGCTATTTAAAATTAGAGTGCAACAGAGTGTTGCTGAGACATGTCAAGTTACATAAATTCACTGTGTTTTGTTTTGCTCTTAGCTTGAAGCTCTACCTAACAAGTTAAATGGAAGAGAAAAAAAATGCAGATTGTTAATTAAAAGAATAATAAAGTTCAGGTTCAGTGATAAAGTTGGACTTGTTGAGTTTTGAAATAGAGTCTCATGTAGCCCAGGTTGACCTTGGACTTATTACCTAGCCAGGGATGACCTTGAACTTTTGATCCTTGAGTGATAGGATTACTGGCCTGTGGTGTTGGGGGATGAACTCAGGGCTTTCTTTACAACTAGGCAAGCATGCTACCATCTTTACTACATCCCGAACCCCACAGATTTGTTTGTGAGAACCACATCCAGAGCCAGCCCATCATCAGAGCTCTTGGGGAAGCCCCTCAGCCCCAGCTTCTTCCAGGGGAGGAACTTTTTTTTTCTGGTTTTTCGAGGCAGGGTTTCTCTGTGTAGCTTTGCGCCTTTCCTGGAACTCACTTGGTAGCCCAGGCTGGCCTCGAACTCACAGGGATCTGCCTGCCTCTGCCTCTGCCTCCCGAGTGCTGGGATTAAAGGCATGTGCCACCAACACCCGGCCCAGGGGAGGAACTTTAAGAGGAGATTCTGAAGAAGAGGAAGCCCTCATGGTGCTCCACTCTCCCCCAGAGTACAGTGCCAGGGATTAAAGGAGAACCACCTGTAGATGAATTTCTAAACTGTCTTATTAAATAAAACAAAGAGACAGATATAGGGGTTAAAGCCTCAGAGATATCAGAGGAATAGGAACAGCCACAAGCTAACCTCACCTCACTGATACCTCAGCTTCCAAATGCAAGATACTTCCTATCTACCCACACCTAATGTCTTGCTGTTCTACCATCTGATTTGCTCTCTCTGTCCAGCTATATCACTTCCTTTTCCTGTCCAGCTCTGCCACTTCCTGTCTATCTATACAGACCTCCAGACCTCTATGGTTAGCTAGTGTTGGAATTTAAGGCATGTGCCACCACACCTATCTGTTTCTAGTATGGCCTTGAACTCATAGAGATCCAGACAGATCCCTGCCTGCCAAGTGATAGGATTAAAGGTGTGTGCTAACATTACATGACTCTTATGTTTCCTTATAATGGCTTGGTTTTTCCTCTGATCTCCAGGCAAGCATTATTTATTAAAGCACAAATAAAATATCACCACAGCTGCCCATTTTCATATGTGTCATGTCTGTTTTCCCCTTTCTACAGAACTGCCAGGGAGACATCATTGTCCCCATTGTACTGTGGAGACTCACAGAGGTTTCCTAGTGAGAACTTACTCAGGATCTGAGAAACTGAGCTTGCTCTACCCAGCAGGGCAGCATAAGGAGATGATTGGACCACAGCATGATTACCAGGTGTTTAGAAGGGTCTACACTTGGCTGTGCAGTGTGCTTTGATCTTACTAGGGGGAGGTCACCCCTTGGCATTCTTATAAAAAGCCCTTTTGACCCCCAGTGACAATTGGACTAAGAGGTAAGTCTTTGTCCTCATAGCCAAACACCCCAGCCTCTAGGCTTTGGGCCCAGGGGCTCAACCCTGAGCCCCCACACCACCACCCATTGCAGTCCCAGTTTCAGGCCAGTAGGCAGGTCTTCTGCAGACAGGTTGGACTACCACCAGCCCCCACCAGCCCCTGTAACCATCAAGCCCCATCTCACCCAAACCCTACCCTGCCTTGGAGAATGCAACTACTCCCTGAGATAGAGCCCCCCACCCAGTGCTGATTGGACTAAGAGCTGCTCCCTGAGTCACAAAGTTCATCAGCACCGATTGGACCAAGAGCCCTAATTAGACCAAGAGCTTCCATTGGACCAAGAGTTATGATTGGACCAAGAGAGGCTCCCTCAGACACAGACGCTGTTTGCAGTGAGTGGAGGAAGAGATGCATAGGTGCCAGTGCAAAAATACAGTCAACAACATAAAGATGAATATGGCTATATCAGAAGCTAGTAGTTCTACATCAGCAAGACCTGAATATCCCAACACAGAAGAAACAGAAGAAATCAACCTTAAAAAGACTTTAAGAAGATGATAGAGGCCTTTAAAGAGGAAATGAAAAATTCCCTTAAAGAAATCCAAGAAAATACAAACAAAATATTGAAAGAAATTAAGGAAAAGACAAACAAAAAATTGGAAGAAAGCCAAGAAAATGCAATTGAACAGGTGAAGAAAACAGTCCAAGATTTGAAAACTGAAATTGAGGCAATAAAGAAGACACAAACTAAGAGAATGCTGGAAATGGAAAATCTGAGTAAATGAACAGGAATTACAGATGCAAGCATAACCAACAGAATGCAAGAGATGGAAGAGAGAATCTTTGACGTTAAAGATGCAATAGAGGAAATAGATTCATCAGTCAAAGAAAATACTGAAACCAAAAAAGTCATAGCACAAAACATCCAGGAAATTTGGAACACCATGAAAAGACTAACCCTAAGAATAATAGAAATAGAAGAAGAAGAATACCAACTCAAAGGCACAGAAAATATATTCAACAAAATCATAGAAGAAAACTTTCCCAACCTAAAGAAGGAAATGCCTATGAAGATACAAGAAGCTTACAGAACACCAAATAGACTGGATAAAAAAAAAAAAAAAAAAAAAAAAGTCCCCTTGCCACATGATAAACAAACCACTAAACATACAGAATAAAGAAAAAATATTAAGAGCTGCAAAGGAAAAAGGCCAAGTAACATAGAAAGGCAGACCCATCAAAATAACACCTGACTTCTCAATGGAGACTCTGAAAGCCAGAAGGTCCTGGGCAAACATTATGCAGATATTAAAAGGTGATGGATGCCAACCCAGACTATTATATCCAACAAAACTCTCAATTGCCATAGACAGAGTAAGCAAAATATTCCATGATAAAACCAGATTTAAACAATACATATCCACAAATCCAGCCCTACAGAAAGCATTAGAAGGAAAAAAAATCCAACCTAAGGAAATTAGATACAGCCATGAAAACACAGGCAATAGATAATCCCACACCAACAAATACCAAAGAAGAGAAACACACAACATTACCACCAAAAAATAACAGGAATAAACAATCACTGGTCATTAATATCCCTTAATATCAAGGTCTCAATTCGCCTATAAAATGACACAGGCTAACAGATGAATACGAAAACAGGATCCCTTCTGCTGCATACAAGAAACACTCCTCAACTTCAAAGACAGACACTACCTCAGAGTAAAAGGCTGGGAAAAGACCTTCCAATCAAATGGTCTTAAGAAGCAAGCTTGTGTAGCTATCCTATTATCTAGTAAAAACAGACTTCAAACTAAAATCAATCAAAAGAAATGAGGAAGGACATTACGTATTTATCACTGGGAAAATCCACCAAGATGAAGTCTCAATTCTGAACATTTATGCTCCAAATGCAAGGGCACCCACATTTGTAAAAGAAACATTACCAAAGCTTAAATCACACATCAAATTCCCACACTAGTAGTGGGAGATTTCAACACCCCACTTTCACCACTGGATAGATCTGCCAGACAGAAATGTTACAGAGAAATAAGGGACCTAACAGAAGTTATGACTCAAATGGACTTAATAGATATTTACAGAACATTCCACCCTAACACAAAAGAATATACCTTCTTCTCAGTACTCCATGGGACCTTCTCTAAAATTGGGCACATGCTCAGTCACAAAGCAAATCTTAACAGATACAAAAACATTGGAATAACCTCCTGTATCTTATCAGACCACCATGACTTAAAGTTAGACTTCAACAACAACAAAAATTACAGAAAGCCTATAATCTCATGGAAACTGAATAATGCCCAAATGAATCACCAATGGGTCAAGGAAGAAATGAAAAAAGAAAATAAATATTTCCAAAAATTCAATGAAAATCAAAGTACAACATACCCAAACTTATAGGACACCATGAAAGCAGTGCTAAGAGGAAAATTCATAGCACTAAATGCACACATAAAGAAGTTGGAGAAATCTCATTTTAGTGACTTAACAGCACAACTGAAAGCTCTAGAACAAAAAGAAGCAAACTCACCCAGGAGAAATAGACAACAAGAAATAATCAAATTGAGGGCTGAAATCGATGAAATAGAAACAAAAAGAACAATATAAAGAATCAGTGAAACAAAGAGTTGATTCTTGGAAAAAAATAAAAAAGATAGACAAGCCCTTATCCAAATTAACCAAAAGGCAGAGAGAGAGCATCCAAGTTAACAAAATCAGCAATGAAAAGGGAGACTTAACAACAGAAAATGAGGAAATCCAGAGAATAATCAGATCATACTTCAAAAACCTATACTCCACAAAATTGGAAAATCAGAAAGAAATGGACAATTTTCTGGATAGGTACCACATACCAAAGTTAAATCAAAACCAGATAAACTATTTAAATAGACCAATAATCCTTAAGGAAATAAGAAACAGTCATTAAAAGTTTCCCAACCAGACAGGCAGTGGTGGTGCACGCCTTTAATTCCAGCACTCGGGAGGCAGAGCCAGGCAGATCTCTGTGAGTTCAAGGCCAGCCTGGGCTACCAAGTGAGTTCCAGGAAAGGCACAAAGCTACACAGAGAAACCCTGTCTCGAAAAACCAAAAAAAAAAAAAAAGTCTCCCAACCAAAAAAAAAAAAAAAAAAAGCCCAGGACCAGATGGTTTCAGTGCAGAATTCTACCAGGTTTTGAAAGAGGAGCTAATTCCAATACTCTTCAAATTGTTCCACACAATAGAAACGAAAGGAAGATTACCAAACTCTTTTTACAAGACTACAGTTACCGTGATACCCAAACCACACAAAGATGCAACAAAGAAAGAGAATTACAGCCCAATCTCCCTCATGAACATAGATGCAAAAATACTTAATAAAATACTGGCAAACCGAATCCAAGAACACATCAAAAGTATCATACACCATGATCAAGTAGGCTTCATCCCAGGAATGCAGGGATGGTTCAACATATGAAAATCCATCAATGTAATACATCATATAAACAAACTGAAAGAAAAAAAACCACATGATTATCACATTAGATGTTGAAAAAGCCTTTGATAAAATCCAGCACCCCTTCATGATAAAGGTTTTGGAAAGTTCAGGAATACAAGGAACATAGCTAAACATAATAAAGGCAATTACAGCAAGCCAACAGCCAACATCAAATTAAATGGAGAGAAACTTAAAGCGATTCCACTAAAATCAGCTGTATACTCACCCATATTTATTCAATATAGTACTTGAAGTTCTAGGTAGAGCAATAAGACAACAAAAGGAGATCAAAGGGATAGAAATTGGAAAGGAAGAAGTCAAACTTTCACTATTTGCAGATGATACATAAGTGACCTCAAAAATTCCACCAGGGAACTCCTACAGCTGATAAACTCCTTCTGTAATGTGGCAGGATAATAGATTATCAAAAAAAAATCAGTAGCCCTCCTATATACATGATAAAGGGGCTGTGAAAGAACTCAGAGAAACATCATCTTTTACAATAGTGACAAATAATATAAAATACCCTGGGGTAACTCTAACTAAGCAAGTGAAGGATCTATATGATAAGAACTTGAAGTCGCTGAAGAAAGAAATTGAAGAAGATATCAGAAAATAGAAAGGTCTTCTATGCTCATGGATAGGTAGGATTAATATAGTAAAAATGACAATCTTACCAAAAGCAATCTACAGATTCAATGCAATCCCCATTAAAATCCCAACATAATTCTTCACAGACTTGGAAAGAACAATACTCAACAAAAAACCCAAGATAGCTAAAAGAATCCTGTACAATAAATCAACCTCTGGAAGCATCACTATCCTTGACTTCAAGCTCTACTATAGAGCTATAGTAATAAAAACAGCTTGGTACTGGCATAAAAACCAACATGTAGACTAATGGAATCAAATTGAAGATCCTGACATTAATTTGCACATGATTTTTGACAAAGCCAAAACTGTACAATAAAAAAAAAAAAAAGAAAGAAAGAAAGCATCTTCAACAAATGATGCTGGCATAACTGGATGTCAATATGTAGAATATTACAAATAGATCCATATCTGTTACCATGCACAAAACTCAAGTCTAAGTAGATCAAAGACCTCAACATAAATCCAGTTACACTGAACTTGAAAATAAATAAAATGCTGATTGGCCAGTAGCCAGGCAGGAAGTATAGGCGGGACAAGCAGAGAAGAGAATTCTGGAAACAGGAAGACTGAGTCAGGAGATGATGCCAGCCACTGCCATGAGTACCAACATGTAAGATACTGGTAAGCCACAAACCATGTGGCAAGGTATAGATTTATAGAAATGGGTTAATTTAAGATGTAAGAACTAGATAGCTAGAAGCCTGAGCCACTAGGCCAAACAGTTTAAATAATATAAGAGTCTGTATGTTTATTTTATAAGTTGGTTGTGGGACTGCTGGGGCATGGAGGGAGCTGGACAGAAACCCTCCAGCTACAGGAAGTAGGAAGTAGTCTTTAACGCATTGGCACAGGAGACCACTTCCTAAATATAACAACAGCAGCACAGACACTAAGATCAACACTTAATAAATGGGACCTCTTGAAACTGA
Source organism: Onychomys torridus (assembly GCF_903995425.1). Classification (NCBI taxonomy): domain Eukaryota; kingdom Metazoa; phylum Chordata; class Mammalia; order Rodentia; family Cricetidae; genus Onychomys; species Onychomys torridus. The sequence goes on from NC_050450.1 coordinate 6,096,964, forward strand.
GAAGCTTTTGTAGGGCAAAGGACAATGGTCAATGAGACAAAATGACAGCCTACAGAATAGGAAAAAAATCTTTACCAACCCCACATCTGACAGAGGGCTGATCTCCAAAATATATAAAGAACTTAAGATACTAGACATCAAAATACCTAACAATCCAATTAGAAAATAGGCTACAGAGCTAAATAGAGAATTCTTAACAGGAGAATCTCAGATGGCTGAGAGACATTTGAGGAATTGTTCAATGTCCTTAGTCATCAGGGAAATGCAAATCAAAACGACTCTGAGATACCACCTTACACCTCTCAGAATGGCTAAGATCAAAACCACCGAGGACAGCTTATGTTGGAGAGGATGTGGAGCAAGAGGAACATTCCTCCACTGTTGGTGGGAACTTGTACAACCACTGTGGAAATCAGTATGGTGGTTTCTCAGAAAATTGGGAATCAATCTACCTCAAGACCCAGCTATACCACTCTTGGGCATATACCCAAGGAATGCTCAATCATACCACAAGGACACATGCTCAACTATGTTCATAGCAGCATTATTCATAATAGCCAGAATGTGGAAACAACCTAGATGCCCCTCAACTGAAGAATGGATTAAGAAAATGTGGTCCATATACACGATGGAGTACTACTCAGCAGAGAAAAACAATGACATCATGAAATTTGCAGGTAAATGGATGGAACTAGAAAATATCCTGAATGAGGTAACCCAGACTTAGAAGGACAAACACGGTGTGTACTCACTCATAAGTGGATACTAGATGTAAAGCAAAGGATAACCAGACTGCAACCCACACCTCCAGGGAGGCTAGCCAGCAGGGAGAACCCTAGAAAGGACACATGGATCACCCAGCAAAGAATAAATAGATGAGGTCTACATGAGCAAACTGGGGGTGAGAGGGGTAATGGAGGATGGGGGATGAGAAAATAAAGGAACAGGAGGTTCGAGCTGGAACAGGGACTGAGTGGGAAAGCAAGGAAAGAGACATCATGATAAATGAAGACATCATGGGAATAGGGAAAAACAGAGTGCTAGGGAAGTTCCCAGGAATCCACAAGGAGGACCCCACCTTAGACTACTGGCAGCAGTCAAGAGGGTGACTGAACTGGCCTACTTCAGTGGTCAGATGGATGAATACCCCAAATGTCAGCATAAAGCCTTCATCCAAAGACTGATGAAAGCAGATGCAGAGATTCATGGCTGGGTGCCAGGCTGAGCTCCAGGAGTCCAATCAATGAGAGAGAGGAGGGATTCTATGAGCAAGGGACATCGAGATCATGATGGGAAAATGTACAGAGATGGCCAGCCAAACTGGTGGAAATGCATGAACTGTAGACCAATAGCTGAGGAGCCCCCATGGTACTGGACTAGGCCCTCTGGATAGGTGAGACAGTCATTTAGCTTGAACTGTTTAGGGGGCTCCCAGGCAGTGGGATTGGGACCCATCCCTGGTGCTTGAGCCAGCTTTTTGGGGCCTATGGTGGGACACATTGCACAGCCTTGGCATAGGGCAGAGGGGTTTGGACCTCAGCTGAGTGTGCTAGGTTCTGCTGACTCCTCATGGGAGACCTTATCTTGGAGGAGGCAGGAATGGATGGGGTTGGGAGGGAAGGCTGGGAGGAGGGAGGTGAGGGGAATCTGTGGTTAGTATATAAAATGAATAGAAAATCTCTTAATAATAATAATGATAATAATAATAATAAAAAAAACAAAAACAAATAAAATAAGCCCTTTTGAATAAATGGAAGAGGCTATTGGGTATTGATCCAGGCCCCCCCAAAGCTATCCTGTGTCTTTCTTCTTGTCAGCTAGGTCTCTCTTTCTATCTAATATTTTCTTATCCCTTTCTCGTAAGAACACTTCAAAAGGTGAGAGCAGGCCTCCCACATTGTACTTATGGAGAAACTGAGGCTCCAACAGGACAAATATTTGTTCTAGGCCACATAGTTGGCAATAGAAACTAGACCTAAAATCATTGAGAAGCTCAAGGGTTGAGGCCATTGATCTGTCCTTAACCTCACTCCACAGAGAGCTCAGGTCATACCACCATCCTCTATTTATCAGAACCCATGCAAGCTTGGACAACTAACTCCATCTCTCTGTGCCCCAGTTTCTCATCTAGAAAATGAGTATGTGATATCATCCACCTCCAGAGCTGTCTTAGTCAAGGTTTCTATTGCTGTGAAGAGACACCATGACCATGGCAACGCTTAAATAAAACATTTAATTGGGGTGGCTTGCTTACAGTTTCAAAGGTTCAGTCCATTATTATCATGATAGGGAGCATGGAGGCATGCAGGCAGATGGGGTGCTGGAGCTGAGAGTGCTACTTCATCTTGACTAGAAGGCAGCAGGAATTCGACTGACTGTCACACTGAGTGAAGCTGAGGGAAAAGAGACCTCAAAGCCCACCCCTACAGTGACACACTTCCTCCAACAAGACCACACCTCCTAATAGTGCCACTCCCTTTTGGAACTATTTTCTTTCAAATTACCACAAGAACAATGATGAAGATCAATACATCAATACACAGAAAATCTTCCCCAAGAATGAATGGGGTCTGCTGCCGCTCTTGGGATCTCTGCCAGGTTTCTAGGATTGGGCAACCTTATATTTCTAAATGAAATGGTTCTGGGAAAATACTAGAATTCAGGACCTCACTCCTGAGATATGCCCTTCACGCCATCATTTTCCCTTGCCTGAGGCCATTAAAAGCTGCCACTGCCTGGAGCAAGCTGAAAGGAGGGCCACACATCCCTTTTATGAAAATCCAACCAGGAGGTGGAGAGTGGAGATAATCAGCCCAGCCCACTGGAAGGCCGAGGGTACTTAATTTTCTAGAGCCCAGATAAACCACAGGAATAGGGAGGGATATGAGACAGAGAGCTGAGCCAGGTAGCCAAGGGCTACAGGAGTTATTAGAAGCTAATGACGCAATCCCTGGCTGGGATGAAGGAAAAGAGAATGTGCCTGAGGTTGTAGCAGCAGACAGGATTGGCGAGACAAGAGTTCCCTGGAGAAGGACAGTCCCAAGCGTTAGCCCCCAGCTACCTGCTGGCTGTTGCAGGGAATGTGGTTCTCTGAGATCCAGGAGCTCCCTAACTTTTTTGAGGGGAAGTTCAACAAACCTCAGCAAAGAGATCTCAAAATGGCATTTTGTAGGTTTGAAGCCAGAGGGCAAGCTAAAAGGAAGACACAGAGAAGACACACTGGGATTCAGATGGGGAAACACACCAGTAGGGCTCCTTTATGATGAAGCTTTGTGTCTGACCATGGCCTCTGAGCTTGACTGTGGTGTGTAACTTGACTGCATGGGCCTGAGTGTCTTGATATATCCTGTTAGGAAGCACTAGTGTGTGCCACGGCCCAGGAGAACTAAAAAAGTACCAATATTGTGAGTGTATCGTTTCTTTTCCTGTGAGGACAAAATAGCTGGCAAAAAGCAGTAGAAGAGTGGAGGGGCTTACTTAGTCTCACTGTCTGTGGGAGGGGCTTACTTAGTCTCACTGTCTGTGGGTGGGGCTTACTTAGTCTCACTGTCTGTGGGTGGGGCTTACTTAGTCTCACTGTCTGTGGGTGGGGCTTACTTAGTCTCACTGTCTGTGGGTGGGGCTTACTTAGTCTCACTGTCTGTGGGTGGGGCTTACTTTAGTCTCACTGTCTGTGGGAGGGTCTTACTTAGTCTCACTGTTTGTGGGAGGGTCTTACTTAGTCTCACTGTCTGTGGGAGGGGCTTACTTAGTCTCACTGTCTGTGGGTGGGGCTTATGTAGTCTCACTGTCTGTGGGTGCAGCAGGAGCATGAAACAGCTGGTCACATCACACCCACCATCAGGCAGCAGAGAGATGAGTTGCCTGCTGCCCAGGTGGCTTTCTCCTGTCTACTTTTTCATCCAGTTGGTGTTCCCTGCCCAACGGATGAAGCTGCCCATATTGAACATGAGTCTCCCTCTTCAGTTAAAGCCCTGTAGAAACTCCCTTAGACACTCCTAGAGCTGTGTCCCCTAGGAGATTCTAAATCCAGTCAAGTTGACAATCAAAACCATTAAGAGGTCCCCAAGAACCCTTGCAGAAAGGGGGATCCACAGCAAGGTCATAGTGGCTGTTTTTACTAACTTGGGGCTTAGGATCTGCAAGTCCCAAACTGTCATTCTGTATCCTAGATCTAGAATATCCTCGACAGGCCCATGTGTTAAAGGCATAGTCCCAGGATGGTGCTTTTAGAAGGCAGTGGAGACTTTAAGAGGTAGAGCCTAGTGAGAGAAGGTTAGGCCATGGGGGATTCTTTTGCAGGAGAATTTTGGGACTCCATCTCTTCTTCCTTCCTTTCCAGGGTATTCTGCTTCCTCTAGGCTCACAGCAATGAGGCCAACTGATCACAGTTGAAACTTGAAACCCTGAGCCCAGAGAATCCTCTCTGTTTATGAATCTGTTACCCTAGGCATTTGTTATCATAACAGAAAGCTGCCTAGCATGGTTTCTGTCCAAAGCAAAGACACTGTCCAATATGACTTGTATCTGCTCTCAACTCAACACATAGAGGGAGAAGGAGAAAGTTTTTATTGTATATATGAGGGAGAGTTTAGCAGAAGTATCCAGAAGGGTCCAAACTGAACCAGGCCATGGGAGATAGGGGGGCAGAGAAGAGAGAAGGCAAGAGAGGGGACCAGGAGCCAAGAGCAGAGGATCCAGGGGCACATGGCCAAAATGGCTGAGTTATATAGAAAAGGAGAAGCTGGAGGAAAGGAAGCAAAGCCCAGTCCATGGGCTGGAGAGGTTTTAGGGTAGGAGGTCTAGGTGAGAAGTGCTGGAAGGAGCCAGGACTCTCTAACATGCACTTGTGATACTGGGAGAACCTGGTAGCAGCATCTGCTTATGCTAATAGACATCTCAATTAGTAATTTGTCCTGAATTTCTTTGGGGCACAGCAGAGAGCAGGCACATGGTGCCAGGAGGTGGGTGGGAAATGTTGATAAGAAGGATGTGATGAATGGATGAAGAGCATTGGCCATAGCTTGGAGACTTGGGTCAGTGCTGGTTGGTGAGGCTACACTGAGTAAGTGTGAGGCAATGGCTCCTTCATTGTATGGCTGGAAGTGCTGTCTCTGAGAATCCAGAAGAGGCTGGGGAGTGCTCAGCTAAAGGAGAACTAGAAAATGTTGATAGGTGTCTGTCAGAAGCCTAGCACACCCAGAAGTCATCAGGTGGCTCTAGGTGAGGTCTGGAAATGTCAGAGTGCTGTGGATGGGGAAGAAGCTGTCCCCCAGACTCCTTGTGAGAGCCCCTGGGTGCTGGCACTGGAGGATAAGGCAGGGAGGGCTCTGTAGTGCAATGCATGGGCTAGGGATTGAGTGAGGGTTTCTTGGGGACCTAACGAAGATGGTGAAGCAAGACAAAACCCAATGTGGGCATGTGGGCACCCCAGCAGGAGCTTGCTCTGTTCTGGAAGGGCTGGACAATTACAGGACAGGGGATCCTTGCATTGGGAGTAGCTTCAGGTTAAGGCTCTGCCTCTAAGACAGACATCATGGGTTCAAATTTGTGCTTCTGTTGTTCACTAGCTACTGACCTGGAGTCAACCATGTCTCTCTTGCCTCGGTTTCTATATCCATGTAGGGGAAAAGTTGAAACAACATTTTGTTGGTTTCTGTGAATGAATTATGCCGTGTGTTGGGCACACAGTGTGAAATTTCAGAGCCCCCAGGAAACAGTAGCTCTTAGCTGCCTTGCCTTGGGCCCAAGTAGTAGAAGAAGCTCCTGAGTTCCAACAGGGCTCAGAGAATGGGTACCTCTCTATCTCATACTACTCAACATTCTGGCAGAAGAAAGATGAGGAGAGGCTGTGCATCCCAGAGGACAGAGCAGTAACAAACCAAGGAAGAAACAGAGGGAGTGATGGCAGCTGCCACCACACCTGGTCTGACAAGGATCTGCACATGGCCACCTGGACTGTGGAATACAGGTTAATTCACAGGTCCCACAGCAGAGTGGGCTTAAAGATTGCCTCAGAGAGGGTGTAACAGAACTGGTCTCCTTGTGGCCATGACTGCCACTGGTTCTGCCAAAGGCTGCTAGGTTCAGGTCAGGCAGAGCTTCTGCCATGAGCCTGAAAATGCTTAACACTGTCTCCTTCTTACTCTAGACCATGGGTCTTATGCACATGAATGAGAGAGACAGAGAGAAAGAGAGAGAGAGAGAGAGAGAGAGAGAGAGAGAGAGAGAGAGAGAGAAATAACAAGGCTCTGAGGGATAAGGATGGGTAAGGTTGGGAAAGGTAATTTATTGCACATTTGAGAACTATTAATTGGCCTAAGTACTCAGCACTGCTCAGAATGCTAGAGATGTTACATTGCATTAAGAGAGATGGTTAAGGTCCCCGCCCTGTCCCCCTCCACTCCCCACAGGCAACTATTCAGCTTATTCAGTTGTAGTTTCTGCTGCACTCTTTCCCTCCCCTCTCCTCTCCTCCCCTCTCTTTTCTTCTCTCCCCTCCTCTCCCTCCCATCTTCCTCCTTTCCTTCTCTCCTTCCCTCCCTTCCTTCCTTTCTCACAGACTGGTAGCCATTGCCCGTGCAACAGCAGTCACATTCTCCAGCCATCTCAAGTCACTCCAGGCTGAAGGGGTCCTCAGTCCTCTAAAGCAGCCTGTGTTCTTTGTCCTACTTTTATTTTTGGTTGTGAGCCTAGCCTTTAATGGCTGAGCCATCTCTCCAGCCTGTCCTACTTTTAATGCTTGCGTGGGGTGGGGTGGGGGAGGGGAGGGTGGAGGGTTGTTTCTGAATCCTTATGTTTTAGTTTGCTTATTTCCAGACAAAGGGAACATTGGGTTGGTTTTTTTTTGTTTTGTTTTTTATTATTATTATTTTTTAATCTATAAACTGGGAATGTTCTGAAGCCTTCCTTCCTCCAAAGGATCCCATCAGCAGAGTTATACCCATGAAGCATCAATCCATCTGTTTAAGCCACACTCTGGCACATGCAGAATAGAGTGAATGGCTGCAGTTACTATTGCTCTCCATTTTACAGAGTAGGAGACAATACCAGAGTGTTATACTGAGAGCATAGGTTTGAAGCAGGGGAACTGGGCATGGATTCTAACTCCCTCTTTACCAGATGGGAGGCCTGGGGCAGCTCCTTTAACCCCTGAGACTTGGTCTCTTCCTCTGCTAAACTGGATAATCACACACCCTGCTGAACAGGTGGGGCTGAAAGAAAATCACCAAAGGAAGATGCCGAGACCTGTTCGGAGGGTGATGCTCCCCAATTCCACTTCTGGTAGAGGATGGAACTGAGCTGACAGACAGCTAAGATGTTCGTCCAGCCCAGCTACCTTTGTTTTGTTGTTTTCTATTTTAGAAGGACACAGATCCAGTTGCACTTACTGTCTTTTTAGAGTTCCCATGCATTCCATGTCCAGTAGCCTGGGCAGAATGCTTGCTTAGGAATCTGACCAGGACTAGCCTGCTGTATACATGGGCTAAGGGACTTTGCCATGCACAAGCACAGCTCTTGCTTGATGGATCTAAGTTCACTTGGGCATAAGCATCTTCAAGTTTAGGAGCCTCTGTGTGTTCCCCTTGGTTATAGAGACCCCTCACAGAGCCAGGAAAGATGGCTGCACTTCCTCCTTGCAGACCCTGGTGTTTGGAAGTGCTGTTTCAGTTCTCCTAGGTTCCAAGGTGTAAGAAGGAGTCCCTGTCATCTAATTCTTTGATGTGCTTCAGTTCTAAATGCTCACCGTATGCCTGTTAGAATCCAGTTCTTAAAAACATATTCTCGTGCCGACCTGTGGTGGTGCACGCCTTTAATCCCAGCACTGGGAGGCAGAGGTAGGTGGATCTCTGTGAGTTCGAGGCTAGCCTGGTTTACAAAGTGAGTTCCAGGAAAGGTGCACAGCTACACAGAGAAACCTTGTCTCGGGGGGGGGGGGGGGGGGACAACCACAGGGGGAAAACATATATTCTCTTTGGGTGACCCCTGCTCATCCTCAGGAATCCCGAGTTCTGGAGACCCAGATCACCAGGCAGCCCTAGAAAACGGTGCTATTTCTTGTATAATACTAGAGGGACCACCTCTATTATACATCCCAGGGGCTCAGAAGAGAAAACTATGAACAGCAAGGACTATTTTCAGAAAATAGAATCTCAGCGCACCAAGCTCTTAGTCCAGACATTTATTCTCCCAAATCTTCTCCATTCTCCTGTGCCCTGGGAGTCCCAGTATATATACACTTACAAGCAGTAATCCCTTGGTAGTGCAAAGCCAGGATTCCAGGGTCAAACGGAGGGGTGATAAGAATCACAAAGAGGAGCAGTAATTATCATTTATGTTAATTATCATTTGCAACCCAAAAGGGAAGTGACTAATGGGGAAATGAATTAACTAAAGGCTAAATTCGGGTAATATCTAAGAAGAGAGATCTTATGTGCTCAACTATATATAAAATCTTAAACGTGATTGGTAGAAAATGTTAAGAATCTATAAGGTGCTAGGTCAATGGGAGAAAATAAAACTGCGTTTTTTTTTTCCTGTGGCTCCTATCTGTCCAAGCTATCTGCCGTTTTTCTGCGGGGTGGGGGAAGGTGTGTTCAGTTGCTAGGCAACCCGTGTACAGCTAGATGTCTCTGGTGATAGTTAAAGGGAGATCTGGACCTAGAGGTAAGATTTGGGAAAGGAGGAAGTTAAGCTTAATTGGCACATCTGCCAGGCTTTCTCAAATGACGATTAAGTCTGTTCTTAGAGAGTACAGTGGTATCTCTGATAAGGTATTTTCTTCCCTCTGGGGATGGACCTGGTCGGATGCTGCCAATGATGATAATTACAGGGAGGCTTGAACTGGGCTTCTGGACTGTTATTTCTGTTAGCTCTTCAATGTGACTAAGGGAGGTATCTGATTCCAGTGCTGAAAGGGGAGAAACAGATGGGCTGGAGGGAAGGAAGCCTTTCCAGAGGCTGTTCTCCAAATTCCTGGAATGTGTATGTCCAGAGAGTGATCAGTCCACACTGTTAGCAATTCTTAGGGAAAAATCAATTGGGAAAACTATGAAGGCACACATGATTTTCATAAAAGAAGACAGTTGATATATAACAAACCAAATAACACCAAATGCTCCTTGGAATTTGGTTTCCTCTGAAAGAATTCCTTGCCATAACCAGCTGAGTTCTTAGAACTTATTCCTGCAGCCCACAGCAGCTATTTTCTCCCCTTCTGCACTTGAGGGCGCCAAAGCCCAGGGAGTCGCCTCCCTGGATGGTCCAATTTGCCTCTTCAGCTCACACAACAGCTGATCCCTAATGAGTGACAGGGAAAGAGTCATAGCTTTGGAAGCAGGCTAGCCTGAACTCAACCCAGAGGTGTTGACATGGTAGTAACAGCTGAACATGGTGGAGCACTTAGGCACTCATTCAGCATTTGAGAAGCCAGCCTGGGATAGATAGGGAGACACTGTCACACACAAACAAAATAAGAAATAGTAGATGATAATATCTGCTTCTCTAGGTTACAGTGAGAATCTAAAATTCTTTTTTTGCATATAAAATTAATATTTGTGCAAAGCATATATTGTATACATGTTTTACATAATTTAAAAATTACCTCTAAATGTCATACCACATCTCCTTAAAACAAGCCAGAGGCTGTACATTCACAGACTATTCACCTTGATAGTGCCACTTCCCTGGAATGCTGTTGCTGGTTCCCCCAGCAACCAGCTTTCTATTTCTCCTGGCTCAAATAAGAACCAGCCTTTCCCCACACACATACACACACACACACACTAGCATGTATACATTGTTAACATTCTAATGTTCACTTGTGAGTTGGTAGGCCAGCCCAGCAAAGCTCCAAGGACATGGGAAGTTAAAAGCATTTCTCAATACACCTATCATATGACAGGCCAGAGAGCAGAGCTTTTGAGCAAGTAACCAGTTTCTGGAATTTCCCACTTAAAATAGCAAAGTTAAAACATAAAAATGCATTTCTTTCTATTTCCTTCCTTCCTTCCTTCCATCCATCCTTCCTTCCTTCCTTCCTTCCTTCCTTCCTTCCTTCCTTCCTTCTTCCTTTGTCCCTCCAAACAAAGTTTCTCTGTGTAGCCCTGACTATGTTCTGGAACTTGCTCTGTAGATCAGGCTGGCTTCAAACTCAGAGATCTGCCTGCCTCTGCCTCCTGAGTGCTGGGATTAAAGATGTATGCCACCGCTGCCCAGCCCTAAAGACAAATTTCTTAAGGCTTCCAGGAACTCTGGTATTTCCAGAGAGAGAAGACTGTAGATGCCACCTGTATACTGACATCTTCTATGGTGATCCCAATTCTCTCTCCCCTCAACAATGAAACCAAGATTTTTTTTATATATATAATTTGTTGGTATTCTATTTTCTTTCCTTAAATTTTTTTAAATTAAGAAAATGGAGTTTAAGCCATGCATGGTGGCAACACCTTTGATTCCAGCACCTGGGAGTTAGAGGCAGAAGGATCTCTAAGTTTGATGTTAGCTTGGTCTACAGAGCAAGTTCCAGGAGAGCCAGGACTACACAGAGAAACCATCCTAAAATAACCAAAATCAAGAAAGGAAAAGAAAGAAAGAAAGAAAGAAAGAAAGAAAGAAAGAAAGGAAGGAAGGAAGGAAGGAAGGAAGGAAGGAAGGAAGGAAGGAAGGAGGAGGGAGGGAGGGAGGGAACTGAGTTTAGTTCCTTGAATATGTGGCATCCATGAGAGGTTTTCTTGGTACCTTAAGGGCTCGATGTTAGTACATGATACTCAGCCACCTATGTTTTCCAGGCTGCCACTATTCTCCACACCTCCACCTTGCTTCCCCACTCACTCACATGAACCTGAGTTCTGACTCTCGACGGACCAGGACTTCACGGAGACGCTGGATTTTCGCCATTTCCAACTCAATCTCTTCTGGCATCATGCTGGTCTCAGCCATGGAGATGATGTCCAGCTGGCCTGTGTGAACAGGAAACTGGTTTCAGGACTCTAATTGACATGAGGGCTTTCAAAAATTCCCACCAGGCATATCATTCCAGCTACTAGGGAGGCAGAGGCAGGAGGGTTGAGAGTTTGAGTTCCATCTGGGACACAGTGAGAGCCTATCTCTCACAAAAATCAGAATTCTTACAGGGAAACTATGCTATTACTCTGGGGAGCAACCATGCCCTCACAGCCATAACACACCACAGGGGCAGAAATATGAACTGGGCTGAGAGTGTGTGTACGAGAAGGAACCTTCCAAATCCAGGAAACCCATGGTGCTATGGTTTTAATATGACTTGTGTTGAGGCTTGGACCCAAGCATAATGGAGTGGAGAGAAAGCAGGGCCTGTGATTTATGATTAGAGATAATCAAGGTATGCTCCTTCTCTCACAGGCATAGATTAGTTACCGAGGAGGCAGCTTGTAATAAAACATGTTCCATTTTCCTAGCTCACTCACCTCTCCTGCATGCACCTGCTGCCCTGATGCAGCATGAGGCATCACCCACACATGAACTTTCTGTCCTTCACCAGAATCAAACTCCTTTCTTTACAAATCACCCATTCCTGGGTATTCTGTCCTAATTACAGAAAATGAACTAAGATATGTGTGGAGCCTGGTGGGATGTCTGCAGAGGCTCAGTAGGCTCATGGGAACTTTCCCAAGGCATTGTCTGTCTCTGCCTGCTCCCAGCCCCTTAGCTTGCTCTTTGACCATGGCCATTTTGCATCCCCAAGCCTCAAAGACTAAGGATGATTCTAGATGAAAGAAAACTCTGTTTTAATTATTTTAAGGGGCTAATAAGTAATGTAAGTAGTAATAATACAAAGTAACAGAGCTTTGTTGTGGGAAATTCACAGAATGCTGGTAGGAAAAAAAATACACAGGAAAAAAAATCTAGGGCCAGTGAGGGGTAACGGCTCTTGCTGGCAAGACTGATGACCTGGACTGAAGCTTCAGAGCACACAAGATGGAAGGAGAGAACCAACCCCTCCCCCACAAGGTGTCCTGTGACCTCCATACATACACTGTGGCACACATGTGCCCTAGCCCCACAATAGATAGATAGATAGATAGATAGATAGATAGATAGATAAATGTCCATATGACACTGCCCAGAGAGAGCCACTAATTACCTTTATTAGACATCCCTCCAGGCTTTTATTTTTCTTTTTCATTCTCTTTTTAAAAAACTTTCAGTGCTAAGAATTAAATATAGGACTTTTTGTAGATGAACACTGGGCCACTGAGCTATACTCTAGTCCTCTTCCAGTCCACTATGGTCAGTTATACACATTACCATATATAAGAACTGTGTGTAAGAGACTATACTAGGGATGGAAAGATGGCTCAGCAGTTAAAAGCACTGCCTGCTCTTCCAGAGGACCTGGGTTTGATTCCCAGCACCCACAGTTCTCTATAACTCCAGCCCTAGGGAATCTGATGCCCTCTTTTAGCTTCCACAGGCACAGGCTGATACATGGTGCACAAACACACACAGGTGAAACACCCGCACACAGAAATTAATATAACATATGACCGTGAACTCCCATCCTTCTGTATCCACCTTCTACATGCTGGGGTGACAGGCCTGTGCCTCCATATTCATCATTCCCTATGATAGTCCATGAGATGTCATGTTAGGGTGACAGAGGCTGAGAATCTCTAATTCAAAACCAAACATCTGGAATCCAAAGTCCAAACTTTCTGAGCAACACCATGACACTAAAGGGGACAATTCCACACCTGACCTCTGTATAAAATTACCTACATGTGGCCAGAGGTGTCAAATTCCCCTGTAGCTGGAGTCACAGGTTGTGAATCATCTGATGTGAATGCTGGGAACTGAACTCTGGTCCTCTGAGCCAACCTTCCAGCCTCAAACATACTTAAAAGGACTAATAAAGAGCATATATAAACCATTAAACGCATACACATGCATCCACTGCTCTGTGGATTTGGTGAATCTCAATAGCTCATCCTTTCTCTTTTCACTCAGCACATGTCACATGTATTTCCTGTCCTTAGCTGCTCCTCTGCAGTGGTGTGAAAGCCTGAGTCCCTTTTATTTGTGACTATATTATAAGTTGTTTCCCAGTTTCAAAAAAAACTCAGGTGCCCGCCCCCCACATCCCTATATACGGCTTTGTAGTGACCATCCCCAAAGCCAACACTCAATGAAGGGGTTCTTCTGGCTACAATTCCAGAGGGAATAGGGGTTGATAAAAGATATATTCTAAGGCCTTTATGGTGATACAGGCAGCCTGTTTGAAGATATATGTGCTGATTTCTTCCACACTACTGCCTGATGCTAGGGAAGAGTGATAATGTGTATAAGGATCTGTAGGAAAATTTCCAGCATTATGGGCTGGACAAAGGTCTAATCAGGGCCATCTGGTTGTGCTTCAGTCCCCCACCCACCACCCCACAATCATATTCTGGGTCCCATTGCTCCAGGGATCACACCAAAATGCTCCTGGACGGGAGCAATAAGGCTCTACTGAAGAGAGGAGAAAGGATGGGCTGGGGGGCATGGCTCTATTGATAAAGTGCCTGCCATGCACCCATGTGGGAGTGTCAAGTGCTGAGAGCCAGCTGTGCCCTGCCTGCTCTAACTTACTCCACGTGGGCCATGCCTTGCCCCAGGATACTCCATTTGACAGACAGCTTCTGCCTCCATTTTGAGGGGGGATGACTGCCTCTGGGTGGACCTAGAACCAACAGCATCTGCCAGGACCATCTACCCAGCACAGAGTGAAAAATGACTTATCCCTGTAACTTCATAGGGATGACTTGAGAATGTAGGAGCACATGGGTATATTAAAACCCTATCAGGAAATAGGGCTCAAGAACTTAGGAGACACATTAGACCAAGGAAAGGGGGGAAGCTCTCTTGCATGGATCACATAGAGTAACACACACTTAACACTGCAGTGGTATGGTGCCACAGCAACCTCTCATCTGATACTTGGCATGTGGGTCAAGGGCAAGAACTCTTCAACTGTGCCTAAAGCTTGGGTTCAGCTTCCTCCACCTCCGCTGTTGATGCAGATTCATCAATTGCCTGCCAGCTCACCTTTTTGCCCATCTGGGCCTGGACCTGTTTCCTGCTCCAAATCTGGTTTGGCCTTTTATGTCACAGCTGAATTCCACAGCTTTACTCTCTAACATGACCAACTCCGGCAGCAGCCCCCTCCAGTTCATTGTCTTACTGAGATAGATTCTTTCTCAGCCCATTTCTGAACCCCCTTAAACTCTGCTGCAGCTTCTTTAACTTGTACTCATTCTGTAGCCCATATGCATACAGATATATAAATATATTTACTGTGCTCTGTGTGATCTGAAAATTAATATTCATAATTAATATTGGAATAGAAGAACCTGCATTTACCTCAGCCAGACTACCAAGTCAGGTGGATTATATGATAAATTGCTGTTGTTGAGCTCTATAAACTGTGAATTTATTGTTATTTGACAAATTCTGACATTGTGGAAAGGCACAAACATGTTCTGGCATAATGACTTATGACACCAGACATCTGTAACACCAGCAATGGAGAAGAGAGGCATGTGAAAACAGGCAGATCCCTGGAGCTTGCTGGCCAACCAGCCTAACTGAATCAATAAGCTCCAGGTTCAGTGAGAGACCCTGTCTCGAAAGACTAAAGTGGAGAGCAATAGAGGAAAGCACCTAACGTCAACCTCTGGCTTCCACATGTGTGCACACACTTACACATGCAACACACACACATACACAATAATTACAACATTTATATTGGCTGAACATCACTGTATGCAACTTTGCTGATTCTAGGTACCCAGCTTTGAAGGGTGACATGGGATGGTGGATAAATGGGACTCTCTGGAATCTAATGGCATGCGCTGGAGCTCCAGACCCCACTCACTGTAGGACTTTGGGCAGTCAATCACTCTGGCTCAGCAGCTCTGTGACCAGAAAGTCAGGGAGTCCCCCACACTGGCAGTCCTGAGGAATGAATTTGCCCAGATATGCTGTGCTCCATATGTGGTCACAATGATCCTTTGAAGGACCACTGCTCTTGCTTAACCTGCTACCTTTTGCCCTCACCCCATGCTAGCAGTGTCAAAAAGCCACTCTCAGAAACCATCAGAAGCCAGGCTGGAAGCAGCAGGTGTCTCACAAAGCAGCCAAGAGGTGTGAGGGACCATGGGAAGGGAAATGGAGTCTTCCAAGAGCCAGCAAGGGACTCAAGTTAGTAAATGTGCTCTAAAATCATCAGCTACACAATGTCAAATGTCCTTTCCCTGCTAAATAATTTTTTTCTTCTGCAAAACAGGGATGTTGTGCTGCAGATTCTGTTTTATCTCACCTAATCACTAACAATGACTCTGGGATTAGAAAAGACAAGTGATGGGCTGAGGATGTGGCTCAGTTAGTAGAGTGCTTATTTAGCATACACAAAGCCCTGAGTTCCAGCCCCAGCACAGCATACATTGTGTGTGCCTCTTATCCCAGAACTGAGCAGGTGGAAACAGGAGAGTCAGAAGTTCAAACACATCTGTAGCTACACAGTGAAGTAAAAGTGGCTTTTCCAGGTGTATTCCAGCACCAATACATTGGAGAGATGAAATACAAACAGACCCAGCTTACTGGAGCCCTTTCTCCCCCATTCTCCCCCAAACCACGAGTCACATCTTACCCACACTAGGCCATTTCCTGATGCAGGTTACATATATCTGTACTTGTGAGCATGTCCTTTGAACCAGAGCACAATAGAACCCTCCTTGTGTTTTGTGGCACTATTCAGTTAGTCAACCTGCTTTTGAGGATACAAATGCTGAAAATTGCAACACACCAGGGCAGTTCTTAAACTTTAAACCAAGAACATTACAGCGACCCCCACCAGAAACTTGAGTTCTGGCAAGATTGCTCAGTGGGTAAAGGTGCTTGCCACCAAGACTGATGATATGAATTCAAGAGAGTACTGACTCCTGCAAGTTGTCCTCTGACATGGAGATGTATGTGCTGCGGTATGTGTACACCGCCCCCTCACAATAAATAAATAAATATAATTGTTTTAAAAACCAGGTTTATTCCACATATTAGCTACTTTCTTGTTGTGGTGATGAAATATCTAACAAAAACAACTTAAGGGGAAAGGTTTGGGCTCGAGGTTTAAGAAGGGATACAGTTCATCATGAGAAAAGCATGGAGATGGGGGATAAAGACACTGGTCCTACTGTTTTGCAGTCAGAAAGCAGAAATCGGTGAATGTTGATGCTTAGCTATACAGTTTGGGATCGCAACTCATGAATTGTGCTGCCAGAATTCAGGGTGGCTTGTCCCTCCTCAGTTAAACCTCTCTAGAAACTCACTCACAGACACACCCACAAGTCATGTCCTTTACATGAGGAAGACTTCAAATCAGCAAGGCAGATACAGGAAGTAGATAAGTGAGAGTCTCACATGATAGTTTCTACACTCCCTTCTGATATGTCAGGAGACATCCACCAGCTGTCAACAGCTGGACACTTGAGGAGAGCAAATTATGAGAGGAGCAGGAATTGTCCGGCCTGGCTAGGAAGATGGCTGTTTCCCAGCTGAGTTTACTTGCTGGCCATGAGCACAAAGCATTAAGGCACAGAAATCCCGAGGGCTCCAACTGCCATTGCTGTCACAGAACTTCCAGGAGTTGAGTCATTGCTGGGGAAAGAAGCAGCTAAATACATCTTTTTTATCCCCAAATGCCACCCCAGGGACACACGTGCCTCACAAGCAGCAGCAAACAAGAGCTGAGTGCCAGGCATGGCTGGGATGGGCCAACAGGTTCAGCCATTGATCTTGAGAGTGTATCTGCACAAGGAACCCATGCCCAGCAGTGGGGTGACAGTGGATGAGAACTAGCAATCTAGACACTGCTGTTTGTGCAGGCTGGCCTCAAACTCTTAGTCCTCCAGCCTCAGCCTCAGCCTCCCTGGGAGAGAGGTAACAGACATCTATCACTCCCAGTTTGAAGTATCCATGAACACCGGCTCAGAGAATAAAATAGCTAATGACAAAAGAAATATCCCTTAGCGTATGCTGCGGGCACAGGTGGCCAGGACCTTGCTGCCGCTTCACATTGCATACCTGGTGTGCAGGATGAAGGTTCCCGCTCTCCTCAGCACTCCTCTTCATACCATCTCTTTCTAGTTTCATCTAAAAGAATTGTAGAGGTCGTAAGTGACTTGTCAAGGTCAACCAATGAGTGGCAGGGCTGGGACTCCAATTCAGACTTAATTAGAAAGCCCTTGTGCTAAATCAAAGAACTACCAAAACTACAGACCCTGCATAGAATTCACACGTTCCTACCAGGACATGTCACCTCAACACAGGCCCTCAAAACAGGCCTAAACCAACAGGGCCCGCTGGTTAAGGTGAAACCTCCACACACTTACCTAGGTTTATTATTATTATTTTTATTTTATTTTTAAAATTGACTCTGTGGGGTTTTAGTTGTTGTTGTTGTTGTTGTTGTTGTTTTGGAAGTGTTTATAGTTATTATTGGTTTTGGTGCTAGGGAGTGGGAAGTCCAGGGCCTCATATGTGCTAGACAAATGTTTTACAACATTTAAATAAAATGTTTTTAAAAACATTTAAAAAATTTAAAAATGGCTGGGCGGTGGTGGCGCACTCCTTTAATCCCAGCACTCAGGAGGCACAGCCAGGTGGATCTCTGAGTTCGAGGCCAGCCTGATCTACAGAGACAGTCACCAAAACTACACAGAGAAACCCTGTCTCGAAAACAAACAAACAAACAAAAATAATAATTTAAAAATGTATGTGTGTGAATATGCATACACATATGTGGATGCCCATGAAGGCCAGAAGAGGGCACTGAATTTCCTGTTGCTGGAGTTATAGGCAATTATGAACCACTCAACATAGGTACTGGGAACTGAACTCCAGTCCTCTGCAAGAGCAGCAAGCACTCTGATCCACCTCTCCAGCCCAGTCCATCATCTTCTTTAGGAAAAATGTAGCAACCCAATTAAACTCTAGTCCCTAAACTCACATTTCCAAAGGAACATCTTCCTGACCTTGACCCAAGAGAGAGTCTTATGTACCAGGAAATAGATACATATCCAAGCCCAAGTACAAAAGCTCTGGTGGCAGTTCCCCGGTAGTTGTCATCAGCTGTCCATGTGAACCCATTTCAGTCCTCAGGCACTCTGTCTCAGGGTGGGCTGAGAGGCTCTTCTCTCTCTGATGTTAATAGAATGAGAAGCAAGCAGCCAGATGCTTTTTAATGAATCATTCTTTCCCAGGGAGGTGAAGTAACTGCTTTAAATTTTGAAGCTCCTGGCTGCTTTATCCCTGAGGCCTGTCTTGAGAAGGAGGATGAAGCTGGGGCCCAAGAAAAAGCATACTGCTCTACACTGAAGCATCCACAATGTGTTCTTTGACTCAGTTACCTGTGAGGAGAGCACAGCAGCTATGGAGCCAGAATGCCTTCGTACCCTTCCAGAAGTGTTATTCTCCATCTCAGCCTCAAGCACATTTTTCAACTCTGAGTTTCTAGTTTCTCAGCCTCATCTGACCTCTCCAAGAACATCAAGGTAATCTGAGGTGCTATGGTTCGCATAGTGTCCCTTGAAGCCTCATGTGTTAAAGACTTGGCTCCCAGAAGGGCGCTATCAGGAGATGGTGGGACCTGAAAAGGTGGGGCTCAGGCCTGGAGCTGTGAATGGGCATCCAGTCCTTCCTCTTCTCTTCTCTACTTCCTACCAGAGAGCTGAAGGCCACAAGCCCAAGGCAGTGACCACACACTGAATCTCCAAAACGGAGCTAAAATAAATCTTTTAGTGTGTGTTTGTGAGTATATGTGTACATGTGTGTGTTTGTGTGTGTATGTGTATGTATATGAACACATATATACATGGAAGCCAGAGAACAATCTCAGGTGTTGTTCCTCGGGAGTAAGTTAGGCTGACTAGCCAGAGAGTCCCAGTGACTGTTCTGTCTCCACCTGCCTAATGCTGGAATTATAATCCTACAATATATTCTTACATGCCTTTTTATGTTTGTGCTTTGGGATCCAAACCTAGGTCCTCATGTTTGCACAACAAACACTTTACTGAGCCATTTCCTCAGGCCCCATTTTTTTCTCTTTATAAGTTGCTTTGTCTCATACATTCATTACATTAACAGAACACTGACTGGCATAGTCAGCAGTGTTACTCAGACACTGGGGCTTCAGGAGACTGACTTGGACCCCAGTCCTAGCTCTGATTCTTTCTAACTGCTGACCTTGAACAGACAATATGACCTGCTTGCTAAGACTCAGTGTCCTTACTGAACTCAGTCTGGTATCTATCTGCTTTTTTTTTTTTTTTTTTTTTTTTTGGTTGCATGACACCTTGGGGCTATTTATCACACAAGCTCCAACTTGTTCTGAACATTCTTCCCAGAACAAAGATTTATCACCATGTAAAATGTTCCTGAGACTTTCTGGCAGACAGAAACTGCAGCTCCCAAGTAGGATTTTCAAAAGGTTTTCTGTGAATGACGTATGTGTACCAGAGGGCTGGCACTCCAAATGAGGTGATGGTCGAGTCCTGGCAGACTACTGGATCACACGTAAAGCCATTTTGCATTACTCAATGTCCTCTCCTCAACACTTCCAGATGACTTTCGGTGAGTCACTGGGCTGTTGTGACACAGTTCTCCTAGGCCTAAGCCTAAGTAGAAGGGCTCAGATTAGTTCCTGAGACCTGTTAGGACCAATGAAGTGAATATCTAAGAGAGCTGTTCCGAGACTGAGGATGTGGCTTAGTTGGTAGAGTGCTCATCTACCATGCACAAAGTCCTGGGTTTGATTCTCAGCATAAACCAGACATGATAACACGTGCCATGACCTAAGGCTTGAGGAAGTGAAGGGAGAAGGATCAGATGTTCAAGGTCATCTTTGACTACATAACAAGTTTGAGGCCAGCCTGGACTACCTGAGATTCCATCTCAAAATACAAAACAAATAAAATAAAAACAGAGAGCATGTTATTCTGGCTGTTGAGTTAAAACTGTGGAACAAATAACCCTATAATAACAGGATAATTGGCTGAATAGGATGACATAAACAACTAATGCTTTACAGCATGATGGTTTATTCTATTATTCATGGGTTTTTTCAATTTCCTTTATGAAACCAGACAATTATAAATACATCCTGAGCTGTGAACCACAAATTGTCACCATGACTCCCCAACTTCCAATTTGAAAATCAAGTCAAGAATTAGCAGAGGGCTCTGGCCATGCAAGGATGGTTAGAAAACCAACTGGTACCTCAGAAAAAGATGCTCAGTGGGGCTACAGTGAGAATCTGGGGAGAAAGTGATTAGGACTGTCAAAAGTCAGACTTCAGGTTTTAAAAACTGCTCAGCCTGGAAGGCATGTTGCTGGTTGAATTCTCACAGCCTGGAAACCTGCCATGAAGGTAAACCATGTGGATGACAGGGTTTTCGTTCAAAAGGTTCCAGACCATGGGAATAGTGTGGGAATTGGGAAGAGGCTCTGAAAAAGGGTTAGCCATTTCTTTTGGGGGGGGGGGGGCATGGACGACTTCATTGCTCCTGCTTCCTGTGCTTCTGTGCAGAGAGTGAGGTGTTGCCATGGGTACTGTTCTCACACACAGTGTCATTAGACAGATAAATGAATGCAGGCTGATCCCCAGGGAGCCAGAGCATCTCTAGACACAAACTCTAGCATCATTGTGACTATAAAAACTGGGTCTGGAGCCCTGGTCTATGTCCCAGTGAAGACGATGTTGAGTGTCTTGCTTGGTAATTCATGAAGTGGCCACCTGCCACTGTGTGTGGGGGGGGTGGTCACTGTCTCAATCTAACAGAGCATAGAGAGAAAGATATTGAATCTAAATGATAAGGTCATTTCCAGTGAAAATAGGGTCAGGAGGGCAAGGAGATGGCTTAGTCAGTAAAATGTTTGCCACACAAGTGTGAGGACACAACTTGGAGCCCCAGAAACTCCTTAAGAAATGCTGGGTGTGGTAGCACACACTTGTTTGTGTTCACAGGTGGAGGCAGCCAGCCAAGCTAGCCAGGTCATGAGTCCTGGACCCTGTTCTCAAAATAAAAAATGAGGAAGGACACCTGAATTTGACCTCTGACATTCATGTGCACCTGTGCATGCACACGTGAATGTGCACACACATACCAAAACAAAGGACTACCACCCCCTTAAAAACAAATAGGGCTGGAATGACAGGTACCTGGGTCAAACTAAGGTGGTTAGTTACATTTGGGGAAAGATAGAAAAGTCTAGACTCTGGGAGTGAGTGAAATATGCTGCCCACAATACCCCAATGCTAGGAAACTCCAGCATGAGTCATGGAGAGCCCACGTCAGAAACAGCTATTTTGAGTCCAGCTGGAAAGTTCTGCTCCCACCAATGTATAAAGCAGGCATGGTGGTGCATGCCTGGAATCTCAGCACTCCCACTAATGTATAAACCACAGTGGTGCATGCCTGGAACCTCAGTGCTCTGAAAGAGGAGGAAGAGAACCAGAAGTTCAAGTTATCTTTGGCTACATAGCAAGTGTAGGACTACATGAGACTACGTCTCAGAAAAAGGAGAAGAGGAGGAGAAGGGAGGAGACAGTTTCTGCTAAAGCTGGGTCTGGAAGCTATGGCCTGGTGGCTAGTCCAACCCACCACCTGCCTCTCTTTGTTCAGCCTATGAGTCACAATGGTTTTTACATTCCCAAATGGTTGAGGGGGAAAAACAGATCACTATGTGAAAATGGCACAAAATTCTGACTTTGGTGCCCATAAAGAAAATATCATTGGAATGGGGCCATGCACAGTTGTCATGTACTGTCTCCATGGCTATTCTGTGCTACAACAGAGCAGAGTATCTAGGTGGGGACCATATGGCCCTCTGAGGCAAAAATATTTACTATCAACCCTTGAAGAAAAGGCTCCTCTCCTAAGTGAGCCAGTGACTGTGTTATGTGTTTGAAGACATTTAGCAAAAACTGAATAGGTGATAGGTCAGTCAATAAAATGACCTGACTTCAAACCCCAGAACACAACTGAAGAAGCCAGGGACGATAGTAAGTGCTCATCATGCAGCACTGGGAAGACAGACCCTGGGGTCCACTGGCTAGCCAGTCTAACTGAATTAGTGAGCTCCAGGCCAACGAAATCATAATATCAGAAAGGGTAGCAACAGAGGAAGACACCCGAGGTTGACCTCTGGCTTCCAAATGTACAGATACTCACAAACACACATGCACACAAACACACATGCACACAACATGCACAAACACACAAGCACACACATGTACACACACAGGCACACACATCTCTAACTTGTTTCTTATAAACCAAGGCATTCAGGATTTTAAAAATCCACTTATACTGTGCTGGGAAACTTAATGAAACATTTGATATTTCTTGCCAGGTGGGCAAGATTGCTAATATTTTATATAAGCCTGCTTATTGATGCTTTTAAAGTTATAAAGCAGAAGTGCCATCTAGAATTTAAATAGTAATCCCCAGGGCAACAACAATGGTATATTCAATTTCATAATGGTCACTTAGCCCCATTTTTACGATGTTACAAACTACATCACCTGTATTTTGTATAATCTTATATTGTAAGCCATAATTGAAATGAATCTGACAGAAATAAGTCACTACTTTTAATTAAATTTTTGGTGTGTGTGTGTGTGTGTGTGTGTGTGTGTGTGTGTGTGTGTGTAATATATGCCATAGGGATACATATCAATACATATCTATGAGAATAACTTTTGTAGAGCGATTTTCCCTCTCACTTTTATGTGGGTCTTGGGGATTGAACTTGGGTTGTTTGTGAGACAAATGCTTCCACCCTCTGACATCCCACCAGTCCTGTAGTCGCTGAGACTTTTCTAGCCTTTGCCACGCATCAGAAAGCATCATCAGCACTTTCTGTTTATCAGTACCTTTAACAACCTGACCTTTTTCTCAAGCAGTTCCTATTACTAGACCCATTTTGCAGAAGAAAAAACTAAAATAGATTCAGGTGAATTGCTTTTTGTAAGGTCTCAGAGCTGGTGAATGCTGGAACCAAGACTCACATTGTTGCATTATGACCTAGAAACTAGACTATACTATGGGGTAGATAATCTCAACTCTAGGGGTTTCTCTAGTCTAAATTGTAATTGGTAGCATGATCCAACACATCCTTTTGCAGTTTTCTGCTCATTTTGGTTTGAGCAGTACTCAGTATTGAACCCAGGCTCTGTGTATGCCTGGAGTGATGACTGTCAACTTGACAGGATCTAGACTCACCTAGGAGACAAACCTCTGGGTATGTCTGTAAGAGAGTCCCCCCCCCCCTCCCACTGAGCTATGAAAGTTCCTCCACCGCCCCCCCCCCAAGGTGCCTGGAATACTGATTAAGCCTTTCATACTTAAATCCTTAGGACACACACATTGCTCAGTGAAAAGCAAAACAACCCAGCCATTTTCATATTAACTGAATCATCCACATGGGCCTATCATATGATAGCTTTGCTGGGTTTATTTCCTTGGCTGGACATGAACTAGGCCAGCTCCCATGGCTTGCAGATGGATGGATTAGTTAAAATTCCTAGAATGGTGCTCAGGGCAAGCTGGGGCAACAAATGAGCTCTGGGTTCCACTTTGGTTTCTCTTATTCTTACTTGTTCACTTCCTTTATTTTCTTTCTGAAAAGAAAACAAATATCTCCTCTGTTTCCTTCCAATGACTCAGCTGCAAGTGTTGTCTTCCACTCAAAAGGGAGCTTGGAGAGATGGTGTCTCACAGCCAATTACAGAAATGACCAGAGTGGTTCCAAGCGCTGATGAAGAGTTTCCTAAGCACCATCTCTCAAAGTGGAGGTAGATCTAAGATATTTCTCTGATGGAATTAGAAAAGTGGATGGGAAACAAAGAGGCTTGGCTTCCTGGAGTGCATAGAGAGAGGGGAGGGATATGGATGGACTGAGATTTGAATGGGTGGTGGTATGCCCTTTTACAAAGGGGGAATGTGGGGGATTGAGTGGCTAGGTCATCAGAATACTCTAAGGGCAGCTCCGTAGCCCAGAAACCTATCTATCCTTTTAGCCCTCCATGCACACATTTCCTTTAGGAATAAGAGGTGACCCAGAATCTGACCAATAAGAACCAGCTGCTCCATGTTCTCTATCACAGTAACTGGTTCAGGCTGGAAAAATTAGCCAAGTGTAAGATAAGAGGCAAAGTCCAGACTTCTAATGAAATCAGCACCCCATCTCTCTCTCCCTCTGCTGTAGAGTATTATCCCCAAGTACAAAATCATCAGAGCAGCTGTAACTACTTGCAAAAGATCTTCAACGTTGGCCCTGTGGGTGTTCCCCTATGGAGGGAGGGGGAAGGGTCATTGGCCTCTTGCTTAAGATTCCAGTCACCCCTGCCAGCACCTCTCAGCCAGCTGTATGTAATTCTGCAATAAATACATGCACCCTCATTATCATTTTTGGAGGTGCTGGGGTGTATAGCCCCGCTGGAAGTTTAATTGAAGTGGGTTTGCTATATGTACATCTATGGGAATAAGACTAACAGCGCACCTGCTTTGGGGTCACCATGCTCCTAAGTGAGCACAATGAACTCTTTGGTTCCCTAAGATGGGCTTTGGTGATATCATCCACTGGTTTGTTAATGGTATATAGACATTTTGATAAACCAGCCTGTCTCCATATTAGGCTTGAAGGCCATCTTATAGAAAGACAAACTAGGCTCATTCCTGTTTATGATTAAATCTGCTTCTCCAGGATTGGGCTATGTTCCACCTGTGACTGTAAATACAAATGGCTCTGTATTGCCTGTTCCAGGAAATGGCAACTATGCCATTGTCTCAAAAAGTTGTTATAATCATCTTGCAACCCTACCTTTGTTTCAAAAGGTTGTTATGACTACCTTGTTATGACCACCTTGCATTCATGTCTTTGTTTCAGGAGGCCCTTATGACTAACTTGTTATGCTCATGTTCTGCTCTTATAACCCCACCTGTTTTACCCACCAAATGCCCCATTTGGAGACATCCTACCCCTGAGCTTTATAAAAACCTTGTCTTCCTCACATACAATGCTGACCTCTAGAACTCTGCCTTAGGGAGAGATAGCCTGCATACACAATTTTTTTAAAAATCTTGCTTTAATTAATTTGGCCATGATGGCTTGGGTTGGTGGTCTTTCTCCTCACATCTTTGGAATTAACATTTGGAGTTCCCCAGTGAGATCAAGACCCCAAACCAAATTCAGAAGATAAAACCTTCCCTTGGGAGAAATTCCAAAGCCCTGAAGCATACCTTCAGTTCTGAAGGAACAGCTGCATTAAGAAATGAAAGCATCAGAGGAGAGAGGTGGCTCAGCGGTTAAGAGCACTGACTGATGTTCTATTCCCAGGCCATCAGGTGTCTGATCATGCCAGGATGAAAAAGGGAAGAAAAAAAAATGAAAGCAGCAAGCACCAGTTTCCAGAGGCCACCTCTGATAAGTCATAGATACTTTCTGTGGCATTTGGTTCTGTTCTGATTCTGTAGGATCCTGATCTGGGGGCATGTGTGTGTGTGTTTGTCTATGAGATCCAACATTCCTCCATCAAGGGAAACAAGCAAGATGTCACATGCCCACCTGATTAACTTAAGAGTTAGGCCACAACTCTTTTTGTGACTTGCCTTGGAACTCTGGGGATGCCCTGGTGAGACTAGGAACCAATAAATTGGAGAGGCCTGGCACCTAAGCATCCATTAGCAGGGTTTCAATACCCAGGCTGCACAATAGAGCCCGGGAACCCTGAAGACATTCCGTGACACTGGGAGCCAAGAGATTGGATTGGCCCAACAAGGGATGCCAGGCATTACCAGGAGCTGAGTCAGAAACCAGAGAGGCCCAGCCTAACTGAACTGGGAAACCTTAGTGGGTTCCTAGTGCCTGGATTGTTCAGGGAGGCAATTGAGAAAATGTCGCTGTAGTCTAGGCACCAGTGTGTGGGTTCAAGCGGATCCATGGAAAGAAGATTCAGAGGCATCTTAAGAATGAATCTAGCCTTTCATGGCTGCAAGGGGGTCCATTCTCAAAGGACTGAAACACTTCCCCTTCACCTAGGGCATTTTTATTTACTCTCTAATTACAATTTAGCCAGTTAATTTCCATACCTTCAAAGCAACCTGAAAGGAGCTCCCAGCCATAAAATGCCAAGTGCAAATTCCTTGATTTCTCAGGTACCACAGTTTTCTAAGTTTACTGAACCAAGTTTTGCATGGGCCTTTGATCCTTGGGAGACTCTCTGATCCTTGACTCTCAGACAAGATTCACATAGGGCAGTGAGTGAAAAAAAAAAAAAAAGGTATAAGAAAAACAAAAGGTGTCAGTTAAACAAAGGATGGATTAGGGCTGGTGCTATGCTCTGGAGCCAGGCCAGGTATGGCTCAGCAGGAATGTGCCACAAGAAAAAGCTTCCTATTTGTTAAAAATCTTGTTTGATCAAACTGGTAAATCCCTGAATGACAGCAATTGCTGCTGACATTGTCCCTGTTACATGGGTTTCCTTTTCTTTTTTTTTTGGGGGGGGGGTTCCTTTTTTTTGTCGTCCCCATTCCTCCTAAGTGTTTCTGTGCCCCAGTTAATCCCCTCCAGTTACAGGCTGACCTGGGAGCCAGACCGAGCTCCTGCTGTGGCTGCTTTGATAACCAAATCTCAAAATTTCTTTCTGGTCACTGAATTCAGTTTAACAGGGATTCAAATGTCTTTGGGGCATGGGTAATGTTGAAATACTGTTTTATGCTTTTCTGCTGTATTGAAAAGCTGGCCCTGGACTTGGGAAGTTTCTGTCCTATGTCAGGTGAATCACCTGACTTTGCAGTAGGGGGAAAAAAGAGCAAGGCAAAGCAGCTAAAAAAAAAAAAAAAGAATATTGGTTTCATTTAACTGTCTAAAACAGTTAAGATGTAAATCTTATCTAAGATTTATAAAACCATTGTATGAATTTTCTATGCCTTGGAATTCATAAATTTACGGAATACAGTTAAAAATTTGTAAAATTTGACTTAAAACTTATAACACAGGGTTAATAATTAAAAAGCTACATAGGTAATCTTAAAACAAAGACCTAATCCTTCAATGTCTATAGTCTTCAAACTTATTAGCCTTGCTTTTTTAACTCCAGCAGTTCCACTTCTGGCTAACTGTTCTTGAAGGCTCAAGGCTACCCTGGAATCTCAAACACCCTGCACAGTGGCCAGCCAACTAACGTTAGAGCCACAATTATAAACTCCAAACACTAAACACAAGAAATGAGAATATTCTTGTCTTAGGATGCAGCCAAACGATGACCTATGCAGTCTGACAAAGCCTATAGGACATCTCCTTACCTGAGGACTGTTCAGCTAACCAAGAATGCACAGCTAACCTCCGTGACTTTGCTAACTTTGTTAAGCTTTAGCTATTTTGATAAACTGAG
The DNA here is from genome assembly GCF_903995425.1 of Onychomys torridus. Lineage (NCBI taxonomy): Eukaryota > Metazoa > Chordata > Mammalia > Rodentia > Cricetidae > Onychomys > Onychomys torridus. Next base: position 6,124,433 of record NC_050450.1, read on the forward strand.
TCATACGAGAAACTGTGATATTGTGCAATGGTGTACTATAAAAGGACCAGAAAAGTAAAGCTGCCAGTCTCCCTATGGACTATATTTATGATTTGTACTAAAAGAATTTCATTTCAATATTTGCAATTTCTTAGGGCTAAACTTAACAGAGATAAAACTGTAGAATACTATTCTTTTTTTTTTTTTTTTTTTTTTATGGTGAAAAGTATATTTAGAATTATCCAGCTGGACTCAGTTTAGATGATCCCAATTTTGTTGGCAACATCCAGAGCATCATAGTCAGGAGCCAAGTGAACATGCGCCTTCTTCTCTCCATCGGACCTTATGAGGGTGTTGACTTTGGCCACATCAATGTCATAGAGTTTCTTCACAGCCTGTTTGATCTGGTGCTTGTTGGCCTTGACATCCACAGTGAACACAAGTGTGTTGTTGTCTTCTGTCTTCTTCATGGCTGACTCAGTGGTCAGGGGGAATTTGATGATGGCATAGTGGTCAAGCTTGTTTCTTCTGGGCTTGCTCTTTCGAGGATATTTGGGCTGCCTCCTGAGCCACAGGGTCTTGGGCTGCCAGAATGTGGGTGACGTTCGGATGTTCTTCTTTTTGTGGCTGTGGACGCCTTTCCGCACTGCCTTCTTGGCTTTCAAGGCCTTTGCTTTGGCTTTGGCTTTGGCTTTGGGAAGGGCAGGAGCTTCCTTCTTCGCTTTCAGCACCATCTTGGCGAAAAGCTAGAATTCTAACTAGCCTGTAACTAGCCAGGTAGTAGTGGCATATGCCTTTAATCCCAGCACTTGGGAGGCAGGTGAATCTCTGAGTTCAAGGCCAGCCTGGTCTACAGAGGGAGTTCCAGAACAGCCAGGATTGTTTTACAGAGAAACCCTGTCTCAAAACAAAACAAAACAAAACAACAAAATAAGGAGACATCAGGGACTTCCCGAGACTCAGAGTCCCCCAGCTCCTATCCGACCAGCATTCTCATCTGGACCAGTGTTCCCATCTGGCCCAGAGCTTCCATCTGGACCAGAGAGAGGATCCCTAAATCTGTCAACTCTCTCTGGACCAAGTACACTGATAAGACCAAGAACGAACACAAGAGGTGAAGGGCAGACGTCACAGCAGAAGTACATACAACAAAATAAAGAGCAATACAGCATCACCAGAACCTAGCCCGTCTCCAACAGCTAGACCTGAACATCACGGAATGGAAGAAGAAGAAGAAAACAACCTTATAAATAACATCATGAAGAGGCTAGAGCCTTATATAGAAGAAATTAAAAATAAAGTAGAGGAACAGACAAACAAAAAATGGGAAGAACACTATAAAAAACTAGAGGAAAGGACAATTAAAGCAGAAGAAAACAATAAATCCTTGATTGAAAATCATGAAAAAGCAAGGGAGACAATCCAAGACCTGAAGAGGGAAATAGAAAAAATGAAGAAGACACTAGCAGAAGGAATGTTGGAAATAGAAAATCTGAGTAAACAAACAGGAACTTCAGAGACAAGTATAACCAACAGAATGCAAGAGATGGAAGAGAGGATCTCTGGTGTTGAAGATACGGTAGAAGAAATAGATTCATCAGTCAAAGAAAACACTAAAACCAACAAAGTCATGACCCAAAATGTCCAAGAAATTTGGGACACCATGAAAAGACCAAACCTACAAATAATAGGGATAGAGGAAGGAGAAGAATACCAACTCAAAGGCACAGAAAATATATTTAACAAGATCATAGAAGAAAACTTTCCCAACTTAAAGATACAAGAAGCCTATAGAACACCAAACAGACTAGACCCCCAAAAAAAGTCCCATCGGCACATAATAATTAAACAACTAAACATACAGAATAAAGAAAGAATATTAAGGGCAGCAAAGGAAAAAGGCCAAGTGACTTATAAAGGCAAACCCATCAGAATAACACCCGATTTCTCGATGGAGACTTTGAAAGCCAGAAGGACCTAGACAGATATAATGCAGACAGTAAGAGACCATGGATGCCAGCCTAGACTAATATATCCAGCAAAACTTTCAATCATCATAGATGGAGTGAACAAGACCTTCCAAGACAAAACCAGATTTAAACAATACTTATCCACAAACCCAGCCCTACAGAAAGCACTAGAAGGAAAATTCCAACCTAAGGAAGGCAGATACACCCATGAAAACACAGGCAATAGATAACACCACAGCAGTAAACCCCAAAGAAGAGAAGTACACACACACTACCACCAAAAAATAAAAATAGCAACAGGAATGAACAATCACTGGTCATTAATATCCCTTAATATCAATGGACTTAATTCACCTATAAAAAGACACAGACTAACAGAATGGATACGAAAACAGGACCCATCTTTCTGCTGCATACAAGAAACACACCTCAAATTCAAAGACAGACACCTCTTAAGAATAAAAGGCTGGGAAAAGACTTTCCAATCAAATGGTCTTAAGAAGCAAGCTGGTGTAGCCATCCTAATATCCAGCAAAATAGACTTCAAACTAAAATCAATCAAAAGAGATGATGAAGGACATTACATACTCATCACAGGAAAGATCCACCAAGATGAAGTTTCAATTCAGAACATTTATGCCCCAAACACAAGGGCACTCACATATGTAAAAGAAACATTACTAAAGCTTAAATCACATATAAAACCCCACACATTAATAGTGGGAGACTTCAACACCTCACTTTCACCTCTGGACAGATTGACCAAATTGAAACTTAACAGAGACATAATGGACTTAACTGATGTTATGGCACAAATGGACTTAATTGATATCTACAGAACATTCCACCCAAACAAAAAAGAATATACCTTCTTCTCAGTGCCCCATGGAACCTTCTCTAAAATCAACCACATACTTGGCCACAAAGCAAATCTCAACAGATACAAAACAATTGAAATAACCCACTGTGTTCTATCAGACCACCATGGTTTAAAGTTAGATTTCAACAACAAAAAAAACTACAGAAATCCTACAATTTCATGGAAACTGAACAATGCTCAACTGAATCACCAATGGGTTAAGGAAGAAATAAAGAAAGAAATTAAAGACTTCCTAGAGATCAATGAAAATGAATACACCATACCCAAACTTATGGGATACTATGAAAGCAGTGCTAAGAGGGAAATTCATAGCACTGAATGCCCACATAAAGAAGCTGGAGAAATCTCACGCTAGTGACTTGACAGCACACCTAAAAGACCTTGAACAGGAAGAAGCAAAGTCTCCCAGGAGGAACAGACGCCAGGAAATTATCAAATTGAGAGCTGAAATCAATAAAATAGAAATAAAGAGAACAATACAAAGGATTAATGAAACAAAGAGTTGGTTCTTTGAGAAGAGCAACAAGATAGACAAGCCCTAAACTAACCAAAAGACAGAGGGAGAGCATCCAAATTAACAAAATCAGAAATGAAAAGGGGGACATAACAACAGACAATGAGGAAATCCAGAGAATCATCAGGTCTTACTTCAAAAACCTCTACTCCACAAAACTGGAAAATCTAAAGGAAATGGGTAATTTTCTGGATAGGTACCAAATACCTAAGTTAAATCAAGACCAGATAAACCATTTAAATAGTCCAATAACCCCTAAGGAAATAGAATCAGTCATTAAAAGTCTCCCAACCAAAAAAAGCCCTGGACCTGATGGTTTCACTGCAGAATTCTACCAGATCTTTAAAGAAGACTTAATACCAATACTCTTTAAATTGTTCCACACAATAGAAGAAGAAGGCATATTACCAAACTCCTTCTATGAGGCTACAATTACCCTGATTCCCAAACCAAACAAAGATGCAACAAAGAAAGAGAACTACAGACCAATCTCCCTCATGAACACTGATGCAAAAATACTCAATAAAATTCTGGCAAACTGACTCCAAAAACACATCAAAACAATTATCCACCATGATCAAGTAGGCTTCATCCCAGGGATGCAAGGGTGGTTCAACATACGAAAGTCTGTCAATGTAATACATCATATAAACAAACTCAAGGGGAAAAAAAAACACATGATCATCTCACTAGATGCAGAAAAGGCATTTGACAAAATCCAACACCCCTTCATAATAAAGGTCTTGGAGCGATCAGGAATACAGGGAACATACCTAAACATAATAAAGGCGATCTACAGCAAGCCAACAGCAAACATCAAATTAAATGGAGAGAAACTCAATGATTTTAGTGGTATTGCTTAAATCAGGAACAAGGCAAGGCTGTCCCCTCTCCCCATACTTATTCAATATAGTACTTGAAGTTCTAGCCAGAGCTATAAGACAACATAAAGAGATTAAGGGGATACAAATTGGAAAGGAAGAAGTCAAGCTCTCCTTATTTGTAGATGACATGTTAGTATACATGAGTGACCTCAAAAATTCAACCAAGGAACTGATACAGCTAATAAAAACCTTCAGCAACATTGCAGGATACAAGATCAACTCAAAAAAAATCAGAAGCCCTTCTATATACAGTAGACAAACAGGCTGAGAAGGAAATCAGAGATACATCACCCTTTACAATAGCCACAAATGTTATAAAATACCTTGGGGTTACTCTAACTAAGCATGTGAAGGACCTATATGACAAGAACTTTAAGACCCTGAAAAAAGAAATTGAAGAAGATGTCAGAAAATGGAAAGATCTCCCATGCTCATGGATAGGCAGGATTAGCATAGTAAAAATGGTGATCTTACCAAAAGCAATCTACAGATTCAACGCAATTCCCATCAAATTACCAACACAATTCTTCACAGATCTGGAAAGAATAATACTCAACTTCATATGGAAAAACAAAAAACCCAGGATAGCCAAAAGAATCCTGTACAATAAAACAACCTCTGGAGGCATCACAATTCCTGACCTCAAGCTCTACTATAGAGCTACTGTAATAAAAACAGCTTGGTACTGGCATAAAAACCGACATGAGGACCAATAGAATCAAATTGAAGACCCTGACATTAACCCGCACACCTATGAACATATAATTTTTGACAAAGAAGCCAAAAATGTACAATGGAAAAAAGAAAGCATCTTCAACAAATGGTGCTGGCATAACTGGGATGTCAATCTGTAGAAGGCTGCAAACAGATCCATATCTGTCACCGTGCACAAAACTTAAATCCAAGTGGATCAAAGACCTCAACATAAATCCAGCTACTCTGAACCTGATAGTAGAGAAAGTAGGAAGTACTCTTGAACGCATTGGCACCGGAGATCACTTTCTAAATATAACACCAGTAGCACAGACACTGAGAAAAACAATCAATCAATGGGACCTGTTGAAACTGAGAAGCTTTTGTAGAGCAAAGGACATGGTAAACAAGACAAAGCAACACCCTACAGAATGGAAAAAGGTCTTCACCAACCCCACATCTGACAGAGGGCTGATATCCAGAATATATAAAGAACTCAAGAAATTAGACATCAAAATGCCCAACAGTCCAATTAAGAAATGGGCTATAGAACTAAACAGAGAATTCTCCACAGAGGAAGTTCAAATGGCTGAAAGACATTTAAGGAATTGCTCAACATCCCTAATTATGCAGGAAATGCAAATCAAAATGACTCTGAGATACCACCTTACACCTGTCAGAACGGCTAAGATCAAAAGCACAGAAGACAGCTTATGCTGGAGAGGATGTGGAGCAAGGGGAACTCTCCTCAACTGCTGGTGGGAATGCAAGCTTGTACAGCCACTTTGGAAATCAATATGGCGCTTCTTTTGAAAATTGGGAATCCATCTCCCCCAAGACCCAGCTATAGCACTCTTAGGAATATACCCAAGGTATGCTCAATCATACCACAAGGGCATTTGCTCAGCTATGTTCGTGTCAGCTTTGTTTGTAATAGCCAGAACCTGGAAACAACCTAGATGCCCTTCAACTGAAGAATGGATAAAGAAAATATGGTACATAAACACAATGGAGTACTACTCAGCAGAGAAAAACAATGACATCATGAGGTTTGCAGGCAAATGGATGGATCTAGAAAAAATCATCCTGAGTGAGGTAACCCAGACTCAGAAGGACAAACACGGTATGAACTCACTCATAGGAGGATACTAGATGTAAAACAAAGATGACTAGACTGCTACACAACTCCAGGGAGGCTACCTAGAAAACGGGACCCTAGGAAAGACCCAAGGATCACCCAACGATAGAGAAATGGATGAGATCTACATGAACAACCTGGATGACAGTGGGAGTAATGAAGGGCAAGATTTGAGGGAAAGAAAGCTTAGGGGATCAGGAGATCCCAGCTGGATCAAGAACAGAAAGGGAGAATGAGGAATAACAGACCATGATAAATGAAGACCGCATGAGACCAGGAATAGGCAGAGTGCTGGAGAGGTCCCCAGAAATCCACAATGATATATCCTCTGTAGTCTGCTGGCAATGGTCGAGAGAAAGCCTGATCTGACCTAGTCTGGTGATCAGATGGCCAAACACCCTAACATTCGTCTTGGAACTCTCATTCAATAACTGATGGAAGTGGACGCAGAGATCCTTGGCCAGGCCCCAGGTGGAGCTCCAGGTGTCCAACTGTCGAGAAAGAGGAGGGTCTGCAAGAGCGTGAATTGTTGAATCCAAGATTGCAAAAAGCACAGGGACAAATAGCCAAACGAATGGAAGCACATGAATTATGAACCAAAGGCTGTGGAGCCCCATCTGGATCAGACCCTCTGGATAAGTGAGACCATTGAATAGCTTGATCTGTTTGGGAGGCATCCAGTCTGTGGGTCCAGGATCTGTCCTTAGTGCATGAGCTGGCTGTTTGGAACCTTGGGCTTACACAGGGACACTTTGCTCAGTCTGGAAGGAGGTGACAGGACCTGCCTGTACTGAATCTACCAGGTTTAAATGAATCCCCAGGGGTGCCTTGATCCTGGAGGACATGGGAATGGAGGGGAGGGGCTGGGTGGAAGGTGGGGGTGGGGAAGGGAGGGGGAGGACAGGGGAACCCATGGCTGATATATAAAATTTAAAACACATAATAATAAAGAAAAAATATTTATTAAAAAACAAAACAAAACAAAACAAAAAACAAAGCAATAACAAAACAAAACAAGAGGCTACTAACTTATTGTAAACTGTTAAAGATTAAGACATGTAGATTAATAGTCACCTTATAAATGATTAAATTCTTTACAAATATAATTCATTTACGGGGACAAGCTTTATTTAGCCTCCTGTATATGTTTTCAAGGTTAAACATAAAACAAATAACTAAAAACAAGAAAAGTTTATTTAAATTCAGGTATACTTATAGATGGCCCACAAAATTTTTCAGAGATCTGAAGAATAAGGCATTTAAAATGTTTAATGATAAAGGTTCCCGTGACAGAGAGAAATGCTAGCTCCTAGCAGCAACCCTAAGGTCTTCAAGGAGGTGAAGGGGCACAGACAACTCCACTTGAATTATGGTAACACTAACTGGGAAAACCTGCTAACACCACCAGGGCTCTTCCCACACTGTGGACACAGTTTGGTTGACTGCCTCGCTCTGCCTAATCACAGTGGGTCAGTTTTTCCAAGTGCCTCTTCCACAGGAGAATCTCTTGGACCTTCTGGGTCTGACAACCAAAAGCCTATGCTGCCCTGTGCAGTAGCTGAAGATGTCTTGCTGTACTGTGTGACAGTACAGCTAAAGACACACTGCCACTGCCCCCAAATAAGCCACCAATACCACAGGAGCCTAGGGTAACCACCCAGAGAGTGGTAAGTCTCTGTCATTTTAATTGATACATAGATTATTTGGATTATGTTTCCTGATATAATTTATCCTTCTCGGATCTCTGACAGCTAACTCTAGCTTCATCAATTTAGTAGCAGCTGCATGGTCAATGCATTTTATATATAAAAACCAGGTCTAGCTTTTCTAAAGCTATTAGATCACCTGATGAAAAAGGGAACTCACAGACAGGGTTGCTTTACAAACAGGCTTCATGTTAAAGGACAAACTGGTTTTAGAGGTAACTTTTACTGTTTAAAGGAACTTGCTTTGCAAAGGCTGCTCTCAGAAATCAACCACTTATGTATATCTAATGGTAAAAATGTATATATAATTGGATAAAGTTTAAGGTTTATATAAATTATAAACTTCTAAAAATATAAAAATCTAAATAAATTATGAAGATCTAAGAAAATTACTTAAAATACATAAATACAAGTTATTCTATGTTATTGTTATTACTAAGATTTCAAAAGTTCAGAGTTTTAACATTAATCAGTAGAGTTCTGATAACTTACTAATCTAGCCCTGGTAAAATACTGCTATTATTAGTCACAAGCTCAAGATTAAAGATTCCCTCTGGTTGTCTTCTAAATATAGACTTAAAGATGCTTCTTATCATGTTAAAAACATCTCTGTCCTATATATATATATATATATATTCCTCTGGACAGAGAAAAGAATGTTTGTGCTTTTTAACCCAAAGCCTTGCTATGACTCTTGCTATGACTCAAGTGTGTGAGTCTATTCCAGCTGTTCTGGACACCTGTTGGCTGCTTTTTCTATAATGTGGATTTTAGTACAGATTACAAACATCATAATGTAAGTTTCAGAGAATCAAGAAAGACATAACAATTGGATCCATCTCTCACAGGTCAGATGGACTCCAGATAAGTACTGCTGTCAATCAACAGCCCAAGCTCCCTTGCCTATTGCCTATTCCTGAGGGGGAAGCTCCAAATGTAAGTTACCCTTAAGTGCCTAAACTTTAACTTCTGTCCCTAGTCTTTACCTGTCTTGGCAGAGTTTTACTCAGCTAGTTGACACCATCCAGAAATCGATTTCAAACTACAAACTGCTCCAAAGGTGCTCTACACCACACCAGTCCCAGGCAGTCCCATAAAATCGGAAAGCCTGGGCTTTGCTGAAAGCTTATGTAAGCCAGTTTAACCCAAGTGACTGCTCTCTTCAAACCAGATGCTTCTGATGAATGCCCCATCACTCTAATCCTTCCTGGTCTTTGACTAACATCTCATCCTTCCCAAGACCTGTCAACGGTGTTCTAATTTCAGTAGGACACAGTTTAGAGGATCCACCACCCCTTATCCTCAACAGAAGACTGGAATGTTAGATTTAGCATTCAGTGCCTTTGGCACACCAAGATGATAATGGCCATAAAAATTTTGTCCTTTCTATGCTAACTAAACAGGTATAATTTATAAAAGGGGCATGCATTACAAATGTTGTCATATTCTACTCCCAGATAAAGAACCCTATCAAGGACACCTAAGACAAGGGGGTATGATGACCCAGCCTGCCTCCATTTTGGACTTAAAAGCCATCTTATAATAATCATATTCATTTCAAAAAATTGTAATGACCATCTTCTTTCAAAAACTTGTTGTGGCTACCTTCTTATGACTACATTGTTATGTTCTGCTCCTGTAACCATGCCTATATTGCCTGCCAAATCCCTGATTTGGAAATCTTCTACCCCTGAGCCTTATCTTCCATGTTCAATGCTGACTTCTTGAACTCCACCTTTAGGGGGAGACAGTACATGTACTGGAATAAAAAAAAAAGAAAAGCTTGCTTTAATTAATTGCTTTTTTAATTATTATTAATTTGACCATGATGATTTGGGTCAGTGGTCTTTCTCCTCCTATCTCTGGGATTAACACTTACCAGAACCTTCTTAATGGAATTCTCATGAAGACTAACAGGTAATGTATACAAATCTTGGCACACTAATACTCCACCACACAGGACCATGCAATAAATGGAACTGCTTGATTATTTCACCTGCACTAATTTTATAATTTGGAACATGAACAATAAATGCTATTTTAAGCCCCTCTCAACCCCTGCAAACATAGGAGCCCCTGGAAGTTGCCTCATTCTGTGCCCTATAGGTGACCCCCTCCTTCAGTTGTGGAACTGAGGTAGCAATGAGTCACTGCAGCTTCTAGATGCCCTTGAATTAGAACTCAGCTGCCTGTTGCTGAGCATGGAAAGCAACAACAGCTGCCTCTTCTTTTTTTAAACACACACACACACACACACACACACACACACACACACACACACACACCGTTTTGTTTTGAATTTTTTGAGACAGGGTCTCTCTACTAGCCCTGGCTGTCATTATGACTTGATTATTGTTTTCACTTGGAAATTAACCATGACATAAGGAGATATGATTGTGCCAACTTGACAAGAAGTGGTCTTGTGATGGCTAATCTTGGCTGTCAACTTGACTACATCTGGAAATAACTGAAACCTAATCAGCTGGGCATACTTGTGAGGGATTTTTCTTGGATGGATCATTGGAGGTGGGAGACCCACACTAAATCTAGATCATGTGAATAAGAAGACTCACCCTAAAACTGGGCCATACCTTCTGGTGGCAGGCCACATAAAAGAGTGTGGAAGAAGGAAGCTTTTGCTTTTTGCCTGCTTGCTCTTACTCTGTCTGGCAAGATCATCTACCTTACTCCCATGCCACTCCTTCATTGGTGTTAGAACATGCTTCCTCTGAATTCCAATTTAGACTGGAAGCTGGCAGCTCTTTAGGACTTATCTAGGACTCCAGCACCAGAGTGTGACTGCCGAGACATCCAGTCACATAGACTGAACAACTAGCAGATCCTGAGCCTGTTAGTCAGGAGACAGCTATTGTTGGACTATTCAGACCACAGCCTGTAAACCACTCTAACAAATTCATATAAATTATGTCGCCCTATTATTTCTGTTCCTTTAGAGAACCTAATGCAGATTGTGATAATACCAGTATTAGAGCAGGCTAGCTGGCCAGAAAGTCCCAGATACCCCTCTGTCCTCACCTCTCTGTGTGGAAGAATGACAAGCACATGCCATCATGCCTGACTTTTTACAGGGTACTAGGGATGTCTGAGTGGCAAACACTTTACCAACTGAACTATTTCCTCAGCCCTTCCTCTAGGCTGTATTTATGCCTGAAATAAATTAAATAATTAATAAGATAGCACACATACATAAAGAACCCCTATTTGGTCCATGGTACTGGCACCCACATTTGGAGGTTCCAGTACTAGGAAGCAGGGGGTAGGTTGGGCTTCACAGCTAAGAACTTGCATCACAGCAGCCAATACTAGTTCAGAGCCTAGACTGGATGGGTAGGTGGGAGAAGAGAGAGACATCCCATCTTTCTCTGTAGATGAGAGATGTCTACTTTCATGATTAAGAGTGTGATGAAAATAAATGACATGAAGCCATAAAAGCCAAAGTCAGGCTATTCAATGAGTCTCTATGACCTCAGCGGGCAAGTGATGGTGCAAAGGAAGAAGGCACTAGAGTAGAGGTGTCCTTTCCTGTGTGTGTGCACATATATGTGTGCATGTGTGTGTGGGAGCCAGAGGTCAAGCCTGAGTGTTGCTCCTCAGGTACCCTCCACCTTGCTTTTTGAGACAGGGCCTGTCATTGGCCTGGGACTCAACCAGTGAGTCCCAGGCTGCCTCCTCAATGCTGGGTTAACAAGTGAACCACCACACCCTGCTCTATGTAAGTTCCAGGGACTGAACTTAGGTCTTCATGTTTGTGTGGCATAAACATAGCCTAGAGGAAGGGCTAAGGAGATAGTTCAGTTGGTAATTAGCCAATTCCCAGCCCTAGGGAACATCTTTCCATAGATCCTTCTCCTGAATTGGCACTTCCTCCTACCAGGCTTCCTGGTAGGATGTCATGGCACAGGGGCTCAAAGAATGTCTCGAAAGGAATCTCTAAGCCCATGTGGTTATTTAACACTGAGACTTCTGTCAGTAGAGTCACAGCATCATGCTTCCTCCCCACCCTCAGTGTCAGCATGCTTTTCACCCTCTGAAACACTGACCTTTGGGGCCAGGTGAGTCTTCGTCAAGGACAAAGGGGCATTCTGTGTACTGGAGAAGGTTTAGATGCTTCTGTGGCCTCTACAGGGTGGTATGGGGTTCACCCCTGTTAAGAAGCACTACTGCAGGTGGTTGCTTAGATGCCCAGTGGCAGAGCTTGTGGTCCAGCACACCATGTACAGGATGCTCATGAGCTCTTTCTCCCTAGTGGTTTGCTGAAAGGCTTCTCTCAATAGTTTCTCTCTGGCATATCAATTACACCATTATTTTTATTTATGTATGTGTGCACATATATGTTTGAGTGCCCGTACAAGAAGAGCATGTTTAAGTTGGAGTTCAATGTTAGGTGTCTTGCTCTATCAATCTCCACCTTACTTTTTTTTTCTTTTTTCTTTCTTCCTTTGAGACAGTCTCTCACTGAGTCTGCCTCTCACTGGGGCTTGCCCATTATGTCTCCCCAAGACTAGTAGCCAGCAAGCCCAGGGACCCCCTTGCCTGTGCCTCTCTGAGGCATCTTTATGTAGCAAGCCCTTTACCACCCAGCTGTCTCACCGGCTTCTTCACTGCACTTTATGCTGAAACTGAAATGAGCTGGAGATGCAGCTCACTGCATAGTGCTCACCTGTGCTACTCCCCAGGCTGTCATCTCTAGCCACACAACAAAAAGCAAACTTCCTAGCCCCCCTGCCCCAGGCTTTGAAACTCTGTGTTACATGTTAATGGGCAAAATCATTTTGCCCACTGGGGAATGACTGCCTGGAGTGGCATGCTGGCCATGCTCTGGCCACCTAACCACAGATGGGCGGGGTGTGTTCCTGGCCTGGCTCCACAGATGCATTTCTTAGAATTAATAACCTCAGTCACTGCACCTGACATTTGTGTGGCATCCCTCCTGAAATGTGAAATACATTTATCCACTTCCTAATTGCTTCTTTCCTCATCTCTAGTATCCAGGGAGATAAACATCTGTGGAGCTCCAGGGAGGCTCCCAGACCCTGCCATCTTCTCCTCCTCCCTGCCCTTCCCCTATCCCAGTCCAGCATCTCACCATTTCTGTCACACCCTCCCCTCAGTGCGCTGGGGCCCTTTCATTACGTGGCTCATGACATCTTGAACTTGAGGCTGCCAAACTGAACACATGAAAATATAGCTCGTTCAGTTCTCTTTGATTTTAGATAAGCAAATTGTAACATTTATCTCAACTATTGCATGGAATATACCTAACTTTCCAAACTACTTGGTGTTTATCTGAAAAACAAAGGTAGTAGCGTGGTCTGCATTTTTCCTGGCAACCCTGCCTGGGCTTTCCTTTAGTGCACTTACCACAACTGAAAATTATCTTTCTATTTGTGTGACTCTTTCTAAAAAGGCCGTGGGTGAGTCAAGTTTCTCTCCCTATTTTGTTTCTGACTCTTCAGCCTAACACAGGCTTTCCCCTTTACTTTATAAAGGGCCATTTTCCTATAGGCCATGTCTGTCTTCTCTCCATCCAGAGCAGTCCTTTGTCCTCCCCACTGTCCCCTTCCCCTTCTCCTATTGTCTCTTAGTCTCTGCCCTCTGTCCCTCTGTGGCAGATTAACCTTCTTTGGACTGAGAACTTGGTCTGGGAGGCGCTGAGCTGATGCTTTTCTATCAGAGATCACTGAGGACAGACAGATGTTGACCTCTGGCCTCCATACACAGTACAACACCCACACATATGGGAATATGCATACACAGTACACCTACACACATGGAAACATGCTCCATACACAGTACACCCACACACATGGGAACATGCATACACAGTACACCCGCACACATGGGAACACGCATACACAGTACACCTGCACACATGGGAACATGCATACACAGTACACCCACACACATGGAAACATGCTCCATACACAGTACACCCACACACATGGGAACATGCATACACAGTACACCCGCACACATGGGAACACGCATACACAGTACACCCACACACATGGAACATGCTCCATACACAGTACACCCACACACATGGGAACATGCATACACAGTACACCCACACACATGGGAGCATGCATACACAGTACACCCACACACATGGAAACATGTATACACAGTACACCCATACACATGGGAACATGCTCCATACACAGTATACACACACACATGGGAGCGTGCATATACAGTACACCCACACACATGGGAACATGTATACACAGTACATCCACACACGGGAACATGCTCCATACACAGTACACCTATGCACATTGGGAACATGCATACACAGTATACCCACACACATGGGAGCGTGCATACACAGTACACCCACACACATGGGAACATGCTCCATACACAGTACACCCACACACATGGGATCACACTTCATACACAGTACACCCACACACATGGAAACATGCATACACAGTATACCCACACACATGGGAACATGCATACACAGTACACCCACACACATGGGAACATGCATACACAGTACACCTGCACACATGGGAACATGCATACACAGTACACCCGCATACATGGGAACATGCATACACAGTACACCTGCACACATGGGAACATGCTCCATATACAGTAATTCCGCATACATGGGATCATGTATATACACACATCTCTCACATAACACATGCAAAAAGATTTTTTGAAAGAGAGGGATGGGAAGAAACTAGGTCAGAGTGGACGGTACTCCTAGCACCAGAAGATTGGATCATAAAAATGAACTTTTACACATGACCCCTACACCCAAGACAGCAGCATGCCCTTACTACAGCGGATTTCCTTATCCCGTTAAGGTTGCCACTAGGGTGCACTTGAGCATGGTGATGCCTTGGACTAGAGAGGAGAATCAGCTCCTTAGGCAAAAAACAAAAGCTAGGGATGCTGTAAGGGATGTATCTGAACACACACAACTCATTCTAGAGTTCCTTTCTATTTTTGTGGTTAGTGCACGCATGATGTAATTGTCAACTTACAACATGTATTCAAGTACCCATGGAGGCCAGAAGAGGGCGTCAGGTGTCTTAGTCATGCTCTGCCTGGTTCCTTTAAGGCACAGTCTCTTCCTGAATTTGGAGTTGGGGGTGAGGGGGCTGTTTTGGTTTTGTTTGCAAAACAACAAACTGGTGGCCAACAAGCTAGTAACCCTCCTGTCTCCATGTCCCACAGCATCAGGATTGCATGCACATACTGGCTGGGATTGCATTTTCACTCAGCTCCTCACATCTGAACTGAGACAGCTCCTAACCACTGAGCCATCTCCTCAGCCCCTTGACTTCTACATCACTGTGAAGTATCCCTCCTTGCTGTAATAACATGTTTCGGTGTTTTGTGTGTTTGCCTGTTTGCTTTTTGCTTTGTTTTGGTTTTGGTGTTTTGTTTTTTTTTTTTTTTTAGAAAGTTTACAGTCTTTTCTTCTGACAGATGTGCAGCACCTCCATGGTCCTACATTTGCATCCCAACTATTTTTTTCTATCATCTTCTTTTTATTTCTGTCTTTAAATATAAAATTTACATGCTAAGCAAGTACTCTACTACATCCCAAGCCCACTTCTCTTTCCTCTTTCTTTCTTTTTTTCTTTTTTTTTTTTTCCAGGCAGGGTGTCACATAGCTCAAGCTGGCCTCATGCTGATTATGTAGCTGAGACTGGCCTTGAACTCTGCAGCCTCCACCTCCTAAGGGCTGGGATTACAGGAATGAACATCCACACCTAGCTTTGGCCCATTGACATTTAATATAATTAGTGACATGGTTGATTTACAGCTGCTGTCTTGCTGCTTTTCTGTATGTGTTGTGTCCTTTTTGTTTGTGTGTGTGTGTGTGTGTGTGTGTGTTTCTCTGTCACTGACTTATTTTATGTTAAATGTTGGGGACTGCTTGCCTGGTATACATAAAGCCTTGGGTTCTATCCCCAGTACCCGGTGAGGAGGCAGGAGGATCAATTATTCAAGGTCATCTCTAGTTTATAGTGAGTTTGAAGCTAGCCTAAACTACAGGAGACCCTGTCTCAAAAATAAGTAATGAGTAAATAAATCCAGACAAGACACTTAAACACAATGTAATTAATGTGATTAGAGCCCAAAAAATGTGATGCACTCAACTCAAGCCATAGGAATCAGGAAATGCTTCCAAAGAAGGCAAGATGCCTAAGTTATTTGTTGACAAATGAGTAGGACAAGGTTGGTGAGAAAAAACGGGAACAATCTGAACCTATACCTGCAGGTGCAGCAGCTGGGAAGTAGAGGCAGGCAGTGGGATCAAAGGCTTTGGCTGGGCTTGAGAACAAGACTGTGGCTGTGGTAAACCCATTTTAGCTTCTTTCTAAAGACAATGGTGAACTGCTGAGCTCAAAGAGGGCCATATTTGCATTTCAGATAACTTTGTCAGGGGTGCAGAGATGATTCAGTTGACAAAACACTTGCTGAGCAAGTGTGAGGACCTGAGTTCAGACCCCTAGAACCCATAGAACTGAATGTGATGATTGTGACTATAATCCTGGATCTCCTATGGCAAGATGGGAGGCAGGGACAGCAGAATCTAAAGAAGTTAGCCTGACTTGTGCAGGGGCAAAAGATAAGACACCAGCTTCAAACAAGCTGGAAAGCAAGGACCTACCACCCCAAGTCATCTTCTGACCTCCATGTGAACATACATGGACACACGAACACAGGTGAACACAAACTTTTTTAAAAAAATGACTTGGTCAATCATTCATAAAGCTCCATAAGACAAGAGCCAAATGCCCAGAAAAGTATTGGGGGTTTGGCCAGCTGGGAGGAGAATAGGGCTTCACTCAGGGCCACTGAGCCACTGGAGTTGTATTTCAGTTCTTGCTTAAGAAGTTTTAATTGGGTCCAAAAAGTGAGCCCTTCTAGAATGAAATCAGACAAAATCCCTCCACCATTCAGCCTGTTAAGTTTCAAACCTGGGACAAGGGTGGTGGATGGCCCACACCTTTAATCCCAGCACTCGGGAGGCAGAGGCAGGCAGATCTTTGTGAGTTCAAGGCCAGCCTGGTCTACAGACCAAGATCCAGGAAAGGTGCAAAGCTACACAGAGAAACCCTTTCTCAAAAACAAAAACAAAAACAAATCAAACCTGGGACAAAAAGTTGAGGTGCCTATTTAACATATCAAAGCGAACCTGGCCACCAGGTTCTCCCAACACTCCTTAGTCCCTACCTGTCCATACCCTCCAGCTGGTATACCCTGCCCTTCCCTCAGCTGCCCTTCCCTATATAATCCAACCATTTGCTTACCCAGTCCTTTTGTACCTTTGGCCTCCACAGGCTCCTGCACCTGGTTCCTTTCTCTATCTTCTTCATTCCCCACTTGCTTCCTGCATGGCCTGGCTCAGGTCATGTTCACTCTGGACTCCCAGATGTCCCTGTCTCTGCCTACACTCTCTCTTCTGTCTATAATAAACTTTCTTCTCCACCATACCTAGGAACATACCTAGGAAAAAAATTCATTTATTTTAACTGAGAATCTTTACTCAGAAAGTCCACTTGAAGGATCCATGTAGAGGAAGGGCCAACAAGATGGCTCAATGGATAAAGGTACATGCCAGCAAGTCTGAGGACCTGACTTAGATCTCTAGGATCCACATGGTGGAAGGAGAGAACCCATTCTTGCAAGTTGTCCTTGACCTCCACATGTACTTCATGGCAAATCTGCTCACACACATAACACATAAATAAATAGATAAATGTAATTTTAAAAATTAAAATATACAAATCAATAAATGTCTGGGCTGGGGATATAACTCAGTTTTAAAGAGCTTGTCTAGCATGCACAAAACCTTGGGGTTGAGCTTCAACACCCTACAAACTGAGTTTTGTGGTGCACATCAATAATCTCAACACTCAGAAGGTAAAGGCAGGAGGATCAGAAGTTCAGGGTCACCCTCAACTACATAGCCAGTGGAGGCAGGCCTGAACTACAAGGGACTCTGTCTCAAATAATAAACACATACATCCAATAAACACATACATCCAATAAGAACCTAGGAGTTTGTACACTAGGCTTGTATGGGGACAGAAACATGAAGCAGGGAATGATTTTTATTTCTTGTCTTTTGGGTATAGTTTAAGTTGTTATAATGAGGATTTGTTACTTCAAAATGATTTCATAAAAGCTTCCTGACAGTTCCTGTATAAGAATGCCAAGGAATTAATTCAGTAGATATGTTTCAGCCACTGGAAGAGAAAGGACGATTTCAACTTGATGAGCTAGAAACTCTTGTTAAGAACAGTCAGTCATTAACTATGGTCCTTTCAGAGAACACAGTGAAGGTCAGGCCAGAGTATGTGGGGTAAATTTCTTGACAGTGAAGACCTTTGGAATGGTGCATGAAACCTGGAGCTAAGGATGTGGCTCAGCTGGAATTGGGCTTCCCAGTATGCACAAAGTCTGAGTTTGTTTCTCAACACTTCACAAATCTTGACCTTTTTCCACAAAGCAGGTCAGTGCTGGAGTGCGTGTCACCAGAGCTTGTCACCTGAGCTGCTCTGGTGACACCTGGTGGGTTCTGGAAGACAGCACTTTCCTGTGCTGAAACCAGGAGAGTCTCGGGCAAGCCAGACATGGCTGCTGGCACACCACTGCCATCACTGGGTACTTTCTCAGATGTCCTTTATCCTGCCTTCCCCTGTGCATCTCTGCTCTTTTGCTGCAGAACCTGTCAGGGCTTCACAGCCTCACACGTGCCTCTCCTCACTCGTCCATTATAGCCCAATTCTAGCAATCAAGCCTGCTGTGCTCAAAGGTGGCTGTGCATGCAGTCTTCTGGTATCACTCTCCACTGTTCCTGTTCAGTCTGTCAGCCTGTTCATATGAGAGAGTATCCATCTTGATGCTTTTTTCCATGTGGAGTGTAGGTCTGTGGTAGGTGTTATACTTCCTAGCCACTCCCCTAGCTACATGACCGCACATGTGCTGTCCAGTAGCTAGGCAAGATCCTAGGTCCTTACATCCTACGTAATCCATGTGCTGTGTGATCACGTCTTCTGAGCGCAGCGTGGTCACATAATCTATGCACATGTGTTTCGTTGTGCCTCGTAGCTTCTCTCAAATGGTAAACAGCACCACTTAATAAATAATAGTAGGTGTATACATGTGTGCGCATGTGTGTGCCTGTGCATGTATGTTTATGTGTGCACGCACATGCTAGCACAGGTACAAGTGTCTAGTTGGTCACCTATGTATGGAAGCCACAGGACAACACCAGCTGCCATTTTCTTCAAGTACTATGTACCTTGTTTTTTCGAGACAAGGTATCTCACTGGAACCAAGAATTCATCAAGTAGGCTGTGAGGGCTGGCTAATGAGCTCCGAGGACCCTCCTGTCTCTTGTCTCCTCAGCTCTGGGATTACAAGAAAACACCACCATGCCTGGCCTGGCTTTCTTGAATTGAACTCAGGTCCTTGTGCCTGTAAGGCAAACTTTAACAGATGGGCTATCTTAACTTCTCAGCCTCTTGAAAAGTTATTTATGGTCATAAATGCTCACTCCCAGCCATTAGTAATGATCCCTCTAATTGGTCTTAGGTGCTCTCTAGGCACAGGTAGTTTGAGTATGTACCAGGGAAGAAAAATCTCTAACCCTGTGAAAGACAGGAAGGAAGGACATGAGGTGTGGCTGTTTCTCTTGCTTCTTTCCAATGGATGGCTCAAGAAGTTCTCACTAGAGTGTAAAGACTTCACAGCTCTGTATCTAAGCAGTTAGAATTTAATCACAGTCTATAGATCATCTTATAATGATTACAACCTAGAGAACAGAGAAGGAGAAATCAGTTAGGTATTAGCAGAATGAGTCAGGTACTGTGGTCTGCTTCCAATATAAATTGACTTTACAAAGTATATTCAAATATATTATTGACCACGTGCATTTGTCTGAACAGAAATTAAATTTTGAAAGGAGATTTTTTTTTCTTTTTCTTTTAAAGTGTGTGTGTGTGATCAAGCCCCTTGCACATTCGAGGAAAATATAGCCATTGAGCCATCCCCCACCCCCCATATTTCTCTTTTCAAATTGTGATAAGAGAAGTGGGGGCCTTGATACTTTTCTTGAAAAATACAAACTATGTTGTGGTCAAACTCAAGCAAAAAGAAATAGCAGAACTTGGCATACAAAGAGAAAAAAACTTTTCATATTTTTCCTCTCATTTTTTGTTGGGAGCACAAAGGTCCTTTTTGCCCACAGACCACCTGAGAAATCAGGAATGTTAAGCTCTCAGGGTTTTTGGTTTTTTGTTTTTGTTTTTTCAGTTAAAAAAAAAAAATGTATCACCTGTTTGCCCACCCAGAAGGCTAGGAATTGGAGGTGATTAATAGCTTGGTTATCTGAAGGGCCAGGCCATATCAAGCTCTGACAAGGCAGGATCTAGGTGCCAAGTGCTATATGACAGAGACCAGGCCAGCTCCTTCTCTAGGCCCTTGAGCTAGTACAGGTAGCCTATCTGCAGAACTCATCTTCTTGGAAAAAATGGCATGCACTTTCAGTTGAGTTTCTATGTATTTATGCCTCCATGTGCACTGGGAAACTACACTAGGAAATGTTTTTCCAAATTGCACTGTGCTTAAATATGCTTATAATAAGCTTCTCTGAGTTAGACTCCTGAAGTTTGAATCAACCCGGCTAAATCGTGCTGAACTGAGTTTCCCTCTTGATTCTCAAGTTTCATTTCTCTGCCAACAATAGAGCTTGCAAGGACCCCCCAGAATTTTAATGTGATAAGTCAGTTGCTATTCCTTCACTTCAAAAGAAAAAGAGGGCCAAGAAGAGGGCTCAGACACTAAAGCATGAGGACCTGTGTGTCCTTAGGACCCACATAAATAACCAAACACAATGTCGTGTATCTATAATCACAGAGCTAAGAAGGTGGAGGCAGGTGGATCCCTGGGGGTTGCTGAGCAAGCCCTAGGTTAGTGAGAGTCCCTGTGTCAAAATACAAGGTGGCTTACTCCTGAGAAGTGACTTTAAAGATTGACCTCACATGCACATACACATATGTGCATTTATAAATGTAAACACATAAACAAGAATGAGTCATAGATACTAGCATTCTGAAGGGAATTCTAAAGGAAGGTGGGAAAGAATGTTACACCAGAGGGCTGAGTTTTACTGAGATTTACCAAAGACCCATAGTGGTAGTAGAGAGAGCTCCTCCTCAGTCTTCCCTTTGCCACTAACATGAACACTGTATAGAAAATGGCACACATCTAAACATTGCTTTAATGCCTCACATTGGCTCAAAGTTACCAGTCTTCCCCCTCATGTCCCCTTCCCCTTCAAAGGCCCAACACAACATCCCATGATGTTCTCAGAGTCTCTGTCAGCAGCTACCTGTCTTGATCTGAACTACTAGCTTCCACTCTCTTTGCTCCTTAAGAGTGTATCATTTCATTAACATAGTCATTGCCTTTTCATGCATTTAATGGATATTAACTGAATATAGATAAATGCTAGGTGAATATACCAGGTGTGATTCCCA
Organism: Onychomys torridus; assembly: GCF_903995425.1. NCBI lineage: Eukaryota > Metazoa > Chordata > Mammalia > Rodentia > Cricetidae > Onychomys > Onychomys torridus. The sequence continues at coordinate 6,145,738 of NC_050450.1, forward strand.
CCAGGACAGAATGGAAAGGAAACTGATGGAACAACTTCTATGATGGGGCAGTGAATCCAAAGAAGACAGCGTGCTAAGGGAGAGGGGTGAGACTGTGTAGACATCAGGGTAGGGGTACTGATGTCTGAGACCTAACAGTCTGAAGGCACCAAGAACAAGCTAGAGATGGAATTTGGTGGTAGAGTGCTTGCCTAGTGTGCTCAGGTCCTAGGGCTCCATCTCCAGCATGCAGGACAAAGAAAATATAATATACAAACACAAAGGAGTATTCATTCATAAAGAAGAATAAAATGGATGGAACTGGCACCCATCATCATAAACTCAGACAAGTATTTGTGTTTTCCCTCATATTCAGAACCATATATATGATGTTAATATTATATAATATATATGCAAGTATGGCTATGTGGGAGGAGGGGCCTAGAGGGAGAGAGGAGCAAGAGAGGGTAACAGCACAGAATCTAAATTCACAGAATCCAAACTACCTCCCTCTTTTCCCCCATACACACACACACACACACACACACACACACACACACACACACACACACACCTGGAACACAGCATGAAAGGGGAAGGAAGAATTAAGGGTGGATGAAGGGAACTGGGGAAATCCGTTGCTGTTAAATAGCTATTTCCTCCAGATTGAAACTTTTCCACCTACAGGGGAAAGGAGAGACCCATGAAACTTAGAAGAAACTTAAATAACTCTGAGAAAATTTCAAGGCTCAGCAAACCCGTCCTCAAAGCCACATAAGCAGTAACCAATAACAGGGGTGGGGTAGGGACATCAGACTCTTCCTTGTTGGTGGTATGGTGGTACTGTGGAGCTCCGGAGATGCACTTTCATGAGTCATTACCAGGGCAGAGGTAAGGAGGAAAGCTTTCCAAAGATGCAGCTCCTTGAGTTTAAGCTCACTGATTCACCAAGCTGGTCTGGAATGGATTTTTTTCTATGGTTTGTCTTCAGTACCGTGATATGAATCTGGGGTGAACAGATGTTTGTTCATGTTCCCCCAAGAAGTCCTGCAATATTACTGCTTAACAGTTGATGGGAGGTTCTGAGACCCTGAGAGAGTGTGCAGGATTCAACAGGCTTTTAAAGGTGTTTATCTTCAGAGCTTTCACACATAGGAGGTGGGATTATTAGCCACAGAGAGTGACTGTAGTTAATACTATACTTTTCTCCCCTCTCCCTGATCTGAACAGTGAACACAGTGTGTCAGAGACATTTGCAGTGACACATAGGCAGCTTGATGATGAGGCTTTGACTTCTTCACCACAGCACAGCCTCTCTTCTGATTCCTGACTGTTTGATTTTTATTTTATTCTGGAAGGATTTCCACCTTCTTCCGTACATTTGCTTTTCTCCTTAGGCTCTTTGGCTTTGCAAATTTATTTAGGTAAATTTATTTATTGTGATCCACAGTAATAAATATGTAGTGTGGGCAGGTTGAGATGGCTCAGTGGGTAAAGGCACTTGCAGTTAAGTGACCAAAGGCTTCCAGTGACCAATGTAATAGAAAGGGAGAAATGACTCCACAGGTTGTACTCTCATCTCCACACCTATGTGGTGTCACACACATGCTCCCCCACACAATAAATAAATGTTAAGTATCTACATGCCATATAAACATAAGACAAATAAAAAAAATGCACCAAAAATGCCCTTTAGTACCCCAAATGCAACCTCAAATTTCCTATTCTTCTCTATTTCATTTTTCAAATGTTGGTCTTAGGGCTGGGGATATAGCTCAATTGGTAGATGTATACACAAAACCCTGGATTTTACCCTCAACAATGAAAACAAAAATGGACATGGATTTGATAATCCCAGCACTCAGGAGTAGAAGCAGGAAGATCAGAAGTTCCCTCAAAACACACACACACACACACACACACACACACACACACACACACACACACACACAAGCAAAGCAGGCCTGGGGCACACATCTGTAATTCCAAAATCAGAGGTGGAGGTAGGAGGATCAGAAGTTCAGGTCATGCTCAACTATGTAACTAATGCGAAGTCAACAGCAGATAGGGTGAGACCGAAGACAGGCAGCTGGGCCTCACTCCCACAGGTTCCAGGCACCCTCAAAGAGTTCCAATCTGCACCAACTGTAGCTGCAGCTCAGGAATGGAATACTTCCCTAACACGTGTGAGGCCCAACACAGCAGAACTGAGAGACTCCTACAGCCAGGAAACCCCACCCCCTGCATTTTCACACAGGCACTTGCAAATTTATTGACCACACTCCCACCTCTTTTTCTTAGAAAACCTATTAACAGCTGCGATTCCTCAGAATAGGATTTATAAAACACTGTCTTAGAGAAAGGCAAATTGCTTCAGGGAAATTCTGTTTAAACTGTGCTTCTGATGGGCTTCACTGTGGCACTTTTAGCATGGTGTGTGTCAGGCTAGCAAACAGAAAGGTTAGGCCCACAAACCAGCTCCAAGTTGCTCTCACTGTATTTTTAGATAACAGAAACAGCAGCTGAGTAAATGCTGGAAATCTGGATGCCTGGTTCCAACCCACAGAGGCCTAAGTTATCTGTCTTCCTAGGTCATTTTTAGAGATTTGTTAATGCCCAGTAACCCTACTTATTTAGGAACTGACACATGGATTTCTTCAGTTGCTTAGGAATCAGATATCTCCAGGCAATCATCAGGTATATGTCGAATTCCTACTATGTGACAGCCCCTCTTCTTCAAAAGAATGATCTGATCTGCCAGCCAAGCAGGCTGGTCATTATTACACACAGGTGACACGGCTGCGACCCTGAGCTGAAAATATGTATATGTAGTGGATATTTTTAGTTTGTGGGTCAGCTAAATTGGTAATAGCAAGACTGGGGTGAACTCTGGTTTGCATCAAGCTTCACATCTATTTGAGGTTTATACAAAGTGAGTAAAGCATGAAGCACTGGGCATCAAAGGAGAATATCTGGATATAATTGACCAAATTTTTCAGTTACAGCCCCTGCAGACTCTAGGCTGTTGAGCACTGATACTCATGGGACCAGGTTTCATATGAAATCATTTTGTTGGTCTGGAGATATGGATTACTGTGGGGGCCCACTCAAGGTCAGAAAGTCTGAGCTTCCTTTACCCAGCAGGGATGCATAATGGGATGATTTGGTCAAAGACATGGTTACCAGGTGTTTTGAATGATCTATACTTGGTTGTACATTTTGCTTTGATCTTGAAAGGGGGAAGACTTTTGTCTCCCCCCTTGTTAGTGTATAAAAGGCCCATCATGATTAAACTCAATCAGTTGGGTATTGACCCAGGGCCCTCCCAAAGCTATCTTGTGTCTTTCTCATCATCTCCATTTCTTTTCTTTTTTTTTTTTTATTATGTGTTTTAATTTTATACATCAGCCATGGGTTCCCCTGTCCTCCCCCCTCCCGCCCCCACCCCCACCTTCCTCCTAGCCCCTCCCCTCCATTCCCATGTCCTCCAGGACCAAGACACCCCTGGGGACCCATCTAAACCTGGTGGATTCAGTACAGGCAGGTCCCGTCCTATTTCTATCTATTACTTCCTCATTCCTCATTCTTCCCTCCAAGAACCCTTCAACAGGTCAGAGCTGGCCTCCAACATATAGTGCCCAACATGGGGCTTGGGTATGGAGGATAAAGTGAAGGAACACTGCAGGTTGCAGTGAGCATGCTTGGACAATAATGGGGTGCAGTGATTTTCTTTTTGGGGAGTAAAATTGTAAATATAGAACAGAGTAATAGAAGATAGCTGTTTAAAAATTAGCCAGAGGAACTAAAGTTAGGCAGCAGCAAGAATCTCTCTTTCTCTCTATCTGCTAAGTTAGGTCTAAAGCTGTAATATAAGTAAGTCATAAAAGTTTTGGTGAAGTTTGAGAAATATAGGCTTTAGGTATAAGGGATATTGTGAAGGCTTAATGGAAAGTAACTTAGAGTAGAATAGATTTTCCTGAGCGCGGGACATAGGACGCAGAAAGCAGTGTCTATGACTGAGCAGCCACTGCAGATTTAACAGTCCGAGAATGAGCAGTGTCTTCAGAAGCCCCCACCACAACCAGCAGCGGGAGCAGCAGCTGACCCAGCATCAGCTTCACTAAGACCCTTGGGGCGTTATCGAATAACAGGCAGCAGACACTGAGAAAACCATTATGAGCAGCAAGGGTCTGCGCATTTTCTGCTGTGAAGAAGCCTCAGTAAGAAGAACACAGTCAGCCAGGGTGCTTGCAAGAGCCAGACTGACATGGCTACATTCTCCCTGATGAGCTGAGCAGAGATGCAGGAGGAGAGGCAAAAGGCAAACAGCAACTGTGGCATGGAGAGAGTGCAGCAGAGGCTTCAGACCCCAGATCTGTCAGTGGGCAGCTGGAGCCCGAGCTCACAGGGCACAGTAGTGGCTGCACCATAGATAAAGCCTCAGGAGAAAGATGCCTACAGGGCACGCACCAGGCGAGCCAGGGAGCAGGTGCCTCTGAGTCTGTGTGCACCCAGTTGGTTGTGCATTCCAGGAACACCAGGGTCCCTGCAGAGATGAGACAGCATCTTCAAGGGCAGAACTGAGGCAGAGGCTATAGACCCAGGGGAAACTGCTGACCGACAGGATGCCTGGGCAAGACTTGGAGAGTGCAGTGGAAGTTTTATGCACAGGGTCTGAATGAGTCCCTAGCAGCAGCAGCTGGAACTGCTGAGGTGAGGCA